>NW_023276806.1:234373233-234691090 GCF_003668045.3 Cricetulus griseus
CTAAATCCAAGAGGATTATAGATGTTTCTCCATTAGAAGCTTCCCCCATGTCTTCAGCCTCCAGTAGAAGATGCCAACTTTTTGAATGTGACATGGGGTTTAGTGATTTTTTAAAATATGATGCCAAAGCATTTTAAATTTATCAATCTTTTCTTCCCATAGCATTCAATAGAGTATCTCTGAGTTGACAAGTTGATTTCTAATTAATATTAAAACCCATCATGTGTTCCAAGAGAAAATGAATATTAAAAATTTAGAATTTATTTCATTCTTTGTAATTAAAGTCATTTATAATCATTTCATATCATTGTGATACATTTAAAATGCTGACAATGCTTCCTTCTCTGAAGAGCCAAAGACCACTTAACAAAAACCAAACACTAGGTATGAGAAAATCTCTTTTGAGTTGCTGGTCAGTGTTTTCCAGAAAGTCCCACACAAATACAGCCTATTGATGTTGTCCTTGATTTCCCCCTAGAGGTGGAGTTTAAGTCTTTATTGCCAAAGATATGTATTTCAGACATAGGGCACAAATACTACTGAGCTGGAACTGAATGTCTCTTAGAGAACTAGCTTTCATGGAATCAAAAGGTGTTATACAAGCTTCCAAAGGATGAAAGTGACCAATAAGACCTACTAAACTATGACTTCTATGTACCAAAACAATGACAACGATGGCAGGATAATGTTAAGAGTGCAGTAGTAGCATGTATATCTAGGCAGTAACCAACAGCTTTCTAATTGGACTTAATATCTGCACAAGAGGTAAATCATGCCTGGTACTGGAACCTTGTGAACTAATCAGAGCTAGTGTTGTCATGAATCTTGGAGGCAAACACATAACTGCCACATTAGTAACCAACATAATTCTTAGTTATATTCTAAATATTTTTATAGCCAAAGATACATGTAGTTCTTACCCCTCATCAAGGAAAATTCTCTTTGCAACAGGCAAAAACCATTATATAAAAACATACCTAATCAAAATGCAGAGTTTAGGATAATAGTCCTAATAGACACATACATTTGCAGTACAAAATCCACTCCTAAGATTCAAGGGTCATTGTGGAAGATTGGGCATAAAGATTGTAAGAGTCAGAAGAACAGAGAGTTTGTCGTGATATTTTGTTTCCTAGGAATGTCAAAAGCTTTACCAATACATTCTCACCAACATGATTTCCTAAATACTATCTGAATAAGAACAATAATAAACAATGCTAATGCGGTTAGGAGAAGGGAAACCTATGTGCACTAAACCCTGCATGTAGAACTACAGGCAGATAAGGAATGCTGAGAGTGTGAGAAGAAAATGTCTTCTTCAGGGAAGAATACATTAATGGATTATCTAATACCATATGGTCATTCATGAATAGAAATAACGTTATACAGATTGAGTAGGTGGTTCTTTCTGTGAGATAATCCTTATGTATACTGTGAATATGTATTATTCTCCTTGATAAATAAAAAGCTGACAGGCCTGAAGCACAGCAGAAAGTTAGGTGGGAAAGCCAAACATAGAATGATGGAAGAAGGAGGGCAGAGTTAGGAGAGACACCGTCAGTTGCCAAGAAAGCAGGGCATATAGAGATGAGATAACAAACTACGAGCCAAATTGTAATACACAGGTTAATAGAAATGGGTCAATTTAAATTCAAGAGTAAGCTAGTAACAAGCCAGAGCTGTCAGCCAAGCATTTGTAATTAATATGAGTTTCTGTGTGTTTATTTGGGACCAGGGAGTTGGGATAGGAAAACTCTGCCTACACATCATGCTTCACTGTGGAGCCAGAACTTCCACATAAGACCTAACAAAGCATAAAAAATGAAACTAAACACACAGAAATGGATGCAAGTGGGACTTCCTAGTTTTGTGTTTCTCATGCCTGCTGAAGTACAGAGATGCATTTCTTTTTCTCTACATTTTTAATTTAAATTAGAAAAAAAAAGATTATTTTACATGTCAATCCCAGTTCCCTCTCCCTCCCTTCCTCCCCTGCAACACACTAACACCCTACCTATCCAATAGCAGTTCTGCTCACCAGGGAGGGTGAGGCATTCGATGGGGGATCTTCAGAGTCTGTTGATATACTTTGGGATAGGGCCTAGACACGCCCCCCATGTGTCTAGGCTGAGGGAGTATCCCCATATGTGGAATGGATTCCCAAAGTCCATTCCTATGCTAGGGATAAGTACTGATCTACTACAAGAAACCCCGTAGATTACCAAGGCCTCCTCACTGACACTCATATTCATGGGGTCTGGATCAGTTCCATGCTGGTTTCCCATCAATCAGTCTGGGGACCAAGAGCTCCCCCTTATTCAGATCAATGGTTTATGTGGGTTTCACCAGCCTGGACTTGGCCTCTTTGTTCATCACTCCTCCTTCTCTGAAACTGGATTCCAGTTCAGCTCAGTGAGTAGCTGTGGGTATCTGCTTCTACTTCCATCATCTGATGGATGAAGGCTCTAGGGTGGCATTTAAGGTAGTCATCAATTTCATTATCAGGGGAGTGCATTTAAGGTGGCCTCTCCACTGTTGCCTAGACTGCTAGTTGGTGTCATCCTTGTACATCTCTGGGCATTTCTCTAGTGCCTGACTTCTCTTTAAACTTATACCGACTCCCTCTCTGATGGTATCTCTTATTTTGCTCTCCTGTATTCTTCCTTCCTCCTCCCATATGTCCTTCTCACCTCTCCGCTTCTCCCCTTGCCATTCTCCTAGTACCATCTCCCCTCCCCCATGCTCCCAAATTGCTCAGGAGTTCTTGTCCCTTTGCCCTTGTCCAGGGGACTCTGTCATAGCTTCTCTAGTGGAATGGATTGTAGGCAGCTAATTTTTGCTCTATGTGTATAATCCATATATAAGTGAGTGCATACCATGTTTGTCTTTTTGTGACTGGGTTATCTCTCTCAGAATGGTTTCTTCTAGTTCCATCCATTTGCCTGTGAATTTCAAGATTCCATTGTTATTGTTTTTTTTTTTTTCTGAGTACTACTCCATTGTGTAGATGTACCACATTTTCTCTATCCATTCTTCAGTTGAGGGACATCTAGGCTGCTTCCATGTTCTGGATATTACAAACAATGCTGCTATGAACATAGTTGAACAGATGTCTTTGCTTCTTTTGGGTATATGCCTAAGAGTAGAATTGCTGGCTCTTGTGATAGAGTGATTCCCATTTTCCTGAGGAGTCGCCATACTGATTTCCAAAGTGGCTATACAAGTTGGCACTCCCACCAGCAGTGGAGGAGTGTTCCTCTTTCTCCACATCCTCTCCAGCATAAACTGTCATTGGTGTTTTTTATTTTAACCATTCTGACAGGAGTAAGATGGTATCTCAGAGTTGTTTTGATTTGCATTTCCCTGATGCCTAATGATGTTGAGCAATTTTTTATGTGTCTTTCAGCAATTTTAGATTCCTCCATTGAGAATTATCTCTTTATTTCTGTGCCCCACTTTCTAAATGGAATACTTGGTGTTTTGGAAACTAACTTCTTGAGTTCTCTGTAAATTTTAGAGATCATCCCTCTGTCTGATACAGGGATGGTGAGTATCTTTTCCCATTCTGTGGGCTGCCATTTTGTCTTGCTGACTGTGTCCTTTGCCTTACAGAAGCTTCTCATTTTCATGAGGTCCCATTTATTAATTGTCTTTCTCAGTGTCTGTGATACAGGTGTAATGTTCAGGAAGCTGTCTCCTGTACTATTTAGTTCAAGGGTATTTCCCACTTTGTCTTCTAAGAGGCTCAGTGTAGCCGGATTTATGTTGAAGTTTTGAATGCTTTTAGACTTAAGTTTTATGTATGGGGATAGACATGGATCTTTCTGCAGTCTTCTACATGCCAGCATCCAGTTATTCCAGCACCATTTTGTTGAAGATGCTTTCTTTATTCCATTGTATGGCTTTAGATTCTTTGTCCAAAATCAGGTGTTTGTAGGTGTGTGATTTAATATCAGGGTTTTCAATTCAATTCCATTGGTCTACCTTTCTATTTTTGTGCCAGTACCAAGCTGTTTGCAGGAATATAGCTCTATAATACAGATTGAAGTCAGAAATGGTGATGTCTCTGGAAGTTCCTTTATTGTACAGGGTTGTTTTGGCTATCTGGGGTCTTTTGTTTCTCCATATAAAATTGAGAATTGTTCCTTCATGTTCTATGAACAATAGTGCCAGTATTTAATGGGGATTGCATTGAATCTGCAGATAGCTTTTGGCAAGATTGCCATTTTTACTTTGTTGATCCTACCTATCCAAGATCATGGGAGATCTTTCCATTGTCTGGTATCTTCTTTAATTTCTTCTTTAAATTATTTCTTTAAAGACTCAAAGTTCTTGCTATACAAGTCTTTTACTTGTTTGGTTAGTGTTACCCCAAGATATTTCATGTTATTTGTGTTTATTGTAAAGAGGGATGTTTCTCTGATTTCTTTCTCAGCCCTCTTATAGTCTGTATATAGTAGGGTTACTGATGTTTTTGAGGTAATCTTGTATCCTGCCAATTTGCTCATGTGTTTAACAGCTGTAGCAGCTCCCTGGTAGAATTTTTCTGGTCACTTGTGTAAACTATCATATCATCTGCAAACATTGAAAGTTTGACTTCTTCCTTTCCAATTTATATCCCCGTGATCTCCTTTATTTTTGTCTTATTGCTCTAGCTAGAACTTTAAGTACAGTATTGAAGAGATATGGAGAGAGTGGACAGCCTTATCTTGTTCCTGATTTTAGAGGAATCAAGTTGAGTTTCCCTCTATTTTGTTTGATATTGTCTGTTGTTTTGCTGTATATTGTTTTTATTATGTTCAGGTATGTTCCTGTCATCCCTGATCTCTCCAGGACCTTTATCATGAAGGGGTGTTGGATATTGTCAAAGGCTTTTTCAGCATCTAGTGAAATGATCATGTCTTTTGTTTTTTGTTTTCTGTTCCAGATAGTTTATATGGTAGATTACATTGATAGGTTGTCTTATGTTGAACCAGCCCTGCATTCTGGGGATGAAGCCTACTTGATCATGGTGGATGATTTTTCTGATATGTTCTTGGCTTTGGTTTGCCAGTATTGTGTTGAATATTTTTGCATCAATGTTCATGAAGGATATTGGTCTGTATG
This sequence comes from Cricetulus griseus, assembly GCF_003668045.3. Lineage (NCBI taxonomy): Eukaryota > Metazoa > Chordata > Mammalia > Rodentia > Cricetidae > Cricetulus > Cricetulus griseus. Next base: position 234,378,340 of record NW_023276806.1, read on the forward strand.
TTTTTCTTAGTTGGTCTTTGTGTGGCTTGGGTATCAAGGTAATTACAGCCTCATAAAAATAGTTTGGCAATGAACCTTTTGCTTCTATTTTGTGGAACAATTTGAGGTGTATGGGTATTAGCTCTTCTTTGAATTTCTGGTAGAATTCTGCACTGAAGCCATCTGGCCCTGGGCTTTATTTTGTTGGGAGACTTTTGATTATGGCTTCTATTTCCTTATGCATGTTACATCTCTTTAAGTTGCTTATCTGTTCTTGATTCAATTTTGGTAAGTTATACTGTCCAGAAAATTGTCCATTTCCTTTAAATTTTCCAATTTTGTGGAGTACAGGTTTTCAATGTATTACCTGAGCATTCTCTATATTTCCTCAGTGTCCATTGTTATGTTCCCCTTTTCATTTCTGATTTTGTTAATTTGCATGTTCTCTCTCTGCCTTTTGTTTAGTTTGGATAAAAGTTTGTCTATCTTGTTGATTTTCTCAAAGAAACAACTCTGTGTTACATTGATTCTTTGAATTTTTTTTCTTTTTGTATGGAATGTTCTATAGATATCTGTTAATCCTAATTGGGTTCATAACTTCTGGTAGTTCCTTTGTGTCTTTGTTATGTTTCTGTCTTGGTGGTCCTGTCCATTGGGGAGATTGGCTTTTGATGTCTCCCACTCAACTGTTTGAGGTCTTATGTGGGATTTGATATTTAAAGTTTCTTTTAAGAATGTGGGTGCCTTTGTTTTGGGGGCATAGATGTTTAGAAGTGAGACTTCTTCCTGATGGATTTTTCCTGTGATGAATATTAAATGATCTTCTTCATCTCTTTTGATTGATTTTAGTTTAAAGTCTAATTTTTTAGATAGTAGGATAGCTAACTCAGTTTTTTTCTTAGAATTAGATTAGAATAACTTATCCCAACCCTTTACTCTGAGGTAATGTCTGTCTTTGAAGTTGAGGTGTGCTTCTTGTATGCAATAGAAGGATGTATTCTGTCTTGGTATCCACTCTGTTAGCCTGTGTCTTTTTATTGGCGAGTTAAGACCATTAATATTGAGGGAAATTAAGAACCATTGAGTGCTTATACTTGTTTGCTTTGATTTGTTGTTGGTGGTGGTATTGTATGTGGATTTACGCTGATTTTTCTTTTGGCTTTTCATAAAGTGGGATTATTTATTGCCTATGTTTTTGTAAGTGTAGTTAAATTCCTTAGGCTCGGGTTTACTTTCCAGTACTTTCTGTAAGCCTGGATTAGTGGCTATGTATTGTTTAAGTCTGTTTTTTGTGGAATATTTTGTTTCCTCCATTTATAGTGATTGAATACTTTGCTGGGTATAGTAGTCTGGGCTGGCCTCTCTGGTCTCTCAGTATAGAAAATCTATCCAGGACCTTATGTCTTTCAGAGTTTCCATGGAGAAATCAGGTGTAATTCTGATAGATTTGCATTTATATGTTAATTGGCCTTTTTCCTTTGCTGCTCTTAATATTCTTTCTTTATTGTGTATGTTTGGTGTTTTAATTATTATGTGAAGGGGAGACTTTCTTGTGGTCCATTCTATTTGGTGTTCTTTAGGCTTCTTTTACTTTCATTGGCATGTCTTTTTTGTTGGGAAAGTTTTCTTCTATGATTTTGTTGAATATGTTTTCTGCACCTTTGAGCTGGGTTTCTTCACCTTCTTCTATTACCTATTATTGGTCTTTTCACAGTGTCCCATATTTCCTAGATATTTTGTGTTAGGGATTTGCTGGACTTAAGATTTTCTTTGGTAGATGAATCTATTTCTCTTGGTGTATCTTCAATGTCTGAGATTTTCTTTTCCATATGCTATATTCTGTTGGTTATACTTGCATCTGTAGTTCCTGATAGTTTACCCATATTTTCTAATTCCAGCATTCCCTCAGACTTTGTTTTTTATTGTCTCTATCTCTGATTTAAAACCTTGCATTATTTGAATGGTTTCTTGCAATTTTTGGTTTGTCTTTTTCCATTTATTTCAAGGATTTTCTCATTTCCTCTTTTATGGTTTCTATCTCTGCAACAAGTAGTTTTTAATGTTGCTCTCTTCTGCTTCATCTGTGCTGGGATGTTCAGGTCTTGGTGGCATAGAGTCCCTAGACTCTGATTGTGTCATGTTGGCTTTTCTGTTGTTTGATGTGTTCTTGTATTGTTGTCTTCCCATCTCTTCTTCCAGTGGGTGCAAGTGGTATCTCTTCCTCTCTTGGTGTGTGTGTGTGTGTGTGTGTGTGTGTGTGTGTGTGTGTGTGTGTGTGTCCATGGTTCTCTTCTAGTAGATGCAGGTCTCAAGATGGGTACAAGTGTGTCTGTGGCACTTGCCTTTCTAGGTGCATGGGAGTGGGACTAGCACAGAGATGTCAGCAGTCTCTGGGTTTCTTGGTCCTTAGGAGCCAAGTCAACCTGCTTGCAGACCCCAGAACAGGAGTTCCCAGAGTCTGCAGGTGGTTGTTGGGCCCAAGACAGGGCCCCAACCAGATCACCTCTGCCCTGCGTGGGGGCAAGAGTAGCCCAGTGATCTCAGCAAAATCATGGTTGGTTGGTCCTCAGGGGTGTGCATTCCTGCCTGCAGACCCTGCCTCAGACCCATGGATGCATTTCCTGACATCTGCCAGAATGCTATGTGGTAAGCCACATGGCAGTTTCCCACAATCCCACAGGGTACATGGTACAGAGAGGCATCTTCCAGCCATACATGGTGTGGTGGGTTTAGGGTTTTTGCTCATGCAGACAGAAAAGGACAGTAAGGTTAGAGTCAGATTTTTAAAAAGTGCCTCTAAACAGTTCAGTGTTTTTAAAAATATACATTGGCCTGGGAGAGAAAAAGAAAGAACATATACAGTTATATATCTAAAAATATATTTTATAATAGTATAATAAAGTCCTTAAATGGAGAGTAAAGTAATACAAAATTAAAAAGCCACATAATAGTGGAAGGTATGCAGAGAGTCTGGATATTGTATGTTACTGTGTTGTCTTTGAATTTTTGACTTCAGAGGAAGGAGCAAGAGCTGCTAAGAGACATTTTGTTGTAAATGCTGCTGAATTAAACCAATCTATATATAATTTTAAAATGTCTTGACTTTAAAATGGTGGTCAAAAATATGTTACTTTGTTAAAGGTTCTGCTTTTATTTCCAAAGAAAATAAAAGACTGTGAAGTTGTTCAAAGTTAAAAAAAATCAGGTTTTATAGAGGAAGATCCCCACCCTGTAACATTAGAAAAATAAACCTGGAAGAACTGCAAGATACAAGATGTATATTTTACCTGCTTCAACACATAACAAGAAACCATCTTTGGTTGACTTGTATACGATACATAGTCTGCACTTGTACTAATGCAGATATGTATGTTACCCTTAAAAGCTTATGTATTTTTCAGGGCAAGGGATTGAGACACTAGTAAAAATGGGTGGCCCAGGTGATCCAGCATCAAGAATATCTTCCAAGCTGCTGACTGAGATGATCCAACCTCATAGGATACTATAGACAAAACTTATTAAAAATTATCCTAAATTTTCTCAGGGTCCAAAGATTTCTAGCCCCCCCAAAAACAACAAGAAGTAGTCTAGAGAGCTGTGTCTACATCCCAAAAAAATGAATGATGGATGTTTGTCTTTGTTTTCAAGGGTGGTTTCAAATTATTATTGGTCATGGAAAAAAAACTAACCAAATGAGCTAGATTCAAAGATCTTTTTGTAAAGGAAGAAGTGAGGATAGGATATAGAAATGATAAAATGAAATGTAGATTATTAAATCTACTTTAATCCAAAAACAATTATTAATCTTAAATATTTTACATTGGTTTGGATTTTGGCTTACTGATTCAAATTTAAAGTTAACTTTGATATACTGTTTACTTTTGTTTGGGGTATTGTGATTACACAGCTCACGTAAGATTGTTTTTAATTTAAATAAAAATTTATTTTGAAAAATGAAAAGTCAAATTTTAGAATTAAATAAAAAGAAATGAGTTAACAAACCATGAGCCACATGGAAATATATAGATTAATAGAAATGGGTTAACTTGAATATAAGAGTTAGCTAATAACAAACCTGAGCTCTCAGCCAAGAATTGAAATTAATATAAGTTTCTTTGTATTTGTTCAGGCCTGGGTGGTCAGGATATGAAAACTCCACCTGCAGGTACTTATGAATTTAGGTGTGTGTGTGTGTGTGTGTGTGTGTGTGTGTGTGTGAGAGAGAGAGAGAGAGAGAGAGAGAGAGAGAGAGAGAGAGAGACAGAGACAGAGAGAGACAGAGAGAGACAGAGAGAGACAGAGACAGAGAGACAGAGAGACAGAAAGAATGAGTAATAAAAAAAAAGGCCATAAATTTGAAAGAGAATAAGAAAGGATGTATGGTAGAGTTTGGAGGAAAGGGAAAGAAGAAATAATGTGTTTGCATAATTTCAAAACATAAAAGTAATATTTTATAACATTTTAAAAATCCATTCAGCATTGTATAGCCTTTACAGATTTAACTATATTTTTACCTAAAATTATATTGTTATCCTATTTTCAACCAAAGAAACTCTGAAGTTGAACAGGTACCCTAATTCCCATCAAACTTTATTTTGAAATGAACTACCTACAAATTTAGATAATTCTTCAAAGGTAGAATATGACAATGAAAAAGAACTATAAAAGAGATAGAAACTTAAACAACATGATTTATAATGCATCCTCAATCTTCCTGTTTTAACCACACCAAGGTTATTTTTTAAATAAGGTTCAGGAGACAGAGACAAACAGAGGGAAAGAGGGAAGAGAGGAGAGAGAGAGAGAGAGAGAGAGAGAGAGAGAGAGAGAGAGAGAGAGAGAGAGAGAGAGAACAATGATTTAGAAAAAATAAGTGTAAAGAAATGGCTACAATGTTACTGAAAAAAAAAACAGAAAAAATTAGGAGAGAAACTGTGCTCCTAATTAATTATGACTAACTAGAGAATAATAATTTCACATAAAGTAAAGGAATAAAAGAAAGTTGGTTACTTCGACTTTCAAAACTATGTAGTTGTCTCCATGATCATAGACTCAGAACTCTATGATTATTGCTTAGATACTTGTGGAAATGCTCAACTAGCTGGGCTTCACAACACTGAGAGTAACACCTCAGAAAATTACTCTGGAATCTTTGAAACTCAAAATAACTTTTCTCTGCAGTGAATTTATTCAAAAAAAGGAGTTGTTGAATTCAAAGCGTCTATCACTACCAATGTAAACTCTGTTATTCAAGAAACTCTACAATATCAGGATGAATGCACTTCTATATTTTTACTCATTCTCATGTCTTATTGCCCTACTACCCCATAGGAAAAAGCTTGCTATAGCAGATAGCAATTAAAATATATAAAATGAGATAAATCTCATAGACAAGAACCTGAAAAAATACCTACACCATGTATACATCTCCCCCCTGGAAATATAAAGAACAAAATGCAGAAATCAAGTTACTTAAAATATCAAAGAATAAAGAGAACCATAGTGATTAATATTTATTTGACACTTTGTATAGATGAAGTTCTTGAAGCTGGGACTGACAGCATTCTTGACAGAGGGAGACTCTGGAAAGCTATTGAACTAGCTTGTCTGCTTACAGCTTCATTTGTGTTTTCAGATGTAGGCTGGATTTGGGACTCTTGTTGACTTTCTTCCCTAGGACGAAGCAGCAAGCAAAGACAACATAATAAAATAAACAAAACAACAAGCAGAAATAGACACAGGTAACAATACTTTTTCTTCCTCTGTATCTTGGTAGGTGGTCCATTGTCTACACTACCTCCATTGCCTTTTGTCATGCAGTTAGGAGGCTCCCACAAATAGTTGCAGTGGCAGTGATGTTTATTGTTGCAGATGCCCCTCTTATGACAGAATGTAGGTGAACAATTGCTATCCAATGCAGATAAATGTACACAATGCTTTTGAATGCAGATATGATCTTGACCACACTCTGTGCCATCTTTCACATCACCAAAGTCATCTAGGCGTCCCAAGGTGGTAATCGGTGCCCCAGCAAAACAAGCCTTTGACAACAGCAAAGTGCACAGTACTGTGTGCTTCCATACGGGGAATTTCTGATACATTATCACATTGAAGTCTTCCACAAAAAGCATCATTGTTTTCACATTTTATGTACCCAGGTCCCTGAAGACCACAGTGGCCAAAACGATCACCTTTATAGTGTACTTCTTTGTAGCAATTTTTATTTGCAGCTTTTGATTTCTGGCCAAAGATCTTCCTACAGTATTCATTACGGCCATTGCATCACTTTTCGTAGCAAAAGGCTGAGATATTACAGGGAATTCCATCTTCAACATATACATCATCTGGACACTTATGGGATGTTCCATTGCACCATTCAGGAAGATCACATATGTTATCCTGTTTTCTACACACCTCCCCTGATGGCAAAAATTGGCAGTTTTTACAACAAATTCCAAAGGCACAGGAAGACCCCAAACTCAGAGTGCAGTTTGGCATACAGCATAGATCTTTTGCAAAATGGTGTAAGGATCCACAGTCACACTGCTCGTCATCTTCAACAATACCATTTCCACAGTGACTCAGATTAAAGATACTCTTTGTGTACATGTTTTCAAGCAAACAGGTTGTCTGCTTTACAGTATAAGTCCAAAAATAATTATAACTACAATTGCTAAATTTGGGTATTGGTGGGTTAGTAGCGTCCGTTGTGCATTTTTTGTGTCTACACTTACATGTCTTTTCATCATCTTCCATGCCCAAGTTATGACCTAAGTGATGAGCCACTCCAAGGGCACGGAGGTTTAAAGTTCTGTTTATGAAAGTAACAATTGCACAACTGCGGCTTGGATCACACACCCCACTTGTTGAACCTATGCCACTTAATCCTCTCAAGTGCTTGTATATGAAAAGATGAGTGGTGTCATGTTTTAATCGATGAATAATGTTTTTAATTTTCCACCAGCAATATAGCTGAAGAGATTTTCTTACATCATCTATTACAATAGGGTTTTTCTTATTCCAAACCTCCAAACCAACCAATAATATTTTAACACCAATTACATCATAAATGGCATCTACCATACTTATCACAAAATATAGATCTGGCATCATTACTGTGTCATTACTCTGATAGTGTTCATACAGAGTCTTATCCACCACCCTTACTATTTCTACAATTCTAACATGGGTCCACCAGCCTTCAAAACCACTTTGCTTGAGAGCGGAATTACCAGTTTTTTGTAACTCTACTTGGCATGTTATCTTGCATAAGGCTGGAAATACTTGATTCTGTTTTATTACTATCCATTTTATATACCAGATGTTCAAATTTGGTAGAAAATTTCTTTGGCATGATTTCATAAACAGTATTATCTATCTCTAATAATCCTTGAAAGCCCCCAAGACAAGTGTTGAGCGAAACTAAGGATTCTGAGTCACCCTCCACATAATCATGATAGTAGCAGTCATCCTGTACAAAAGGGTAATCTTCAAGCAGAGAACCCTGGTCAGAGTAGGTGAACATTGGGAGGTTCCTGGTTAGAAAAAGATTCTGGCTCTTCATGTGGATAACATGTCTCTGGCCTCCAAGTTTCAAGCTGTAAGAGACCCAGTCTGGAGGTTTCATGCCACTGGTTTTCCCAGTTAGCTTCAAGTGAATCACCACTTCTGTGGGACTGTGGTTGTGCTGCTGATGTCCAGCCAGGATGAGTCCAGGAAAAGACAGAAAAACTCCAAACAATTGTGTCAGGAACAAGATCCTCATGAATAACCGTGCTTCAGCCACAGTCATTATGAACATGTACTTATAAAAACATTGGTTTAAAGAAGAACTAAGGTCTGGAAGTCATTGTTACTATGAATCCTACTAGTCTGGCCAGTGTGTGGTGTTCATAATTAGGCATCTGTCCTCTGGAAGGGTGAAATCATTAGGTCTGTATCCCTGCAAGTAAAATAAAATAAAACAAAATAAAAGCCAATATGGATGAGAGTAGTTATGAAAGTATGGCTGGAAGAACGGAAGGAGGGGAAGGAAAGAAAAAAGGGAAGGAGAAAAACTAGTTTGTGGTGTGGTCAAGGAATGACTAAAGACATTGTTTGAGTGGCAGTTGCAAGAATCTCAGCACTTTTAAGACAAGGAAGGGATAGAAATTTCAAAGATAGATTAAGATATGCCGAAAGACACTGGATCAAAACACCAAAGTTTGGGAATACAGTTTAATGGTAAAGGACTTGCCTAGCATTTTCAAAGTCCTGGTTTAAATTCTCAGTTCCACAAGTTAAAATGATATAAAAGACTGGAGGCATACAGACAGTAAGGAAGGAAGGAAAAAAAAAAGGAGAAATTGATTGGCATTTGTACTTACTTAAATCTTGAAAGTCAGGGCCCGAAGAGATGATGGTACAGCAGTTAAGAATACCACCTGCTGCTCCAGAGGATCCATCACACTCCCATTCCCAGCACCCACATGAAAGCTCACAACTACCTCTAACTCCTGTTCTAGAGGACCTCTCTGGTCTCTATGGGCTTCTGTACACATGTGGTGCAACTACACTCTTGTAGAAATATACACAAACACACAAATGGATAAATCAACCTTAAAAATAAGAGGCGACAAGAGGCAGAAGGCACAAAAATATTAAATTCTTTATAAATGAATTGCATTTGAGTCACCAACAAAATGAATTTGTTTTTCCATTATCTAAATATACATTTTGTTTTCAGATAATCCCAATTACATTTGCCTAATTGGAGTATTAGTGGCCTTTCTTTTCAATTTTAGATGATACATTACTTGGAACCTTACAAAAGAGATTTTTGAAAACTACTCTCATGTCATTTTTAAATGTATTTAATATTAGCTATCAAAATCCTCCATATAACACAAGATTTAATTTTCCCTTTCTTCTGTAACTTCCTCTTCTCATCAGAATTGAAGACAGTGAAAAACACCATTTGTTTTACACACACACACACACACACACACACACACACACACACACACTAATCAGAATATCTATCTGAAACTGAGTGCTGAACAAAGCTTAGCATAAAACATACAAAAACTGAAAACCAAAATAAACAAAAAGAAACTGAAGAATTCTTGTCCATGTCAAATGACTAAGAACTCACAATTTCAAGGAAGACTTGATATGTACTTTAGTACCATGTCTGGAACTGGGATACACATGCACTTTTTTCCCATGGTGGCAATTTCAGTTATTTGACAACCACACCTAACATAATATATGGACTCTTATGGATAAATAAAAACAGAGTTTCAAAACATCATGTACTTGATGGTACATAAATTATATGTTAATTTAAAGTATGAATACATTTGGTAGAAAACAATGTCATTGGGTTTCTTTTCACCATTTTTTTAACCAGGTAATCATTATTTTCTAAGATAATACAGAATAGTAGTAATACCTAAGTAAGGCTTGATTATTAGAGATGTAACACAAAAAGTCATTTGGAATGTTACAAAAGAAAAATACTATTACTCCATAAATCCACTGGATAACTTTAGCTTGTCAAAAAGTGATAATACTAGATTTTGTGGTTAAAATAAATATGAGAAACAAAGAATCATCTATGATTTATCCCGGCTAAAAGGCTAAACTCTTGTCTAATCCAATTTCAAGAAGTAGTTTCTATTTATATTAGGAAAACGATAATAGAGAGGAAATTAAAGATTCTCTAAGAAAAAAAGTACATACATCAAAATATGGTACCTTTTCCTAGATACCTAACTTGTTTCTTTTCAGTAAGTCAATGACTTGAACAGAGACAGCAAAAAGACAGAGGGTGGTACAGATTTAGAGTGCAAGAGTATAGATAGGGCAAATTAATATAACTGGACTTTTATGGCTCCCAGTTAAAATAAGCAAATGGTGTAACTATGGCATCAGAGATAATTTCAGTGAAAGAAATACTTGATACGTTTGTTTGAATAATTTGGTGTTTTACAAAACAACTATGTAGAGATAGCAAAGCCTAGCCTGGCTATTTGAGAATCATCTTCTCTGTTTTGTAGCATTCAGAACAAAAACATAGTTATTACTGTTCTATGTATTGCTGAAGCTGCAAGATCCAAATATGCTTCACTCTGGCCTTTTGAAATCAAGATCCTTTCATTTTATCTGTCTCTCTCTCTCTCTCTCTCTCTCTCTCTCTCTCTCTCTCTCTCTCTCTCTCCTCTCTCCTGTCTCTCTGTCTCTCACACACACACACACACACAGAGAGAGAGAGAGAGAGAGAGAGAGAGACAGACAGACAGACAGACAGACAGACACAAAGAAAAAACCCTGATGGATACTTTTTGAATTGTCTCTTTAGTCATTCTCCTCTTCTAAGATATATAGGCTGAGAATTTTGCCAAAGCTCTGATTCTTGCTTACCTTACTAACCCCTTCTTCAATAAATATACCAGTTATATTTACTATAAGCAGTTTGTATGAACCAGAATGTTCCTTTGAAATGTCACTTACAAATGTCATCAGAGACTTATTCAGTCACATTACAGGACACTAGCTTCATCAGGACACAGGACTTCAGCAAGATTTTTGACACTTCATCACAAGAATTGTCTTTCTATTACTTTCCAATCTATTGCTACCAAAATGACATAAAAAGCCCATACCTCTATCAACAACTATGTTCATGGATGCATTTAATCCCCAAGAAAAAAAATGAGGGTTTCTGTCTAAGTACCCCTTTCTCTTTATGATCCATAACCAAACCATAACAGTCACATTTCTAGCTTGTGCCTCAGAAATACCAGTTTCTAACCAGCATTCAACTTCAAATCAATTTCTATACTTGGTTATGAGAGGATGTTGTTTCTTGGTACTAAAATCCAATGGATAACATGGGCATCTCTAACAAAATGTCATAGATTAGGTTACTTAAACTGAAAATTTTACTTTTCATGGTCAGAGAAACTGGAGATTCTAAGGCAAAGGTGCCAGTGCACTTAGGCTCTGGTCCCAGTACTTTTCCTGCTAGAAGAAGCCACCTTGACCTGTATCCTCATATGGTACAGAGCTGCAAAGGAGAATGGAAGTAAGGGAAGGAGGAAGAGAAGGGAACTAGAAGAGAAAATATGGAGGAGAAGGAATGAAAACAAGCTCCTTAGTAGCTCTTCCTAAAGGACAGTAACCATGAGAATCCCTCCAACAAGATCTCTTTTTAAACCTAATTCCTTACCAATGCTCATCACACTGGTCAGTAAGGTATTAACTTATGAGTTCAGAAGGACACAATTCTGCTTCACAACAATAGACTTGCTATTATTGTGACTGGCAAATTTATGGGTTGCAATCTAAAGAACAGCAAATCCCAGTTGCCTATGATAACAGGTTAATGACACTTGGCCCAATACATAAGGACTCTATTTAGAATCCCAAAGACCTGAGTGAAACTTAATAGCACACCGTACCTAATAATAAGCTGCCCGACTTTTCTTTTTTAATCACTCAGAGCAGGATTTTTAGGGCTGTTTCTGTTTATCCACTATATAGATATTTGAACAATTATGTTAGTTAATGTTTTTGCCAAAAATTGTAAGCTTAAGGGGATATGAATATGTGTCTTAATGTAGACACAGCCATCAAATTCACCTTGAAAAATTGAGGGATTGAAGCCTTGAGTGTAGTGTTTTGTGTTGTAATTGCAAGTTCAATTCCTAGAGGTAAAATGTGAAAGAAAATGATGAGGGTAAGGAAGAGTGTGGAAAAACAGGGATAAGGGAAGGATGGGATGGAAAAAGGAAAAGAAGGGAAGATGTGTGGACAACTCATTTTAAAAGTCAGAAGGAGAATGGGTAAAAGTAATGGGAGCTAGTGTAATAGTAGGTGTCACTTGCTTAAAACAATGAGCATCATGTTCACTATGATGGGGGTACCCAATAGATGTTACCAATTTACTATCAAAATATATTCATAACACAAGTGAAACAAATGTAACTGAATTAATGCATTCTTACAGTAAGCTTATTTTGTTCAGAAGAAAAATGTCCCTCTCTCAATCATGAAATTAAGTGTTAAATACATTGTCATATAGGAAGCCACTGTTATGTTTTATATATCTTTAAATATGTCATTATTGTTGACATGTGATATACAACTTGAATATTGTTTGCATATTTATGTTCATGTAAAGAAAGGAGAAAATCAGTTCAGCAGATATGCAAACATTGAGAACTGCTTTATTTTTAGCTATACTGATTGTAAAGTATTGTGATATATGGAATAATGACATGTGCAAAATTAATTTCCTGGAGTTTTCTCTTATAAAATATGCTTAATTAGTATAACAAACTCAATTTTATGGTGAATCAATAATATGGTAAGTGTATATTGCAGAATACGATATCCCAGGCTAATTGTTTATGATCTCCATGCAACAGTGTTTCTTTTTGTTGTTGTTATTGTTGTTTGTTTTGATTTTTAATGCCTTGTGAGAAATGAAAAAGAGTGGGCCATCCCCAGCAAAATGTCTAAGACTAACATGGAATTTTTATTTCCCTTGTAAGTGCTGCCACCACTGCTACCACGATGTGCACAGCAAATAGTAATCTGAACACAAAGCCAAGACCTACACTTATATTTATTTTATTTTGTAGATATTGTGGGTGAAATAATTTTCTTGATTTCTTCCAAATAGTTTGTTGTAGTGAATAGAAAGTTACTGATATTTGTGCATTAACTTTCTATCCTGCAACTAATTAATTCATTATTCATCTTGATCAGTTTCAATATCATGTTATAAAAGTGACCAAAATACACTCATCATAATGTGATTTATCACAAATACAAAATGAGCCCTTTCTTCTATTCTGTTGGTGAGTATATCTTTTTCTTAGGTTTTCCTCCAAAACACAAAAAATGTAAAGGGATATTACAAGCCTTAGAAGTGAGATTTTAGGGCACCGATTTTGTCTTTAAGAATAATTTCAAATGGTTAACACTGAAAACATGCATATAAGTAACATTATGACTATAACTGAGCAAGTTATAGTAATATGGGGAGACACAAGACAGCCTCTGGATGGAAAGGAGATAATGGGGCCCATATATATATATATATGAAAGAGTGATGAAGGAAAAAATATCATGAATTTAATAAGGAGGGGGCACAGGAGGGAGGAATGATACAACTATAATTCTAATGAAATTCTCAAAACTTAGAAATTGTTAAAATATTTCTAGTTTTGATTTAAGTTGCATTTCACAAATGAAGGATGAGTATCTTCACATATATATTTGATATTTATGTTTATTATTTAGCAATGTATCTGCTGAACTAGTGCTATATTTTAATTTGGGATTTTTCTTAACAAAAATTTTGAGAGTTCTCAATATATGTATATATCAAATACAAGTAAGACATCATTATTAATAAGAAAATAAAACCATATGATAAAAAGTTATAGCTGTATACATCATACTAGCTTTGACTGTCAATTTGATGTAAACTCAGATTCATCTGGAACAAGAGAACCTCAAGTGAAGAATTGCCATGGGATTGGCCTGTTGCAATATCTGTGAGGTGATATCTTGATTAACAATTGATATATGTGGGGACAGCCCACTCTACGTGCCACCATCAATGGACAGATGGGTGGGCCATAGAGGAAAGGTAGCTGAGCAAACCAGAAAAAGTGTTCTTCCATAATTTCTACTTCACTTTTTGGCCCCATATTCCCACTGTGAGGTGTTGGCCTGGCTAGCCTTGATGACAGTTTCACCCTACAAGCCAAATAAAATCTTAATTCCCCAATTTGCTTTTGGTTAAAATTTTCTCAGAGCAACAGAAAAACAAACCCATACACAGTATAACTCACCACATTATAGAACTTTAGTAGAAATTTACATTGCCCAAATTGGAAAACAGCATTTTTGTTGACACAATGTTATTAGTGTTGTTTCCTAGTCTCAGTACAAAAGTTAAAAACTGGTATTCTAATGGAAGGCCTTAGAAAAGCTCAATAACAATGCCATTTTTGGAGCTTGAGAAAATATTTGCAGTATAACCCTATTGACATAAAAGAAGATTATCCTGAGTCTGTGTAGCCTTGTTTACTAATGAGTAAAAGGCCATGTTAAGAAGTGTGTCTGAGCATCAATTTATAGTAATGTTGCAATATTCCAGGCAACTAACACTGGAGTACAGAAAGCACTCTCAAATATTTGCCTGCTTCTTTTCTAAAGCTATGGAAATATATACTCACAGTGTATTTAATATGATGATTAATCTTAATTGTTAACTTGACACACATTGGAAGTACCTGAAAAAGGAATCTAAACACGGGATTGTGTAGATCAGCTTGGCTTGTGGCTACATCTATTGGGGGCATTGTCTTGATTATGTTTATTTAATTGTTAAGATCCATACCATTTCCTAGACAGGGGATCCTGAAATGTGTTTGAGTGAGGAAATCAAGCTGAGTGTGAGTGTGAGAGTTTGATATGTCCCATAGGCACATAAGGAGTGGCATTATTAGGAGGTGTGGCTTTGTTGGAGTAAGTATGGCCTTATTGAAGGAAGCATGTCACTGTGTTGGGGGTAGGCTTTGAGGTCTCATATATGCTCAAGACATTCACAGTGTCCCAGTGCACTTCCTGTTGCCTGCAGATGAAAATGTAGGACTCTCATCTCCTTCTTCAGCACAATGTCTGTCTGAATGCCACGATGTCCTGTCATCATGGTGATAATGGACTAAAACCTCTGAAACTGTAAGCCAAACCCATTAAATCTTTTCCTGTATAAGAGTTGCTGTGGTTATCATATCTCTCCACAGCAGTAGAAACCCTAGCTAAGATGGCAAGTATGCATGCAATAATCCATTCGTCTTTGTTTATTGATAATGACAATGAAAAGAGTTCTCTCAAGCTCCTCCAGGTGTGCTTTTTCCACAACAATGTATTGTAACTTGGTGCTAAGAGTTAATCCCTCCCCTTCCCCCATGAGTTGCTTAGGTTGTGATGTTTTATAAGCAACAACAGAAACAAAACTGAGGCAGATGGTTTGGTAATTGGACAAGATAACTTATATTAAATATTTAGTGCAATGAATGCTATATCAATGTACTTGATAAAATATTTTATTAAGGCCGCCTATAGCCTGAGTGAGTCTGGGCACTGCTCTGCCCCTAACCTCCCCCATCACTTCCTGCTTAATTCTTCCTGAGCCTCTCCCTGGACAACAGTGGACCTGCCCAGAACAGAAGGCCCACCCTGAGTCAGGACGAACCTCACCTTTGCCTCCCTCTGCCCACTGCCCTCCATCTGCGGCCTGAGAGAAGGAGAGACCCCAACTGCACCCACTGGAAGAAGGGATGGAAAGACGATAGAATAAGAACACACTCAACAACAGAAAAACCAATATGACACCACCAGAGTCTAGGGACTCCACACCAGCAAGATCTGAAAGGCCCAATGAAGAAGATGAAGAAGAGATGGACCTTAAAAAATATCTTGTGAAGATGATAGAGACTATTAAAGAGGAAACAAGAAAATCCCTTAAAGAAAAAGAAGAAAAAACAAGCAAAAAAACTACATGAAATGAAGGAAAAGACAAACCAAAAAAATCAAGAAATAAACAATCTCTTAGAGAATCTAAAGAAAGCCAAGAAAAAAATCAACCAGTGAAGGAAATAATTCAAACTTGTAAGATGACTTTGGAAGTCAGTATGGCGGTTTCTCAGGAAAATGGGAATCAGCCTACCTCAAGATCCAGCAATTCCTCTATTGGGCATATACCCAAAGAATGCACATTCAAACAATAGGGACATATGTTCATAGCAGCATTATTTGTAATAGCTAGAACATGGAAGCAACCTATTTGCCCCTCAACTGAAGAATGGATAGAGAAAATGTGGTACATTTAAACAATGGAGGACTACTCGGCAGAATAAAAAAAATGGAATCTTGAAATTCACAGGCAAATGGATGGAACTAGAAGAAACCATCCTGAGTGAGGTAACCCAGTCACAAAAAGACAAACATGGTATGTACTCACTCATATATGATTTTTAGACATAGAGCAAAGGATTACCAGTCTACAATTCACACTGCCAGAGGAGCTAGGAAACAAGCAGGACCCCAAGAGAAGATTGCATAGTCCCTTGAAGAAGGGCAGGGAGAAAAGAACCCCTGAACAAAGTGGGCCCATGGGACATGGGTGGAGCGGAAGTAGGTGGGATGGGAAGAAGGGGAGGGGAGGAGGAGAACAAGAGGACTGAGACGGGGAGGAATAAAGGAGGGCAAGAAAGGAGATGCCTTGTTAGAGGGAGACAATACAGGTTTTAAGAGAGGTCTGGCACAGGGGAAATGTTAGGGGATCCACTTTGATGACCCCAACTCAGAATCTAGGCAGTGGTAGACAGGATACCTTTAGGAGATTGGTGTCTACCTTGGTTACCATTCCTAGAGCCTTCATCAAGTAGCTGTTCGAAGCAGAAACAAGCAACCACAGCTAAGCAATGAACCATACCCCTGGAATCCAATTGTGCAGAGGGAGGAGGGATGAGCAAAGAAGCCAAGATGGTGGTGCAGAAACCATCAGAAACAGTTGACCTGACCTGGTGAGAGCATGGAGACCCTAGTCATAATGCTGTGGAAACAGCATTGGACTGAACCAAGCCCTCTGAATGTGTCTGTCAGCTAGGAGGCCAAAACAGTCTATGGGACCTCTAACAGTGGAGCCAGTCTTTGACCCTAGAGCACAGATAGACTTTGGGAGCCCATTCCCTGTGGAGGGATGCTACTGCAGCCTAGATACATCAAGGTGGGCCTGGGCCCTCCCCCAAATGATATGACAGTCTTTGAGGGTCCCTAGTGGAGGTCCTCACTATCCCTGGAGAGAATTTGGGGGATGGGTTGGTGGGGAACATGGGGGGATGGAAGGGCTAGGGAATGTGGGGGTGGATATGTAAATATGAGTAGTAATTAAAAAATAAAAAAGAAAGAAAAAATACTTTATTAAGAGAGCAAAAAGTCTTCTTGAATTTAATAGTTTGAACTACCTAATACATTATTTTAAGGTATTTTTAACTATGCAAAGATCTACAAATTATTCTTTCCTGTCCTGCAAAACTTACACCCAAGTACTTCTGAGTACTTATTTTGCAATGAAGAGTAAATAATTTTCTCAATAAGTGGATTTAATGGAAAGCCAATTTGCATTCAAAAGGGTGTGAAATATTTATGCTATCATTCACATCCCTAGAAATAAGTATACCTGATACTCCAATTCGATTTCTCTTTTGGCAAGCTGGAAGCTATTCTGCCCTCTGCTTCTGTGATAAAACACTGACCAAAAGCAACTAGTGAAGGGAATGGTTTATCATATTTTACAGGTTGTAGCCCATCACTGAGGAAACCAAAGCTGGAACTCAAAGGAAGACCCTGAAGCCAGAGACATGCAGTACAGCTGCTTACTGGCTTGCTCCCCATCTCATGGCCACAGAGATTTATTTGCCCCAGGGGGAACAAGGGGTAGGGAATAAGGCAAAGACAGGAGATAGAGAACTAGGGAAAAAGGAACAAGGGAGATGAGGAAGGGGTATTTCTTGGGACCTGGTGGGGAGAGAAAGGACTGCCTCTAGATAGAGAGGAGATAATGGGGCCCATAGGCAAATGGGAATAAAGGGAAAGGGAAAACCCTGTGTTAGGACAAGGTGTTTCATTTTAATTGGGAATGTTAATTAGGCAAGCTAAAGGGGGCTTTTGATTGCTAAATTTCAGTATTTTGTTAACTGGACCTTGGTAGCCAGCCTCAGGAGGAGGAAGTGGCCAAATAAGGGAATAGATCTTGGTAGCTAGCCTATAACAGTTTTTAGCAAGGCAGAGGGATTCCCGAAGAAGGGCAAGGCCTGCTAAAGCTGGCCAGAGTCCCTTCAGCCAGGTACCTTTCTTACAAGGGACAGGCTCACCTGACCAGTGGTGGTTCTGCCCACAGTGGGCTATGTCCTTCTACATTAACAACCAGGAAAAAATGCCCCACGGACATGTCTACAGGTTAATTCAACCAAAGCAATCTCTTGAGTCTCCCTCAGACAACTCCGGACTTTGCGGAGATGACAGCCCAAGCTGACTATGAGAGACTGAGTACACACACTGATTATCTAGATATTTCTTAAGCCTTCTAAAGCAGATATTGCACCTAGGTTTCATCTAACATTTTGTCTTCCATCTTGTTTGCTCAGAAACCCTGGTCTTTATGTAACAATCTGGTGGCCACTTCCCTTTGAAACGGATACCTTTTCCTGGCATCTTGATTTTGGCAAAAGAAAAAGAGATTTGAAAATTCTTCCAGATTTAATCATGTAAAATGAATTCTCTTAGTGATCATTTGAATTGGACAGTTCTGAAAGAGAACAATGCATATAGAGCTCTCTCTCTCTCTCTCTCTCTCTCTCTCTCTCTCTCTCTCTCTCTCTTCCTCTCTCTCTCTTCCCCCCACCACACACACTATATCATTGTGAGACACTTTATGCCTTCTGTCATAGAAGACACACTTTAAACCAGCTGGAGTGTCAACGACTATATGAAAAAGAATTGCTATGACTATTAAATAATTTTTTAAAACTATATTTAGGTTTATTGAAAATATCTATACAGAAGAGCTCTCACACCTCATAGTCATCCTTTTTAGGTTTAATTAAAGCGGCAATACTAAATATACCAACATACCAAGGAAAACATTTTCAAATTTCCTTAAGTTTTACACAATGCCTGGTTTGAGGTCCCAAGGCACAGGACACAAAGTTCCAATCAGCTATTTAGTCTTTCCTGTCTCCGTTGGCTCCTTTCACCATTGTTTTTCATGATTCTGAAATTTTTGAGGATCCCAGCTCAAACGGTTTGTGAGAAAGTCTTTCAAGTACTGTTTTTCTAATTTTAATTTATTTCAAAATTTCACTGAGATATGTGTTTTTTGTAAGAAAGGCCACAAGCATGAATTGGTTTGTCCTTAATATATTAACTGCATTTATGCTGTCAATATGCCTAGCACTACTGAGCTTAAGCACCTAAATTTGATAGTGTTTCTTCAAATTCTCTACTATGAAATTACAGTTTTTCCATGCTATGCTCTCAGTACAGGTATCACACTGAGGGGACTGGAGAATTGAGCTTCTCTACTCTCAACAAACTTTGAACACAAACACATTTTTTTCTTTTTATACTTCCTTTACTAGAATCTTATAGAAAATTATATAGCATGCAATGTTTTCAGACTGGGTTCTTTCATTTAGCACTATACACTTAATTTTTTTTTATCCATGGAGTTAAATGGTGTCTACTTTGTCTATAGCTGCACACATACACACATACTTTTTATTCTTCTATCTTTCTTAACTTATTTTTCACTCTTAGGATTTTCAAAAAAAAAATTCCTCATCTGAAATCTGAATCTTCCGGTTATTCTATTTATTGTATTTGTTGTTCAGGAATCCTATCAACATAGTGGTAACAGAACCAAAGAAACTATAAGTTTAAAATGAAATTTTAAATATTTAGTGAAACTTTGACTATTACCAGTGACCTTTACGTGAGTTCCTTATCTCACTCATGACCTTAGGTGAAGTAGGAAATGTAGAAATCATCATGGGGAGAAATGTCCTCCTACTAGGTCTATCAAAGTCTCTCCTAACATTATGGCTTTTAATTTTATGAAGAATACACTGAGATTATTTAGAATGCTTTTCCTCCTCCATGCCCCCATTTGAACCATGAATGTATCTGTTTAAACTCTTTACCAAGATAATTTGGTGAAGTTCATAGAATTAAAATCAACAAATATGAACAAACCCTCATTAGGTGTCCATTTGTCCTCTGGAGTTTCTTGTTCTCACAGGAGTTTATATGTAGCCATCAGCAATTCATCAGAATGATTCTATTCCTACCTATTTATGGCTTCAACAACTTCTACTACAGACAATATGAACATAGTTATGGCATTTCATTATCTCATCTATTTCATAGTTTAAGGAGCAAATTTGCTGTTTGATTTCAATTATCTGATTGGTAATGCAAGAGCATACAGCCTGACTGTCCTTTGCCATCTGCCATCATTACAGCTGTAAAGAAACTCTATAGGTTATTTTCTTTATGTTATTGATGTTCTATGCTGACATGTTTTAATCCTTTGTTTATTTATATGATTTTAGAAGGATTTTGATATTTATATTTACTTCTACCAAACTAATTCTTTAACATCCAAAATGATCATATATAAACTTAATGGTTAGAATTCAATATTCCAGGTGAGCCTGACCCTAAAATTGTTACAAAAATCTATGAATCAGCCTTCTTGATATATTCAGTTATTTCTGCTCTCATTGCATTAGGAGTCTATCCAGACACTAATACCATTGACTTTTTGTTGCTTGCTCCAATATGCTAGAAAGACAGACATGACTTGGAAAATATTTTTAAATCCAACTTTTTATAATATGTGAATACAATATATGCAAATATGTGCTCATAGTTTAGTCTTGTGAATATTTCCAGTTGTACTTGATAATGTACCTTAGATGTATTGCATGTATAGTAAAGTTTAAAAATGATTTAATATGCATAAGATTTACATAGAAAATATATTAGTCTCTTTTACAGAGAACAAAATTGAAGGTGTCATCTCTTAACATTCAGGCACGAATCATTCTAACAAGGAATATGCCCCATGCCATGTTTACATAACAAATATTTGGTTTCTGTGAGGGTAATAGAAATTGGTTGTTAGAGACCACCTGATGATCAGATCTGTGTTAAGATACCCTCAAGGTTTATCAAACAGTATCAAATTCTTTGGTCCCACTTAACAAAAGTAGTGTCACAACTATTTATTGAAAACTGACCATTTTTTTCTGTATGTATGACTAACGTATCACAAAATGCTTTAAAGATGTCATGTGAAGCCAGCAAGCAGCCATGGAAGGGAACCAGAAGTTATTTCCACATTATGAATATACTTTCCTGCCTTTGAAACGAAAGATTGGCATAGTAAGTTGTTTTATAATATTGTCTAAGGTTTTCTTCAAAATTAGAGTCTTTTGAAATACTTGAGGTACTGAGGTTTGAGGCAGGACAGTTTGCTGGCTAAAATGGCTCACCAGGACATTCCCCATGGTTTTGATGATTTCTTCTTTTAGCATGAGCATCTTTCCTTCCTAAGTCAACTCCTATAGATCCTCCTGAATTACTACAGTGCCCTTAATATGAACAGTTTGTTATTTTATTCAGATATGGTGGTACACACCTTTGATCTCAGAACTCTGTGAGTTCAAGGTCAGCCTGGCCTAAAGATGGAGTACCTGGACAGCCAGGACTACATGGAGAAAACCTGTGTGTAAACAGTTTGTTCTTTTAACAGTTTTGAACTACATAATACATTATTTTAAGCTATTTATAATGTAGTGCAATAGACCAATAAAAGTTATTCCTCTACTCTAACTGAAATGTTAGAGCCCTTAATCAGTATCTCTTTATACCTTAAGGTTCTCACTAAAAAAATCAACAAAGTGATTGATGTATTAATTAGCCTGATGAAATTGTTTTATAATATAATCATAAGCAAAAATATCAAACATTACCTCAGGTCCACATTAATACAAAACTTATCAACTGAAAATTAAAGATAAATATACTAGCTATCTATATATGATATTCCTATTTAGATTAATTGTATTTTTGTCTAAAAGGCTTAATAAAATCTCAGCCTGTTTGTTCCAAAGCCTTTCTATTACTAGTTTATATAATCACCTTTTCCAGTATTTACAATGCAAGCTTCTTTGGGGGGATATTTGATTACACTGTGAACCCAGAGTTTGCATTGGTATTGATTAAATAAAATTAACATTGGGCAGGAGGCTGACTTAGTAATTAGTTGACAGAAAGTAATCATAAAACATTAGAGGGCATTCAGAGAGACAGAGTGACACAGGAAGTAGTAGGGAGGGATTTGGTGTTGGTGGCTTTATCTAGTTTGGCAGAGTGGAAGCACGGGTCTTTTCAGAGAGGTCAGCAAGGAGAGAGGGTTATCTCCACCTCTCTGTACTTGCATGTTTTCACTGCAGCCTTTGACTCTCAAGTCTTATTTATAAAGAGACCTATAAAGATTTAGTTAAAGCTACCTTTAGTGGCAGCTACAATGCCTGTGCAGGCAGGACAGAATTCCCACCAGGCTGCAGCCTGAGCAGTCAGGCCACTGCCAGAAAAGCAGGCTGCTAAACACAGAGTTGCAATTGATGGCTGAAATGGCAGTAGAATAAGACACAGCCTCTGTGCCAAATTTAAAACAACAAGCTGCTAAAAACACAATGAATTCAGTCACATTAAAATTGGTCTATATTATGTCTTGAAAGGTGTCATAAGTCATTGGCAAGTTAAATCATATTAATAGTATAAGTTTTCAGGAAATTAGATGTTAGAGATCACCACCCAGAAATATGGTTTGTGTAAAAGTACCCTCATGGATTGTCAAATGGTGTTATACTTTTTATTAAATTTTTTATTTAATTTTTACAAATTATAATTTCACATGTCAATCCCTTCTCCCTCTCCCCCTCCCCCCAATCCCCACCATCCCCTTCCCCCTCCACTCCCCATAGAGGGTAGAGCCCTCCACGGGGGCTCCCCAAAGTCCACCACATCATCCTGGGCCAGGCCTAGGCCCTCCTCCATGTGTCCTGGATGAGAGCATCCCTTCATGTGGAATGGGCTCTCAAAGTCCCTTCTCTTTTTTTTCATTCATTTATTTACAATTTTATGTGTAACCTAGAAATGATGAACTTATGGGAACAGAGAGCTATTGTGGCTATTAGGCTTCAATGTGGGTTTTTAACAATGGGAAAACGATTGGATTAAGGTGTTATACTTTTTTAATGTTAGTTTGTGGATTTTGTTTGGAATGTGTGATGGACAAACATAAAAGTTAGAATTCACTCTTCTGTGCATGCTCTAGTACATTGATTGTTATATTTTCATAGATACAACTAAAGAACAGAAGCTAGGGAGATACGAACTTCCATATCCCAATGAAAGAAGAGCAGGAATGTGCAAATACTTCAATGATAAGTAGAAGGCAGGGGAAAGGATACCGCAAACGTTTACATTTTACTTAATTGTTTGGAAACAGTGAAGTGAATGTGGGCAAGCTAAGACAGCAGTTGGAGTGGATTGAAGAATCATGCAAATCATGTTAATAGATGTTTCTTTTGGCTCTCTCTGCTATCTTTAAATAAGCAAGATTTTGAACTTAGGCCAAGAGAAATCATTTTCATGACATTGGCCTGTGGTGATTTCATAAAGGAGTTACAGTAGATATTTCAATGCACATTTGGTATATTTTGACCTCTTTCATGTGAATGGGTAACAGGATTTAGACAGAGGGACACATCACAGGTTGTTGAGCTAAGTTTGACGAGCATAATGCCAAAGCTGGAGAGATGGCTGGAGAGTGAAGAGCACATATTGTTCTTGTAGAGGACAGGAGTTCATAGTTCAGTGTCCAGCACATGGTTTAGGTAGATCCCAACTACCTCTAATTCCAAACCAACTCTAATACCCACATCTACAGAAATAAACAATTAAATTGAGAAAACTTTAAATTGAAAAAATGCCTTAAAATCACAGGCAAGAGATTTTTTTTATCAAAGACTTTCCTAAGTGACAGATGCTGTATCAGTTCCTGAAAATGATGCTAAAATGGACCATTAGAATTACATAGTGTTAATGTCCTTTCTAATTCCTCCTCTCACTTGCAGGCAAGGTTTTTGGCCTTGAATGGTCATGTTATGGTACATGTTGGTGATCTAATTTTGAACAAGTAATTTGATTAAAATTAGTGGACTTCAAATTATTTACAAGTCACTTTGTTTTGAGTGAGACTTACTTAATCACATGAAAATCATAAAAGTAGGAAAGTATCCAGGTGACCTCAAAGACACACAAGAGATGATGTTTAATTTGCAAATATTTGAGAATTTTCAGACATCTATTGGCTACTTATATTTACCTTCCCTGTTGGCCAGAACTAAAAGCCTAGATGAACCAAATCTCTAGATTTATTTTGTAGGTCAACATATGTTCTATTTAGCTAGAGGTTTGTTTATATGACCCTAAAAGTTTTTGTTTTTGTTGTAAAGCTGTACAACTGTTATCACGATGGTAGAAAATGTATTTGGGTATTTACTATCCTTCCAAAATTTTGTGCATTTTTGATTTTCCAATAGTAATTATTAAAATTTGAAACTATAAATAAGTAAATAAATAAATAAATTCTCTCAATATTAACAATGCTGCAATCAACATAAAGTGCCAGAATGAATTGCTGGAAATTTGTTACACCTTGCTTTTTAGTTGTGAGACCAAATGGAATACAGCTAAGTCTTGACTTGCCTCCTCCTGTTTCACAGAAACTGCAATATACATAACAATCATTCTCATATGCTCTTAAGTGTTTGCTCATTTTCCATGCAGCAATAGAAAACTGATGCATTTGGGAACCTAATGTCTGGTACAGCTAGTGTCACTAAAGGAATCATTTTGTTTATTTTTATTTTTTTGTTTTTGTTTTTGAAAGAGAGGGTTTCTCTGTGCAGCTTTATACACCAGGCTGGCCTCAAACTCAAAGAGTTCTGCCTGCCTCTGCCTCCTGAGTGCTGGGATTAAAGGCATCTGCCACCACTGCCTAGGTTATAATCTTCTAAAATATGAGAAATTTATCTCCTTGAAGTAATAGTCAACCAGGTTAGTAAAATTTAACTTCTTGTGATAAACCATTACCAATAATCCTCTTTAATTTTAGGATTTATCCTTCTTTTCAGAAAATTTATAGTAATTACATATAGTAGATAAAGCATGTCAGTCAGAGTAGGCTATCAATTAGAGTAATTCAAACAATTGTCATCTCACTGTGTAATTAAATATATGGAAGTTGAAGGTGCTCGGGATCCGAGTTGATATTTTTGTTAAAAATTGTAGTATCTCAATAAAACTTAGGGTCAAAGTTATGAGTATCATCTATTTTTCCATGAGACAGAAGACAAACAACTCTTTTAGCTAAAAGACACCAAAAGAATCAGCAAAAAAATTGTATAGCTCTAAAGTATGCATCTTCCTGATATACTAAAGATAAAAGTGTATTTAAAACTACAGAGTGGTTGAGCTAGATCTAGATACCTGAAATTTGAACAAATTATTTGACCATCTTTTGAATTTTTTCCCAGACACAGTTTGAAGTTAATAACTTAATCCCATGCAATATTGCAAAACTACAATGAAGTATCCCCAGAGGAAAGGTTACTTCTTTTACTTTTGGTTTGTGCTAACAATACAGGTGTGTGCGTGTTAAATTACTTATGGCCTGCTTATGATGAAAGGTGTCCTCCAAGATGTCCAGAAACAAGCCAGAAGGTGAGTTTCTATTTTACACTGGACCCTTACAACATCCCATGTGCTTAAATAAATGTGATGTCATGAAAGAGGAAAGAATGTTACACAAGTAAAGGTCTGAAGTTGGCAGTCATGAGTCACCAGGAATGATAAATATTTTACCATTACACTCATCCTGGATTATTAAAGCATTGGATCTCATGATAAAGTTGGCTAAATGTGTGGTCCAGGTCTAGGACCTACCAAAATTCTGTAAATTATTTTTCTATGTAAACAAATCTATCCTTGCAATTTAATGTAAATATTGGGCATTTAATTGTTCATTACAGAAATTTCATGATCTCTTTTTTAGTTCACATTTGTTAATTACAACAGTGTAATTATTTTTCCAACACCTGTTCATCTTAATGTGGAAAAATATACTTTTAAAGGGTTGTGCTGATTAATCAGTAAGAATATTATGTCACATTATTTTTGCAGCATCAATATACTGTGAAACCTATTCTCCTTTGTCAAAAGACATTTGTTTTTCAGATATTCAGCAGGGAGTTGATCTGCTAATTGGAATGTTCTTTAAAAGATTATTGTATGAAAAGGAATTAAAAACATACTTAGGCTGGCTCAAGTAATAAGATTATAGGACCTGTGTTTTACTTTCCATTGAAACTTGTTTTTAAATATTTGTAAGAAAAACAGAACAGAAACTATAGTGGGAAATTACCAATACGGAGTCAGGTAGAAATATAAGGGTATTTAATAGGGAAAAGCCTTACTTACAGAGCAACCTAGCCAGCTGGTGTGGTAGAGGTCTGTATAGCAAACAGCAAAGAGAAACCAAAAACGAAAACGCAGTCCCACTACGTCACTCTGACCACGCCCTCACAAGCCTGGTCAGGCACACCTGTAGCCAGCCCCTAAGAAGGTGTGGCTACAGCTTTCCCTACAATTTCACTTTTAGTCTAAAAGAGGATTAAAACTTAACAGTATAAAGTATCTAAAATTAACAATCATAAAGGTAAAATATAAGATGATACAACAATCTGCTTATGTCATATCTTAACTATCTATTTTAACTAAACCCTAAAGTCATCTGAAAGAGGTGTCTAAGCCTGTTTTCTTGTAAGTCCCTGGTCGATCTATATTTATTGGTCCAGTGTCTGCCCTTACCACATCTTTTACATAATTTAGAAGGCAGTGGCCTTCCATATGAGGCACTGTTAGAATTCATTTATCTACAGTTTCTCTTAGTATGTCCCATTTTATCATAGTTGAAACATCTAGGTTCCTGGAGCCTTTGCGGTCTCCAGGGGAAGGCTCTTCCTACCCAAGGTTCTGGTTTATAGTAGTAGTAACCTCTAGTCTCTTGGTATCTATGTTGACCTCTGTAAGGTGTTTTTCCTTGCCAAGCCCTTACATCCTCACCTCTAGACCTTTTAATTTCCTGTTGCCTTTTAAACCTTTGGAGATGGCTTCTCCTACCCAAGCTCTAGTATCTTGTACATTATAGTTAATGTTGGCTGCATACAAAACCCATTCTTCTAACGGAGCTGATCTGATCTTTAAAGGCAAAAGTATTCTTTTGCATATTGGGTTTGTATTCTCATAAGTTATTGTATATATAATTGATTGTCTTGTTTCTGGATCTGTTACCTGTAATTCTACTGCCCTAGTTAACCTTTGTAAGAAATCCTGGAACTGTTTTGTAGGTCCCTGTTCTATTTTGGTATAAGTTTCTAGGCGTTCTCCTGGCTCATGAACCTTATCCCAGGCATTTAATGTTGCTTTCTTGTATAGAGACAGTATATCGTCATCATATTCAGCCTGAACCTGTGGGTCAGCATAAATACCCTGACCAAGAAGCTTATCTAGAGGCTTCAAAACCTTCCTTTATGCCCTGATGCTCAAGGAGCTTTGCCTCTTCCCTTACCAATGCCTTCCATTGGATTTGGCATGAATTCTCAAGTACAGCTGCTACTAATCGTTCCCAATCTGTGGGTGTCACCCTGTTAAAGGTTGCCCATGAATGTAATAGCTGTTTTATGTATGGGCTATGGAGACCATATGAGACAACTGATTCTTTAATATTCTTAAGATCCTTTAGCTGTATTGGTTGCCATTTATAATCCATTTGTCCATGAGGGTGTTTCTTAGAAGCTGGCTTTTCTACCATGGTATCTGGGTACACTAATGTTGTACAAGTAACAACCTTAGAAGAATAGTCACGATACCTGGGTGGAGTAGGTGCCTGGGATTGGAGTGATTCTGCTTTTGAGGCATTCCAATGATCTTTAAGCCTGATTTCTATTCCAGATGTAGTAAATATCTTTGACCAGTAGGTGGCACAGGTGTTCAGTGAGTCCGAGGCATTTGGCAGCAGTTGGTCAGAGGTGGAGAGAGGTCATAAAAGCAGCTGTGCTTATCTTAGAGAGTATACGTCCTTGTGGCTACAACCATTGAAACAGATTCGGCTTTCCCGCAGGCCAGGGGAAGCCTCTGCTGAAAGCCGAGGCCTATCTGGACTCTAGGCAGCTAGAAACTGTCTCCGAGCTGGGTGGATGGTTCTGAGCAGCTCAGCAGCAGCGGGTCTGCTGCTAGCCAGGAGCACCTGTGGAGAGAGGGCGCTTTCTGGGCCTAGGCCGCGGGCCCGATGGAACCCACAGCCTGTCCCAAATGGGGTGTAGGTTTCCAATATCCCGCTTCTGACAACCAGATATAGTGGGAAATTACCAATACGGAGTCACGTAGAAATATAAGGGTATTTAATAGGGAAAAGCCTTACTTACAGAGCAACCTAGCCAGCTGGTGTGGTAGAGGTCTGTATAGCAAACAGCAAAGAGAAACCAAAAACGAAAACGCAGTCCCACTACGTCACTCTGACCACGCCCTCACAAGCCTGGTCAGGCACACCTGTAGCCAGCCCCTAAGAAGGCGTGGCTACAGCTTTCCCTACAAGAAACAATGAAAAGAGACAGTTGTGTCTTAGTAATAAGACAGGGTTCCCTCAAGGACAGAGATTTTCAAATGCTAACATATGATTACAAGAAACCAAGATGAAAGAAAGCAAACAAATAATATTCAGAATTTGGGAATTCAACCAAAAAGCAGTTGGACCTTAGTCTGTTTAAGAGACACTTGTGCTTGATGAAAAGCAGAGGTCTAAATATCCTGCTGTCTCTTCAACTGTCTATTTTCATAGGATCTAAAACAGGAAGTATTCATCAGATCTTATTTGAATGTAAGAAAAAAAATGTTGATTTCTACACAAAGATTGACAAACCAAAATGCTTACAGAAGAAATCTCAGCCACTTCCTTGCCAATGTTAGTGCTATCATGGAAAAGGAAAAACAAAATTTGGATGTTAAACAACATCTCAGTTAAATCATGAAAAAACATCAAAGAAAACTAAATAACTGAGTCTCAAGAATTCACGATTGATTTGGATATTTGGCATCATTCTGGGGTACCATTCCAACATTATAACAAATACCTGAGATTGGTGCCTTACAAGAAAGATATTTATTTCGACTCTGCAAGCTTTAAAGTTTCAGGTCATAACCATCTGGTTCTGTTATTCCTAGACTGGTGATAAGGCCACACAGCAGGGAGGAAGTAAAGGGTGTCACAAATCCACTCACCTCAAGGCCAGGACTGGAAATCACAAAGAGGTATTACAGTCATCTCAAAGAGACTTCCTCTAACAGATTAAACCCCATCATACCCTACCTTTTATGGTTTCTATCACCTCCAGAAAGTGCAAGGATGAACCCTTAATATACAGACCTTTGTCAGAGTCATTCTAAAGTCAAACTGTAGGAAGGTTTATTATCATTCTATACCAATTCTAGTTTTTCAAAAGTACTTCTATGAAGAATGTCATTGACATTTTAAAAGGACTAAATTAAACCTATATATTGTTTTAAGTAGTATGAAAATGCTACCTGTATCAAATATATTAACCTATGAATACAGAATTTAAAAATAGTTGTAACTTCTAGAATAACTGTTATAGGGTGATTAATGAAAATACATACATTAAAAAGGCCATGGGCATATTAGTTCCTATAGCTATTGTGACAAGTTACAGAAAGTTTAGTGGTATTCAAAATAGGAATTTATTCTCTCATATTTCTAGAACCCCAAAGTCTGGATACAATGGTTGATAGGATCTTATCTGTTGTCAGGGCTCCTTGGAATTGTTGTGCCTTTCCTTACCCAGTTTCTATAGACTGTCCTTATTCCTTGTCCTACAGTTGTGTCTTTCTTTTCTGTAGAATGTATAGTGCAATATCCATATCTCAGTACCTTTAACTATATCTTCAGAGGGCTGTTTCCATGGAAGGCAACATTCGTGATTCCAAGGATTAGAACATAGATATATTTTTGAAGGATTACCATTTAACCCACTAGGAGGGGAGAAATAAAACAACCAAAAGAACTATATTAATCATATTTTAGCAATGAATTAGTTGCAGTCTTCTTGCTTCTAGAATTATAAGATAATAAATTTGTGTTTCAAAATCATTATGTTACAATGTGTTACATCATAAATAGGGACCAATTACAATAAAGTACTTCATTTTGAAGCTATATTCATGGAAAATATCTTGCAACTCATTTAATACAAAAATGTTATTTTTAAAGTTATATAACAATCTTTTTCCATTCATATCCATAAGTGTAATCAGTAAAGAATATCAAATTGGAGAAAGGTTCTTTCTCCAGAAAAAGTACCATGCCAAGTGGTCAGCCCTGAAACAATGTAGGTAACTTTAAATGGATTGAGCACGTTGTCTTTATATTTATATATATATATATATATATACATATATATATATATATATGAAAGATCATGAATTAGAGACAGAACATGGCAGTGCATGGGAAGAGCTGGAGAGAGGAAAGAGAAGAAGAAAATGATGTAATTATGTTTTAATTAAAAATTTAAAAGTAATGTTAATTAATAATAGTAATATATATCCTCTATTTCCCTGTACAGAAACTTCAATATATGTTTATTTCATATGCCATGAAATTCCCTGCAAGATGATTTTTATATTCTTCTAAAAATAGTTCAAATTAAAAAATAAGAAATTTTATGCTGATATGAGTAATTATTTGTTATTTAAGTGGCTATAGTTATAACAGGTCTGACAGAATTCTATATTCTTATACTTTAGAGGCCATTTTTATTTACTTAAATATTCAATATTTGGCATACCTGGAAGTTGAAAAATCTTAAGACAGGATGAATAAACATTTCATAATCATTATCTAATTCTTTCTATATGTTTTTATATGTTCCAAGAAGCACGTTTAAAAAATACTATACTGGCTTATTCTTCTATGTATCATATTTAACACTCATTTGTTAGTTTTTACATTGTTAGTTTTTACTATGTAATGGCATTCATGTTGTTTCTCTTCAAACAATTAAATAGTAAACATACACATTAAGCAGATGAAAGCAGAAAAAGATTATATTAAAACACTTATCAAATATACAAATTTAAAATCATAAAATTATTCCCTTTCAGCAAGGTGTCTGAACAGAGAAGGCTGCCTTATACACAAAATAACCCTAACATAAAAGTAAATAATTCATCTTCAGCTGGATCCTTTGAGGGAGAACAAACATGTGACAGACACACTAACCCATAAGGAACAAAATAAAGAACAACAAATAAAGTCATCCATTTTTGCTACCTCATATTTCTAACCTGGAACAGCTTTGAAACAGGAACCTGTTTTGATTCCTTTATCCTCACTAGCATCATAGACACCTATGGCACTTACAGGGACAGATCCCAGGGTGATGCCACGGAGTCAACACCACTATATTACTTCAGAGAAACACTCAGCACACATAGCACCTCCCTCCACTCGGGTTGCTCCCAAATAGCATCACCTTGAGAGCACTGTGGCCATCCCCAAGTTAGTCTGAGAAACTGTTATATAATGCACTTGGAGTTACAGATACAAAAGCAATAGAAATCCTTAGAACTAAGGGCATAATATTTTCTAAATTAAAACATACCATGATTGCTAACTAAATGACACACAGTAACCAGTAAAATAGTCATAATTATTCAGTTCATGCTTACAGAATATACTTAAATGCATTCAAATTAGCATTTCAATATGTTAAATCAAAATTGGCTTTCTTCATTTCAGAATGAACTATTGCCTTAGCAGTTTTAAGATACTAGTTTTGAGCTGTGATTAAATATCTTCACTGAGTATAGCTTAGGGTTGAGGTAACATTATTATTACATAATAGGAATGCCTGTCAGAAAGTGTTAGCTTTAAAATACCTATAAGCTCAGAGAGCATTCATACATCATCTGATTCATCAACAACATGACATAGTTTTAAATATAGAATTGTGTAAAGGTTTTAACAATATTTTCATGACTGTGATATGATTAAATACATATGTAAGGACCTTTATCTATGATCTTTTATTATTATCAGTTATATAGAGCTATTCCATATTTTCAGCTAATATGAATCATATCTTATCACTGTCAAAACTGATAGATTTACAAGAGAAAACAAAATTATGATAAATCTATTACTACCATGCTAAACTCTTAACAATATTTTTTATGCATCTTTCTCTTTCTTGGAATCTGATATATTATTAATATTCTATGGATCATGTCAAATATAAAAGGAACGTATCTATATCTTCTCATTTAACACAAACTTGAAGTGAACTTAATATGTACAAAACACTATTTACTTTCTTTGAAAGCATGATCTCATTTGATCTTACATCATAAAACACATTTAAGTAGAATCAATGATCCAAATTTCATAGCTTCTCAGATCAGAAGTTAATAGGTTTTGCATGAAGACTGTACAGCATGGTAATTAGCATTAAAGACAATGATCGTAAGCAATGCTTCTCTGCTTCTTGGAACCTGGTGTAGAGCCATGCCCACATCCAGCCCACACAATCCAGTCTCATCATCCACACAATATTTGCCTCTGTGTGGTTTGAGCCATCTAGTAAATTTAGAGAGCTTCAATAAGGACAAAGAAAGAATAACATGAGAATTTTTTTATTGAAATATTTTAGCTAGTTTAAAAAATACTTTTTCTTATTATCTAGCATACAAATTCTTCTTCAAAAATTAGATAACTTCTACTTTGTTAATTTGGGGGATTATCTTAAATGGAAGTTTTCCTATCTATGTACACACTTTTTATTAAAGGACTTGATCTGTTTTAATCATCAGTTCTTTTTCTTTCTCACACCACTGACAAGCTTCTTCTAAATTTTTACTTGTTAATCGTGTTAATCCATCTGTTAACAGTCACAAGTGATCTCTTTCTCATTGTGAATATTTTCCCTATCAGTTTGCTCAAATATGTCACTTGGCATATCCACATAAGTAAAATCTCAGCCAGGAAAATTTTTAGGAGGCTCTTGGAACTATTTATCCAGGCTGCCAAGGGGTAAAGCTCTCAATAGCCCTATCCAACTGTGAAGCATACAGACTAAAACAATGACCAGCATGGCAAGATAGCTCCAAAGGCTCAGAGTTGTACTTATACCTTGGGGATAACCATCAACCTTCTACTTAGAGATAAGGCTAAGTCAGTAGGAAGGAATTCATTCATGACACAGTAAACTCATTCAACTACCCAGCGCTGGTGGGGCCACAGAACTGAGAGAGCCTACTACAGCCACTTTCATAAACCAGTGTAAAATTTAACTGCCTTCTAATGCCCACAGACAAGTGTAGCTCTCATCTCTCATCAAAGAAGCCTCTTTTTGCAGCAGACAGAGAGCATTACAGAAACATCTAACAGTTCAAAATCTATGGGTTGATTATCCCCAGTTAATACATCTGCATCTATGAAACAACACTTACACCTAAAGCCTCAGGGACGTCTTGGAAGAGATGGAGGAATGATTTTAAATGCTGGAGGACTAGCATGACTCCAGTGAGGCTGTATTCTGTAAAGGACAGGAAGTTCCACCCAGTAGACCTCAGCAGTATGCCTCTCTAAACAAGATCTGACCAGCGATATTACCAGGTAACTTGCCAACATGAATGAGTGAATTCTCACAAGGCCCCACCCCTAGATGAAGAGCTATAGACAATTAATGGCAGCTGAGAGTGGGAGAGTTGGTCTTTTCCAAGATAGGTGTATATTGGCTATGCAATACTGAATGCTCAGCAATAAAAATGTATACATAGGAAAACACTAAAATAAACTAAGAGTTAATTTATATGTAAATTTCTCCCTTTTCTTTGTATCTCTGTTTGGTTGTCTTCTGCAGAATTAAGAACACTAACTCAAACATGCATAAGGTAAAAACTCTGGGCATGTATCCTAGTGCCTTCATCCAGTAGCTGATGGAAACAGATACAGACACCCACAGCTAAACACTGAGCTGAACTCTGGAAACCAGTTGCTGAGAGGGAGGAGTGATGAGCAAAGGAATCAAGTCCAGGCTGGAGAAACCCACAGAAACAGCTGACCTAAACAAGGGGTTGCTCATGGACCCCAGATTGATAGCTGGGAAACCAGAACAGGACTGTTCCAGATCCTTGAAGGAGGAAGTCAGTTTGAAGGTCTGGAAAATCTATGGGGCCACTGGTAATGGATCAGTATTTATCCCTAGTACATGAATGGATTTGTGAACCCATTCCACATAGAGGGATACTTCCTCAGCCTAGACACATGGGAAGGGTCTAGGTCCTGCTCCAAATGATATGACAGACTTTGAAGATCTCCCATTGAATGCCGCACCCTCCCGGGGGAGCAGAAACGTGATGGGAAAGGGGGGTTAGTGGGGGGCAGGGAAGGAGCATAGGAAGAGGGAACTGAGATTGACATGTAAAAGAAGTTTGTTTCTAATTTAAATAAAAAAGAAAACAATAACTCTGGGCATGTACTTATTGAGCAGCCTGTCAATCAGAGACTACAAAGGTTAATACATACAATAAATACTTAACTTTTTTTTTTTAGAATACTTCCATTTTTTGGTGGTAATCTCAATAATTGACTTCAACTCAAAACTCAAAATTCTGCATCTGTCTGGTTTTGTTTGCTATTTCTGGAGATGTTTCACTGTATAGCATGCTTGTTTTTATGCTGTCTTTGCTTTTATTTTTACAAACACCTTCTCATTTTATAATTTTGTGGAATAGAAGTCATTAATACAGTATAAAAGCCATGTATTGTTTTGAAATATTGTATTCCCTACTACTAGGTGTGTTATACTGGTAAGTTATCAGACTTAGTAATTAGTGAAATTGTTGCTAGAAGGAAAATTGAAGATATGAAGTCAATAGATACAACGAATGGGTACTTCTACATTTCTCTCATAGCAGTGGCTAAAAAAAAATACAAAGATAAAAATCAACCATTTAAAAGCATAGATTTATGTAAAATTTCACAAATAAAGTGCAACAACTACACATAGATAATATGTAACATAAAATTATATGTTTAGATTGGTATAAGCAGAATATTATATATCTTCTGAAAGCAGGACAAAGAATACAATTACCCCACTAATTACTGAAACCTTTGTATTTTAAAACAATGTAACTGCCCATCTTCCTTCTGCACCATAAGAGTTGGGTACAAGTTATTTGGGGCCCTGGCAAGAGTCTCATCAGACTGAAATCAAAGTGTTTCCCAGACTGAATTAGCAATTGATAACACACAACCCCTCATCCAGAGTCATTGGGGTGTTAGCAGACTTTCATTATTTAGTGGAACTGAGCTCTGTCAGTCTGTCTGTCTGTCTGCCTCTCTGTCTCTGTCTCTGTCTCTCTGTCTCTGTCTCTGTCTCTCTCTCTCTCTCTCTTCTCTCTCTCTCTCTCTCTCTCTCTCTGTGTGTGTGTGTGTGTGTGTGTGTGTGTGTGTGTGTGTGTGCATGAGTGTGTAAGTCAAGGACTACTCTTAGACCACAGGCTACATTTAGGTCCTTGCCAATTTCTCCTATATTGGACATCATTCTGAACTTCCAATTTCTCAGATTTCAGGAAGGCCCAAACATGTTTTAGAGAATTGTCTGAATGGGACACCCCACCAAGATAAAATGCCTTTTGGTTAGCTCTAAGTCACTCTAAGTCAAGGAATTGATAATCTAGTTACAAGTGTGAAATCATGTTTATAAATACTTTCCATATTCAAGAGAAGGGGGCCAAGTAAGGGGGCATATACCAGATGAAAGGTACCTTAGAAGCTGTAGCAGAACTATGTCAATTACACTGTTCATAGTTACTAGTAGTATGCTCTGTGGGGGGAAAATATCCCTTGACAGACATGACTCCTTTTTACACTAGCAGGTTTAAGAGTTACCAGACCAATACTCTGCAACAAACACTTGCAAGTAAAGATATATGGACAAAAGGTTTTATTTTGTGACTCACTGAGTCACACTATAGCTTCCATGACAAGAAGTTTTCCTCTATTTTTTCTTTTGTTCTCTTAAGTTTTATTGGGAGTGGGGCTGAAAGGGCAGAGGGCAGACATGAAGGGGTGGGAAGTGAATGGGATCAAGATGCATGGGGTGTAAGACACAAAGAATAAATAGAAAAGAAAGTTAAAAAAACATTAAACCAGGCCTCCTTTGTTTTCAAGGATTGTAGTGGTACCACAAATATATGTATATGTATCTATATATCTATATCTATATGTCTATCTGTCTGTCTATCTATCTATCTACTTATCTATCTATCTTGCTTCATTTTCTCCCAAATTGTCTGCATTCATTATTTAAAGTAATTGTTTATTTTGAAAAGAAGGATTTGCAATCTATCTTGAGCTGTTGGAAGTACAGTCTGAACTAGTCTTGACATACAAAAAGAAACACCGTAACAAACTATCCACTGGAGTTAGGGTGTAGATGCAGGATGAGAGATTCAGACTGCATCCATCTTTACAAATCCATAAATGTAATAACCATTTTTTGTTATTTTCAAAGTCCCCGATTGTGCTCACAGTGACTTACCCAGCTGCTAGCAGAACCTCTAAATTTCCTCTCTTTTGTGGGATGAGAACATTATTGTAGAAAAGAATAAACAAAAGTCTCCAATACAGACTTTTCTCCCTAGACAGAATAGAAATTCAGAATGCTGTATTCTGTGTCAATTGGTTCACTTTGAAACCAGAATGAAAGAATTAAAATTTCATTTTCCTTCCAATTCATATTTTAATTAATTCATCAACAGTGGCTTCTAAAACAAAGTTCAGCAAGCTGTTGCATATGATAGTGCAAGTTACAGCATTTAATAAGGTAGCATATATTTTCCTGGAAGACAGCAACACAAATTCTTACTTAATAAGTAGTTATGGTGGCCACAATAATGACCTCATAAAGAAGTCCATTTCCTATGTCCCTAAATCAGTGTGTATGGAAAATTAAAAGAGAAAAGACAATCAAAGTCACTGATTAGGAATCTTATCCTGATGTGTTGAATGCAACACAAAACTATGAACCTGAAGTACACATAGAAAGGGACTCTGAGAAGAACACATACCACCATTGCTAGCAAAGTAAAGTGGGCAGCCAAAGAAGCTGGAAATGACGAACTAAGGCACTCTCCCCCACAAGAGCCTACAGAAAGGAATACACCTTGCTATTTTTATCTTATTTTTGTGAGATGTGCATTAGACTGTAAGATAACAAATTTATATTAAGCCACTAACTGTGTAGTAATTAGCCACGCTCACATGTAAAAATTAATATAGTAGTTATTAATCTAGTACATGAATTTCATTTCATGGACCATCAGGAATGGAAATCAAAAGCACTCATTGAAGTAGAAAATACACAGCACATGATCTTGCCCCAGGTCCAAATCTAGTCTGCCCAATTCTGTCACGGTATGTTGGAAGGGATTCTGATTGCTTTGTTATTTGTAGATTATCCCTTTTGATATTCTATGGAGACCTTGAGAAGCAAAAATTAGCAAATAATATGAATGTATTATTGTAATATTTGCTAATACAAAGTCACTGCAGCACATGATATTTTGCTGTTTGGATTTTGTTTGCTTGCTTTATTTATTTATGTTTTTGAGAAATCTTACCCTGCATCCTTGGCTTGCAATTTTCCTGCTTCAGTCTTCAAAGTTTCAGTTTTGCATTACCATACAGCCTTTGATGAAATCCTTAATGAGCTAAACATCTATTATTTTCTGGGACTCTATAACTCCTTGACACCAAAATGAAGCCAGTGCTTAAAGGATACTTTGTATTACTGAAAAATATGTACCAAATCTGGGGATTCCTATATGAAGTGACATAAATCTGGCAATTTACCATGAGGCTCAGAACACAAGGTAGCACAGCAGCTAGTATTTTCTGTGTTATTAAATCACATCTGAAACAGATAAAAAATACTATTGATCAAAGAGTAGTGACGAGCTTAAATCAATAAGTCTCTTCCATAAATGACTGACAGGTTAATAGTTTATACTTGGAGAGCCTTGGGGTCTCTGTTGTAATTATCAAATGCTTTTGACGTACTACAACTATAAAATTCTACCATCATCACATTGGAGTGCAAATGCTGCCCTGTTATTATGGTTTTTGCCAAGTGGTCATGATGTCAAATTCACTTCCAAATATTTTTATATATCCAGGATGCTGTTAACTTTGTTCAGAGAAGCTTCATTTTGCAGTGGGTCATGCTTAATTTATAGACTCATAACTGATGAAAGTGCTGAGAGTAAGTGACTGGGAGTGCTCAGCCATAAATAACATATCCATATCCACCCCCTATGTATAGATATCATAGAAGAAGAGATAGAAATATTGTAAGATACAGAAAACAAGGAAGATGCCTTTAAAATGCCATCTTTAAAACATGTTACACAGGCTGCACTCAAGAACTCTCAAAACTGTGACAGTACCTACGCATTCAAAATACCTACGCAAGCAGAAAAAAAATCCCACAGGCATGGGTGGAAGACTTAGGAGGTACACTTGTACCTGAGGAGCTTTGGTAGTTGATGGAAAATGGGGACAGATAGTTATCTTTCTTTGGGGTTGTGACTAATGATAGTTTGGTCATGGTCCAATTGACAGGGAGAATCACTAATTGGATATACTGGAATACATTGTTTTTAAAAAGAAAAAGGCAACGTTAGCAAAGGGATGTGCTGGAGAGGTCCAGGAGGAGTTAGAGGGGAAAACATGGTATGTGAATGATAATAATACATTATATTCATGGATGGAATTCTCAAGGGATAAATAAAAATCCAATACATAAAAATTATCACCAAGCAAGAATGACTATATCCCAATAGAACTTTACAAATTGGCCCAGAGTCATATATTGCCCTGGACCACATTATACTCACCTCTGATATAGAAAAATAACATTGTATGACTGATCTTTGAAAAACTTATATAAAAGAGTTAAGGCATAGGCCAATTAGATTTGGGGATGAGGTATTTCTATCTTGTAATACAATCTCTAAATTTGGAGACAAGGTAAAAAA
Source organism: Cricetulus griseus (assembly GCF_003668045.3). Lineage (NCBI taxonomy): Eukaryota > Metazoa > Chordata > Mammalia > Rodentia > Cricetidae > Cricetulus > Cricetulus griseus. Next base: position 234,417,205 of record NW_023276806.1, read on the forward strand.
AAAAAAAAAGAAACTGCTCCTGTGGAATGAAATAACTATATGATTCATACTCTAAACATTGGCAGATCTGCTGTATCCTAACAATAAACAATAAAGTAGCAGAAGTTGAAGGTGGCATATGTGAGAACCAGCCTAAGCATAGATATATAGACTTAAGTCAAGTATACAAACAGATGATCAGACCACCATATTACCTTATTTTTGTATCAACTTCAAAATACATGGCATTGCATGAGGTACTTATGCTTCTTCTTCGCTTTACAGAAAAAAGGAAGGAAAACAAGGGAGAATGATGAGTAATGTGGAAGGGAAAGAATAGAAGATGAGACACTCCAGTCAGTTTCAGAGAAAGATTTCCTGGTATACTTCAATAATGATCACTATGCATGACAGTGGTGAAGGAAAATGTTCCTTTTAGAAATTGGTAAGCAATATATCTTCTCACTAGCTTCTATAGCAAATTTAAACATACATATCATCATGGGTTTCTGAAAATCTTAACCTGCCAATTAATTGAAAAGTTCTAGAGTAGAAGTTTAGAAAATTAAGAAACTAATATATATTGAATCTATCTAATAGAATATACTATACAGCATGGCTTGGTCATGGAACACTGACTAGGAGTAACATGTCAAAGGAATGAAGAGAGGACAGATATACAGACACATGAACACAGGAATGCTGGGGTCAGGTGGGTTGTGTGCGCACTGATAGAGGAATGGCAGCAGCTGTAGCAATAAGGAACCTCAGTGTATTTGTTAGGTACTGCACAGGGGTAAGCTAGTTTTAGTAGGCTGAGTTAATAGGTAAGCAGTTCCAGGGTATAAAAATCCAGGAGGAAAAAGTTGCTAGTTTTTCATACATTGATCAATCAATCATAAATACTCTGTCAATATTCTCACTTGGACCAAATAAAGACTTTTGTCTGTTCCACGCCTGAGCTATAGGAAAAGCTTAGACAGTTTCCTGGGGAGGGGGAGGGATTGACAAGGATCTGGTCCTTGTCAATAATACACATTCACTAAGAGTTGTCTTGCTTTTCCAAGGTGTAGAGCACAGCTTTGTATCCTTGATATTTTGTTATTGGAGAATCTTGAATGCTATCTGCCTTATATGAGCTTTGAGTATAAGAGCAAACCTAAACATATTGGTCTTGACCCTATATATGGTTGAATAATTGAATGTGGGGACTATGGAAAACTTGACAACAGGAAGCATTTTCTGAACACACAATGAGAAGAAATTAATTCCAACTCAAACATGCAATAAATCTAAGATGCTTCCAAAAGCATGAAGCTATATTACCTGGATTTCAAAGGAGCCTTTATTGTTATAAACACACAGCTTGTGCTCTGAGCATGCCATCAAATAGGATTGCCCAACTACCTCTGTGAGAGTCAAGACTGCTGTATATTGTGAGCTGTTGTATTCTTATTACATGCGTAATATTCTCTGCCCTTACAGAAATATAAAAGTTTTAATATGGAAAACAATTTCTCTAACATATAAATACAAATTAATATCTTTATGTTGCACTGTGTCAGAACATTTTATTTTAAAATATCTGTTTCAGTTTCTCACTTGAGTTTTTTTAAGTTGTGCACATTTTTTCTGTTAATTTGTATTTAATTTAAAAAATCTTATTTCACAAACCAATCCCAGTTCCCTCTCCCATGTGTTCTCCCATCCACCCCCCATCCCCCAGCCATTTTCCCATCCCACCCCACATCCATTACTCAAAGAGGGTGAGACTTACCATGGGGAATCATCAAAGTCTGTCACATCATTTCAGACAGGAACTAGCCACCCACACCCCCCACCCCCGTATCTAGACTAACAGAATATCTCTCCTAAGGCAATGTACTCCTAAAGCCCATTTGTGCACTAGGGATAAATACTGGTTCCACTGACAGAGGCCCCATAGACTGTCTAAGGCCCCCAACTGATACCCACGTTCAGGGGGCCTGTTTTGGTTTTATGCTGGTTCCCCAGCTGTCAGACTGGGGTCTGTGAGCTCCCACTTGCTCAGTTCAGCTTTTTCTGTGGGGTTCCCAAGCATGGTCCTGACCTCTTTGCTCATCACTCCCCCCTCTCTACAACTGGATTCCTGGAGTTCGACTCAGTGCTTAGCTGTTAATTTCTGCTTCTGCTTCCATCAGCTAAGTAATTGTGGAAATAGCCCAGAACATACTTTTGACATTTTAGATTGTGTATTTAGATTGGACATTCTCAATATTCATTACTATAAAATTAAAGCATATGTGAATTCTGAAAAGTGTTGAAGACATTTGATGTCCTGTTGTATTAAATGTTCAGCCAAGATTTAATTTTCTTTGTAAAAATAAGTATATCTATCTCATTAGCAGGAAAATTTGTTTAATCCTTTATAAAAGGTAAAATAAAACTAAAATTCTGATAAAGCTTAAAACAATTTTAAAGGTTAGTTACCAGTAAATATTTGATTTTACAGCTGTGTATTTATGCTTTACATATTTATGCACTCATATAAAAAGTCCTATAAAACATCTCAGATGAAAAAAGTGGAAAAGGAAATTTAGAATCCCTGCTCTAGAGGATGAAAGAGGAAGTGCTATGGCCTGGATATTAAATGCTTACCCCCACAAGATCTCAAACATTAGAGGCTTTTTCACAATATAGCAATACCATATACCAGTAACATCAGAGCAGTAGTATCTCTGAATAGAGATGTTATCTTAGGGAGGTGACTGGACCTGGTACCTCTGACCTTATCAGTGTATTGACCTATCAACTGAATCAAGATAATGACTTGATTTAGGGATGCTGTTCTAAAAGCAAACTCTTTTTCTCTTTGTTTCCTGGCACTGGGTGATGAATGTCATTCTTATTCCACACATTGTGATAGGCTGTCTTTTGTCCAAATATAGTTTGGCCAATCTCCCATGAAGAAAATTCTGAATCTGTGAGTCACAATAAGACTTTCTCCTTTGTTACAATGTTTATTATGTCACAATAATGTAAAACTCACTAACTCAAGACATAAAAAGAAAAGTCTGCTTTGTAATATAGTATTTACCTGTTACTGATTCCTTCCTTTCTTATTTCTATTTTTAAATCCCTTCTTGAATATTAATTAGGTAGACTTTGAATATATGGGATGTCCTATAATAAATGAATCAGGTGTCTGGCAAATGCACATTAAATGAAATATATTTTGAACTGCCATAAGTATTTCAACAGGAAACATAAAGAGAGAATTACAGAAGTTAATTATGCAAAAGTCAGGTTTCTTGGATTTTTCTTCATTTTTATTTGAACCAGAAAGAGCATCCTTACCAATGCCATGCCAGCAACTTCCTCTCAGACACTCAGCTTTCAGAATAATGAGAAATAAGGATTTTTATTTATTTAGCTATCCAGGTTAAGGTTTTTGTTACAGCAGCACATACTAGTCTATTTTCTTTTTGTTACTAATGGCAAACTAGCACAGGCATGTTATAAAGAAAAGAAGTTTATTTGGGAACACATCTAGTCTTTGAATAAAGGAGCATGCTTACTGGGTGGTGACTTCTGGATGACAGAGCACCAAGTCACAAAGAAATACATAATTAGAATCTGTGAATTTATGCACATTAAAATAATCTGTGTCTATATGGTCTCTCCTAACCATCATCAAAGGTATTACAACTCAGTAACCAAACACAATTCCTGGAGTTCACATATCCAAACAGAATAGGCAGTTCAAGTTTTCACCAGGTTAATAGAAATTAAAACTCAATATATGATTCTATGTGGGACACACTGAACTGTCTCCCTAACCACATGAAACACCATAGAGGTTGTGCTGAGACTAGGCTAATTTGTTTCCAACTAGTGTATTCACAGTGATGAACACAATGAAAGAATCATCTGCTTGAAGGAAGTAACAGTCCAGGATTAAAAGGCAGTGCTAGTTCTATTTTTTTTGAGAATTTTTGCATCTATGTTTGTAAGGAAATTGGTTTGTAATTCTCTTTCTTTGTTGGATCTTTGTGTGATTTAACTATCAGAATAATTGTGGCCTTGTAAAAAGAATTAAGCAATATCCCTTCTGTTTCTTTGAAATAATCTGAGGAATATTGACATGAATTCGTTTTTTTTTTTTAGTTTTGTATTTTTTATATATTTGAATTACAAACAAGATTGAATTACATGACAATCCCAGTTCCCTTCTCCCTCCCTTCCTCCCCTACCATACCCCAACTAAAATCCTACCTAACATATGTCCTTTCTTCTAATATACACCTGACTCAACCTTTCTGCTTCCTCATGACCTCTGCATCCTTCCTCTTCTTCCCTTCTCATTCTCGTAGCTCCCTCCCCCCCTTCCCATGTTCTCAATTTGCTCAGGGAATGGTGACCCTTTCTCCTTCTCCAGGGGACAAATTTTGTCTATTTTAGGGTCCTCCTTGTTTACTAGTTTCTCTGGCAGTGTGGATTGTAGGATGGTAATCCCTTACTTTATGTCTAAAATCCACATAAGAGTGAGTACATATCATGTCCGTCTATTTTGTGATTGGGTTACCTCACTCAGAATGGTTTCTTTGAGCTCCATCAATTTTCCTGCAAATTTCAAGATTCCATTTATTTTTCTGCTGAGTAGTACTCCATTGTGTAAATGTACCACATTTTCTCCATCCATTCTTCGGTTGAGGGGCATCTAGGCTGCTTCCAGTTTCTGGCTGTTACAAATATGAACATCGTTGAACAGATGTCTTTGTTGTATGAATGTGCTTCTTTTGGGTATATGCCTAGAAGTGGAATTGCTGGATCTTGTGGTAGATTCATTCCCATTTTCTTGAGGAGTCGCCATACTGATTTCCAAAGTGGCTGTACAAGTTGGCACTCCCACCAGGAGTGGAGGAGTGTTCCTCTTTCTCCACATCCTCTCCAGCATAAACTGTCATTGGTGTTTTTGATTTTAGCCATTCTGACAGGAGTAAGATGGTATCTCAGAGTTGTTTTGATTTGCATTTCCTGATGGCTAAGGATGTTGAACACTTTCTTATGTGTCTTTCAGCCATTTTAGATTCCTCTATTGAGAATTGTCTATTTAGTTCTGTATCCCATTTTTAATTGGATTGTTTGGTGTTTTGGAGAATAGCTTCTTGAGATCTTTGTATATTTTGGTGATCAGTCCTCTGTCAGATGTGGGGTTGGTGAATATCTTTTCCCAATTTGAGGGCTGTCGTTTTGTCTTTCTGACTGTCCTTTGCCTCACAGAAGCTTCTCGGTTTCAGGAGGTCCCATTTATTAATTGTTGATCTCAGTGTCTGTGCTACTGGTGTTATGTTCAGGAAGCAGTCTCCTGCACCAATTAATTCAAGGGTATTTCCCACTTTATCTTCTAATAGGATCAGTATGGCTGGGTTTATGTTGAGGTCTTTGGTTCATTTTGACTTAAGTTTTGTGCAGGGCAAAAGGCTTTGGTCTATCTGTAGAACACTAGCCAAATAAGTAAAAGAACTGTACCATAAGAATTTTGAGTCTCTAAAGAAAGAAATTAAAGAAGATACCAGAAAATGGAAAGATCTCCCATTCTCTTGGATAGGAAGGATCAACATATTAAAAATGGCAATCTTGCCAAAAGCAATCTACAGATTCAATGCAATCTCCATCAAAATCCTAACACAATTCTTAACTGACCTTGAAAGAACAATTCTCAACTTTATATGGAGAAACAAAAGACCCAGGATAGCCAAAACAACCCTGTACAATAGAGGAACTACTGGAGTCATCGCCATCCCTGACTTCAAGCTCTATTACAGAGCTATAGTCCTGAAAACAGCTTGGTATTGGCACAAAAATAGACAGGTAGACCAATGGAATAGAGTTGAAAACCCTGATATTAACCCACATACCTACAAATGAAGGTGACAGAGAAGGCTTGTAGATTCAAAATACCTTTATTCAGATAAATACCAGCCAAGCGCAACCAGAGGGTGCCTACAGGTCTCAAGCTAGTGGGGACAGAGAGAAGGGGCTATCCACGTGTGTGCAGTCCCTTAAGAATTGTCCCTGTGTCATCTTGGACCTCCCCTGACCACACCCTTATAGGCATGTCCAAGCACACCTGTTGGGGCTACTAGGAGACAGGGCTACAGTGTCTCCCTACATAGGAACACCTGATTTTTGACAAACAATCCAAATATATATGCTGGATCAAAGAGAACATCTTCAACAAATGGTGCTGGCGTAACTGGATGCAGTGCTAGTTCTTACCTGTCTACCCATAGACTCCTTGAAGAGCAGCCAATATATGCTTACAAATCCAATGCTGACATGACTGTTCATGTCAACTAACTGCTTCCTAATTTGCTGCACAGGAAGAAATACATGTTTGGTTCTGCAAACCTGGTCTAAAGCATATGGCTAGGGAGGTCATGTACTCTTTGGCAATCTGCTATCCACATTTTGATAAATAGAGTTTACTAAAAGTGTTTAAACTGTTTCTAAATACTTACATTTATACCTGTAGAATTGTAAAAGGTTCAACCTTAGTCAGAGAAGCCTTGTAGCAATTGATAGCAGTCAAAGTAGAGACTATTAACTCACACTGAGAAAAAGGGACTGACTGGTAAGAGCTCAGTCTTTAATGGAATATCGAAACCACCCACTCTGAGGCCCAGAGGACATTGTCGAAGAGGATATGTGAAGACTGAAAGAGCTGGAGGACTTGGGGAGAATATAAATTGTTATCCTGAATATAACATGGCTGTTGTAGTCATAAAGACATAGTAATTTGGGTGCCTGTAAATCTTGCCCCCAAAAAGAGAGATATAAAAAGTTGATGTTGGAGCCAGGCATTGGTGGCCCATGCCTTTAATCCCAGCACTCAGGAGTCAGAGGCAGGCAGATCTCTGTGAGTTCGAGGCCATTCTGGTCTCCAGAGCGCGTGCCAGGGTAGGCTCCAAAGCTACACAGAGAAACCCTGTCTCCAAAAAAAAAAAATGAAGTTGGAAGAAGATGGACATCATCTGGAGTGGGGAAAGAATAAAAGAAGGTAACAGCAGAGGGGAATATTATCACAGTACATTGTATATAAGAAACTGTCAAAAATTCATCTAATCTTTCAGGCAAAGATAATAGTGGTATTTGCATCCTCAGAATCAGAAGATTCTTCAATGGTAACTAAATTTAAACCTCAATGAGAATTTTACTTTTACAGTTTTGTAAATTTTGTTTATCATTTACTATAAATCTTATAAGCAAAAGGGATCAGAAGCTAAATAAGGCACAATTCTGGTATCAGTAAACTTCTTTTCTACTGGAAAAACCAGCTAGGAAGCATGCAGGTGGAGTAAATATTTAACAGTTAAAAACTAGCCAGGAAACATGCAGGAGTAGTGAACATTTAAGCATTTGCAGATAGAAAGAGATAGGAAAGCATAAAGTTCAGTTCAGATGAGGAACTCACAGGTGGGTCAAAGAGGATGGTGGCACCTGCATTAAGATTTAAGATATGAAGACTCCATTTTTTCTTTTTTTTTTCTTTCAAGTCTTTAAACACCAGAGACAGGATGGGCTAGGAAGCCAATTTCTCACAAGACCACTCAGTGCCTTGCTACATAGTTTCAAGTTCATTACAGGACCTACAGGGAATAATGACATAATTTAAATTAAATCTCAGTAATGTAATTAATCCCAGGCTAACAGGATGGGTGAAGTAAAAGTTGAGTAGCTCAGTTTCAAAGGAGGTGGACACAAAAGAGGTACCATGTTTGGATTGGATCAATATAATTTTATGAGAATGTTAATTGAATAATCAAAAATAACCCGCTGGCATTCCTCACTACCCCCATATATCTAAGACTCGGGTGTTCTCTTTCTCAGTTATTGAGGCTGTCTACCTTCTACCTCTTGGTGTAAGATTTCTCTGTTGTATAACATATTACTAAACATTTTCATATTTAAAATAATTTTCCTGTATTTTATACATGACTACACATCAGGAGACAGAATAGCTTAGTCAGTTTTCTTCTTGGCATAAAAAAAGACTACAGTCCAAGCATTAGATATGATGGTGTTTTTGTCAGAAGGTTCCCTGGGAAAAAATGTACTCCCACTATCCCTGAGGTTGTTGTTACTATTATTATTGTGGTTGTTGTTATTGTTATTATTTTCATTATCATCATCATCATCATTATTGTTATGGTTTTTTAGTGTAGTTATGGTTTCTCTGTGTAGTGTTTGCTGTCCTGGAATTTGCTCTGTAGACTGGGCTGAGCTCAAATTCAGAGATCTGGCTGCTTCTGCCTAGCAAATGCTGTGATTAAAGGTGTGCACCACCATGCCCCACAAGTTATTATTGCTCTGTGTTTGAAGGTTTGATCTTCAGTTTCCTGCCAGAGACTCACTCAAGAACTGGAGCCATCCATGGTTCTTAAAGCCACTCTTCTTCACCATACAGTATTCTGCTTCAAACATATCACCCCAGAGAAAGCCCCCCAACTGAGTGTGCTAGAATGGAGAGGATTACAACACAATTGACATCTCATCACATTTGCTGAATTGCATCAATACAAGCAAGTTATGAGTCCTATTAACAGTCAGTAAAAATAGGTGATATAAGGGTATATATGAGGAAAGACACAGGCAGATCCTCCTACTGTCTTTTATCCATAGTCTGTCGTCTATCATTAAGACTCATATCCCTTATAAAAACAATGCACTCACAACCTCTCAAAGCTATCAAGGGTCGCATTTATGACAACATCAATCCAAAGTTCCAAATCTCCTGATCTAAACCAGGCCCAGTTACAATGGTGGCTTCTATTCATAATCTGCTGATGATAGTCCATAGAACATAATTCTCCATCTGTAGACATAAGAAACTAAAAGGACATGGTATCAATCCCCGGGCCAGCAACATAAAACAGAGATGAGCATAGACTAATAAATATAAGCAGGGTGGTGTTGAACACCAAGTAAAATGGGAGATCCAGAGTAGTTACTGGGTAGACAGATTGGAAACACACATGCTCAAATGTTTGGCATTGCTTGAATACTTTTCACACTCCAGGGGCAGCCAGCGCCACTCTCAACAGTTTTCCTTTTGTGGAAGGTTAACACATTTCTTTACAGCTGAGTAGTTCATCAGTCTGCCTCTTCTAGCAGAATTTTAGACATCTGACAACTTCTTTTCACTCTGCACATTTGCTGTCACTTTCAGTCAAATTATTGGTATTTTTCCCTATTTCTTACAGTTTACCCAAACTTTTATACATCTTTCCTGATTTCAATGAAGTTTATTCCATTTGACAAAATCCACTTTAACAAATGCTTTAACAGGCTTGAAAAGAACCTCATCTCTCAGTCTCCTGCTGAGGGAGATGGGGTTAATAGGTGGAGGCACTCCAGAATGCCAATAGTTTAACCAAGGAGATCTGGGAGGCTCACTTTTAAATGATTCAAAAGGCCTCTGTGTTATTGAGTACTCTAGCTTTGGCTACCCACCCCCTGCAGTGCTGGGATTTAAGATATGACATGTGAATTTAATCATCTTTTGTATTTGCATGTTGAGTATTTAGAATTATAACCCTTGGCCTGGCACATACAAGGGTTGTCATCTACCGCTGATCTATAAAGTTTGATCAATATGCTGTAGTATTAATAGTGTAAGAATTCGCAAATTGATTGTTAGTTAAATCATGGCAGTGTGACTTATAGCTGACATAAGCTTTTTGTTTGTTTGGGCTTTTATCCTTTATCTTTTTCTTTCCTTTACTTTTTTCTCATGGGTTCAGAAGTTTCAGGCCACGATTGGCTGGCACCAGGACTATGTTCCTATGACAATACTGAATATGAGGGTGATGGAAGCATGTGGAAGAGAAGGAAGCTCACTCCATAGTGGCTGAGAAGTATACAGATAAACAAAACATGCAAGACACAAGGCAGACATGATCCCTCCAATTAGCTCTGCATCCTAGCTCCCCCCCCCAAAAAAAACAGCGTTTCTCTGTGTAGCTTTGTAGATCAGACTGCCCTCAATCTCACAGAGATCTGCCTACTTCTGCCTCCTCAGTGCTGGGATTAAAGGCATGAGCCACCACCACCTGACTGACTGCACCCTAGATTTTGCCAACACTAAATAATTTTAAAAACGTTGATTCTACCAATGAATTTAGTGAATTGTCCATGTCAGAGCCCTAATTATTCCTCACTTTATAAGATTCTATCAGATATCAACCAAGCCTTCAACAATAACTCTTTTGAGGGGACAAATAGAACTAAAATCCAATGCTTATATGAAATATTTCAGAGCTAAATTTATCTCAGTGTTCATGGGAATGAGAGACTTTTATAAGCAAGGGACCACTAAGGGGAAGGGGTTGGGGTTCTCACTTCCATTCAGTATTCATTTTAATTCAAGGACTGGGTGCACTGAAAATTCATGTAGCTAACTACTCTCAAGACGACAGTAATCCTATAAAAATGGAGTTTCTACCAACTTGTTACTCCCAGGGTCAAGTCATAATGACTGCATCTACCGGTTTGTATTATGTGGAACTCTCGGACCCATCACTTTCTATTTGTGGAAGAGGGAAGTGTAACACATTTTACAAATTGTTATGGAGTGGTTGTTCCTCTGTATGATAACATGCCACAGTGCCCATGCTTAATAATTCCAAAGTGTTATATGAAATTATGCTTCGATGTATATTGTGAGGCTGTATTGTACTGAAATAAATGGAAATATACATAAATATTAATTCACCCATTTTATTTTGATGCATATATGATGTGGTTCTTACAATACTATGTTACTATACTTGTGCTAAATTTTCAGATTAATATGTTAATATCCCATACCAAAGACCTTGAGAGAAAACAAAGAAGGTTAAAAATTTATATTTTAATATGAATGTAATTGAAAGCAAGAAGTCAAGTGCTTATTTTTTATAAAATCCTAGAAATGAGAAATAGTAGCTCCTGTACCATTCTTTATAGGTTTATACAGATCATTGTCATTTTCTAGTTAAACAAAATGTATTCCTAGATACAGATTTGTAAAATATTAAATGTGTAATATCATAGGTAGAAGAGAATGCAATAACTATGATGTAGCTAAACACACACAAAGTCACACAGATGCAGATGTGTACACACACTTAGAGCAGTAGAAAGAAAATGTCTAAAAACACCAACCATCAAATTTGGTATTTAATTTCACAAACACTCTTTAATTTTTTTATGAATTGAATTCCCTCTCAAAGGTATCTATTTAATGTTAAATCTGATTTTAAACATATGATTGTAATTTTACTTAAAACTACTTTAAGGTTTTTCTATCCTCTAAGTATTCTGAGGGTAAATATCAGTTTGAATACAATGTAGATCCATGGTATGTGAGCAGATGAATAACCAAAATTCTGTTCATGAGATTCTAAGCCTTAAAAGTGAATATACACACTGAACACTGTACCAGCAGTTATCTATAAATTAAGGTGGTAAGTCATACTAACTACATTAAAGTGATTCTGAAATAAACTGTCTTCCCCATGCTATAACTTAGAAAAAGTCATTAAATAATAGTTTGCATTGTTATTCGCCAAGGCATCTACACAGCATCAAGAGAAAAATAAAACAGAGCAATGCGCAAGACTAATTTTCTCGGTACTTGTAAAAGTCTGTTTTTAAGGTGGAACCTTTCTCTTACCAGGATGACAAAATAGATTGGGGAACATGAGTAAACACTGGCAGCCCTTTACACAGCTGATGAGAGACACTGCCAACACATTCTGTTAGCCACAAGTGATTTAGAATTGCTTTAAATTTCACATTATAATGAAAAATACTTAAGATGCCAAATAGGTATTTGAATATGCTTTATATAGAGGGAAAATCATGGAGCCCCTTGAGAATATTTTAAAATGTGGGGGATATTATTTCCCATGATTTTCTTCATTGAGTTTTAGATAACTTGACTTTTGATTAAGGAACCTTGGGGAAGGAGCTTAGCTACCCTAAACAAAGATGCTTTTCTGTATTCTCAGCCTGGCAAGATTGCAAAAATTTGATTATGTTTTTGTATTTTTATATGTAAAGAAAATCTTTTTTGGAGTCATTTTGTCTTTGATCTTATTTCACAGTTTCTCTTCTTTTGAAGAAATTTACTTTTAAATTATGTATGTGTGTGCATGCCTGAGCATGCATGTGATTCTGTGTACACAAGTGCTGGTGCCCTTGGAGACTAGAGGCTTCAGATGCCCTGGAATTGAGATACAGCAGTTTTGAGCTGTCTGATAAGGGTGCTAGAAACAGAGCTTGTATACTCTTGGAAAACACTACATTTCACTAACCTATCTTTTCAGTCTCTCACAATTTATTTCTTAAATGATGTATAAATATGACTAACTCGTAAAATAACATTTATTTCTTATAGCTCAACATATACCTATTTATTTTTCAGGAAATTATGCCACCTTCAATTTCTTAATAGAAGAAACGGAGAGGTCTATGAAAGTGTCTTACCTGCTGGCCCCCAAAGTTATCTGTCTCCATGGTTACAGCATGATTTTTTAGGACACTTCTGTCTTCTTTTGTTTACTGAATATCTCAGTATATTGCTTCTTGGAAATGTCAACTATGATACTAACACCCACTAGAGACATAACTGCAGCTGACACTTCCACAGATTCAATGTCTGTCCCTCAGACTGACCTTGGTGATAATGTCTGCACCAATTATTATTTATTACCAATATTGAGGAACCCACTGACTATGCCAAGACTGCTGCCAAATCACCAGGCTTATCTTCATCAATCAGCACAATGTTTTCTCTGTTCTATGTCCTCAAATATATATCATAGAAAAAGCTCTTCTCTTTTTCTATTTCTTTTACTCTCTCTGTTTCTCTCATACTCAGGAATTGTGATTAAAAGAAAATTAGTATCAATCATAAATTATTTTCACTTTCCATATATATGTATATAATATAGATATAAATAGATGATAAATGATAGACAGATAGAAAGACAGGTAGATAACAGACAGAAAGACAGACAGACAGACAGATAGACAGAGTAATGCCAGGCAGACACTTTGACAACTGAGCTATATTCCTGGTATTCCTGGTCTTAAATATTGTTATTACCACTGTTTGAAGAACTTGGGTTTAGACCCAAGCCTATGTCTAAACATAGGCAAACAAACACCCTGCCATTGTGCTATATCCGTAGACCTCTAGCCCTAATTATTTAATTAATTAATATTCTTTTTACTTGAATTTAAATATTATTTTAAAATATATGTTCTTTTGTTATTATAGGCAGCAGAAAATGCAAAGGGTTTTTTTTAGCTTGTAAAGGGGCAACCTAGATCATGAGGCTTAGAATTGGGACAGGAAATAAATTAACAGAGGTCATTATTCAGGAGGAAAGTAGAAGAAAGTGTTCACTTTGTAGAGGATGGCCAAGAATACCTGCTATCAGTATGATTTAAGCCCAAATAGTCTGAAAGGGAGTAATTATCCTTGCAGAATGTTAAATATTGTGGTTAGAGAAAAGCACAATTGCAAATGTCTAAAGAAAGTTGGTTAAAGTGTTTTGAAGAACTTAGAAGAAACTAATTTATCATTAATGTGAAGAAATTAACTCTGGAATAATTTTATATTCACTTATACAAAAACATGTATCACTTTTTCTCCTATAATTGCCTTAAAACATGCTTAAATTTTAAAAATTATTATGGCTCAAACTGAAATTTTAAAAAGAATATCCCCAAGATACCCAAATGTTACTACTTTAAAAATACCTTAAATAATAAAGAAGTTTTCATTAAATAGAATAATAAGTAGCTTTTGGGTTGCATAAAGCATTATGTGGTTTGGAAGCCACCATCTTGTTCTAATAGCAATTGAAATGTTGAAGAAACTGAAAAGCAAACAAGCAGGTGAGATCACAAGGCTAATTAGCCCATCCCAAATCTGACAAACAGGTCAGTCATACCTCAAGAACCGAAAGATAGCTTGGAGATGACAGACAGGACTTGTCAGCGAGAACTGCAATGGGAACCATTACCTTGTTTGGAAATTGAAGGAGGCACTGTGAAATTGCTTCAGAGTTTGTATGTACACGCCTGAGGATTTAAACACCACCAGGGAAACTCAGCCTTTTGAGCCCAGCAGATTCTCACATGTTTAGTTCCTGGGACTATAAGAACTAGTGACCACTAGAGCAAGGTCCCCACATATTTGTGACTGGGCAAGGGGAAAGAAACCATTTTCTACAGGCTAGAGCATGTTTTTCTGAAAAACCCTGTCCTCCATACTGACAAATTAGCCAAGTGCAAACATGGTGGGATTTTTACTAGAGTCTGACTGCTATAGGTCTGAGTTATTTCTAGAAAGTTGGTGTGTTGAAGACGGGCCTCCAGAAAAGCAATGATCAGATGTGTTTGTGAAATTCATAGCTCAGGACACAAGCTTATAAAGCAGTGAAGTCTAATCATAGGACTATAAGCCTTTCTCTACTATACACTATACCCATTATCACTGAAACCTGTTTATAGAAATTTTGTTTGATATTTATGTCAAGCCTCTCAATTAATAGAAATAATCACAATGAACATAATATGAGAAAACATTTTCAAGAGCCAGAGAAATCAGATTCATGTATGACCCAGATTGCAATTATCAAACTGGCAATGTAAAATGTTTAATATGGTGAAGGCTATAGTAGACTAATTACACTTCATGCAAAAATAGCTAAGATAAGTAGAGATCTAGAAATTATAAGGATCAAATACTAATAAAAAGTATAAAATCAAGAAAATTAATTACTTTAGGTTGATTTTTGAGACAAAGTCTAAATATGTTATACTGGCTGACCTATAACTCACTACATACACCAAGCTAGTCTTGAACTCATCAAAATATGCCTGGTTCTTCTTCCTGAGCAATGGGATTAAGGGAGTTAAAAGATGGTAGAAACATTTGAAAGAATAATGACCAGGATTTTCCAAAATCAATACCAGACACTAAATAACAGATCCAGGAAGCTCAGAGAACACCAAACAGTTCAAATGCCAAAACAATTATACCCAGGCACATAATATTCAAATGCAGAATATTAAAAACAAGGAAAAAATAACCTGAAAGGAGCCATAGTTAAAGCATAATAGAGGGGAGAAAAATAGGAATTGAATCTGACTGCTCAGAAATCATGTGTGATAGAGGGCAATGAAACAACCCACATTCTTCACATCTCAAGCAATTGCACTTAAAATGTAGAAGAAAACCAATTTCTCAAGAGACAGAAAGTAAGTTATTAGCCTTCTGGGGGTGGCGAGCTACCTTGAAAGAAGAGTTTTCAAAAGAGAAGTGACAAAGGACAGTAATACAGTTTGATATTAAAAATGGAAGAGCATTAGAAAAAAAGTAAATTAGGGCAAGATAGAAAGTTTAGTATTCCTATTCTTAATTCATCCTAATTATGTAAACTTTATAAATATAGGCTTAGACATGCTTACATAAAAGTAAAGTTAAAGCAAATTATATAAGTGCTGGGAGAAAGGAATTGGAACACATTATTATTATGAGACATTAAAATGGTCCACAAAGAGGAATATTGCGATTTGATGTGGAATTTGAAACACTGGAAATATCAGTGACAACTCTAGAGCAAACATGGAAAAACATAGACATGTAAATAAAACAAAGCATAACCAGTGTTCTTCAAATTGAAAGGAGGTTGAATCACATAAAATGTTTATTAAAATACCTAGAAAGTTGAAAACATTGGGAGACAAAAAGGAGCATTGAACAAATAATACAAAGATAATTTGTAATATACTTAGGTATTAATTTAACTACATTAAAAGCTTCAATGATGTGTGTGCTTAAGTGCATGCAAATATATGTAGGTGCATGTGCACATGTTTGTATAGTGTATGGAGGCTAGAAGTCATTGTGTCTTCCTCTATCATTCTCAACCTTGCTGTCATACAGAATCTGATTGACTATACTGGCTGGCCAGAGATCCCCAGTGGTGTGTGTGTGTGTGTGTGTGTGTGTGTGTGTGTGTGTGTGTGTGTGTGTGTGTATTAGAGAGAGAGGGGAGAGACTGTGTGTGTTAGAGAGAGAGGAGAGAGACAGACAGACAGACAGACAGTCAGACAGAGAGCACCTATGATGGAAACACTATATCATAAAGCAATTTCCAGAGAATAAACTTATTAGGGATGATAGACATCCCTAACTAATGATAAAAGGATTAGTTCTCCAGTTAATGATAACAATCACCAACATATATGAAGATTCAAAAGTAGATTGTGAATGAGAGCAATGTCTTAAAGCCAAAGTTATTAAGACTCTAGTATTGGCAAAATGATAGACAAAGTGTCAAAGAAATACTGAGTTCGAGAATAATACATAGAGAACACATTCTAAAAGGCAAATGAACACAGTTAAGAAAGTACAGTATTTTTAACAAATAGCTCTTGAGGTGATTATTTTAGGTGTTGAGTTGGCAAGGTTAAGAGATTCCTACAATATTAGTAAAAGATTATTTTAGCATTTTGGTGAGGACATTTCCTAAAAGCTGCCATGCTATTTGTTAGAGTGAGTGGATAAAATACACTTCAAGTGTACACACAGTTGAATTGATTTATGGATGAAATATGCTATTTCTTTCTGTTTTCTGGAGCTGAAATACATTTTCATTCTTCCTTTAAACAACACAATTCCAGTTTCTCTAGACCTTGTCCTGGGGACTTAAATGTCTCTTGACACCATCAGATTCCTAGCCTCTAGCCTCAGCCAGAGAGTGATGTCAATATCCTCCTCGCACATGGAATAACACAAACTTTTGGAATATTAGTGTCACCAGAGCAGGTTGTGATCTTATAACCTCCAGCATTATGTGAGCCAAATCTAATCAATCTTTTCTTCTGTACACATCTAGCTAAATCCATCTATTGATTGCCTTCTGAAGTACCATCACCAATACAATGGTGATGAAACAGCTGGAATCCCATGCAGAAAAACATAGCTGGACACAGACCTTACAATCTTTGCAGCAGTTAATTCAAAATATATCATCGACCTAAATCCCAAATTCTGCTTCATGAAAGACACTGTGATGAGAATAATGTCAAATGACATAGTGAGAAAAATTATTTACACAGTATAAACCTCAACAAATATTAGTATAAAAATTACACACAAAAGTCTTAAAACTCAACAGGAAGAAAACTCCCAATTTTAATATTAGTCAAAGGCCTCAATGGACATTTCACCAAAGATAGGAGTGGGAGTAAATAGTTGCACATAAATATGTTCTACATCATGCCACCGGGAAAATGTATATAATACAACAATGTATACCATTATAGAATGCTAAGAATACCCCTGATCTTTCATAGTATGAAAGCTGGCATTGAATTAAGAGAAACCTCCATTCTTTGCTGGAAGAAATACCTTGTTTTAGAAGTCAAACTGAGAATTTATTAAAAAGTACCAAATTATTTCATCCACAAAATTCAATAATGTTGAACAATATTTATCTAAAAGAGGAGAATACATATATATATATATATATATATTGTATATAAAATTTGTAGACAATTTGTAAAACATAGAAATAGCCAGGATGAGATACAATACACCATTAAGCAAATGGTTGTTTACTCCCAAACAGTTGAGCATTATTTAGTTTTAAAAATAAAGGAGCTATAGAACCATGGACAAATCACATAGGAGTCCCAAATGCACATATTAAAAAGAACAGAGAGACTCATGCATGGAATTCTGGAGAGGTTAAACATAGAAACAATGAAAAGTAGAGTGATTATTAGATAATAGAAGAAACAAAGTATGACTAGGAAAGCAATGAGGGATTATGGACTCATACAGCCACACTATGACACTGCAAAAAGAGTGCATGCCACTGTATAATTGTCCACACAGAGAAAATGTAAAAATCAATAATAAACTCTAGTGTAAACTATCATATTTGTATGATAAGGATGCTTTGATGCATTTTTATCAGTTTAAGCAAATACATCATTGTGTTATGGGATGTCAGTTATAAAGTGCAATTGTGGAAATGGTAGTGCTTATAAGACCTCTAGGAAGTCCATTTAGTTTTGCTTTGAGCTTATCAAAATCTACTCTTAAATAATGTTGATTATTACATATCAACAGCTCATTTTGAGAAATGATTGCCACACAAGCATGAAGACTTCAATCATCAGCACTCAAGAAAAAATAAAATGTCTGAAGTTATGGAGACTTGTAATCCCAGTGCTAGGTAGGTAAAGACAAGGAGATCCCTGTGGGTGATCACCTGACAGCCATCCAACCCTAACCTCTTAACCCATGTTCCTGCCCCAAAAAGCAAGGTAAATCTGGACTGCATGTGTGTGTATACATGCATACAAACTTGTGTTGGCACACACACACACACACACACACACACACACACACACACACACACACACGTGCATGCACATGATCCATAAACATTTTATTAGATAGGCATAGCATTTGAGAAATCAAAGTTTTTTCAGCCAATCTGAAAAATATTAAAGTGTCTGAGGAAAACTGACCACATTGTTCATGGTTCCATTTATGGGAAATATGCAGAATAGGCCAATTTATGAAAGAAAAAATAGCTTAGTTCTTGTCAGAGGCCATAGATAGAAAGGAATTAAAATGACTGCCAAAGTCTATAAGTGTTACAAATTCACTAACAAAATTATATAGAAATACTTAAGAACTGCTGAATTGTATATTCCAAAGAATAACTAATGGTAAAAAATATGTCTTATTTCTTAGTAAAGCTATGATTTTAAAGACTGCATCAAGAACAAAAATATCTTCTTTGGTCACTAAATTGTCAGTCCTTATGGATAAATTGAAAGAGTTACAGATATCTAAAATAACAATTAAATATAAATAATGCTACAGACAAAATTTTAATGGAACTGGGAAGCATAAGAAATATATGAAAATGAATATAAAATATATGAATAATTTTGCTTATATGACACTGAACCTCACTAATAACACAGTTTTGCAGGAAAAGCAGGCACCAGTATTGGAAGTTGAACTTGAGTCGGAACAGGCAGTCTTTCAAATCTGCTGATGGCTCTTAAAGTCCTCCTAAAAACTCAGATATCTCAGCAAATAAATATCATCCTCATGGCATTACTTATAGGCACAAATAGATAATAAAAGGTAAAATATCTCATTAAAATATTGATTCCTCTAACATTTTTCTTCATTAGCCACCACAATAAGCAGAAAATGCAAATTATATATTCCAGGTAACTAAGGGTTCAAAACCACTCAGAAAACTACTTACAATAATTGTCCAGGAACAAGTAAAATTCTAACTACTGTGACCATAAATTTCTAGCTTCCATGTGCTTCCCCTGTTTTAGCACATGGGGAATCAGGATCCAGAGAACAGTGTTTTGTCACCCAGTTCAGGAATAACTAGGTTGGTGGTTTATGTTTACTATAAAAAATAACCCTTGTTATCAAAACAGGCTGAGTTAATATGTTGGCCATTTACCAACTTTATCATTACTACATTCAGGCAAGTAAGTGTTCCCAGGTAGAACTACAACTGACCAGACAAAGTAACCCACTCAATGTTATTGAAAATATACTAATATTTACATTATCCAGACATTTATTTTTCTATACTATGTTAAGTCATCCAGTAAGATTGAAGCCTGTGATATACACTTAGAGAATACACTTGCTTTTTTGTTGTTGTTGTTGTTGTTGTTGTTGTTGTTGTTTTGGGGGGGCGGGGGCGTTCCTAGGCAGGGTTTCTCTGTGGCTGTGGAGGCTGTCCTGGAACTAGCTCTTGTAGACCAAGCTGGTCTGAGAGTATACTGGTTTTAAGAGTGAATCTCTGGCCTTGGTGGCAGAACAGGATATAAATTAAAATCTCTAGTATCTATGATGAATTCTATAAGTGATATAATTACACAGTCTAGAGAAGAGCAGGCTAAACCTAATGAACAAGTAGATGCATGTGATGTTTCAAAATAATTTAGAATATTCTTTTTTTGTTTACAATAACAACTTGTTATTGTTTACAATGACACACATTCCCACTTTAGGTAAAAACAATTGCCATTCAAAGCCACATATATATTGTACATAGCAAAATGAAATCAGTGTCATTTTATCAAGTCTGATCACAAACTATTCATTTCTTTAAGTAGTTACATTATCCTTGAAATAATGTACTGTATGTTTACAGGTGCATAAAATAGAGTTTGAGAATCATTTGAAGGTTTGATACCATAGTAGTTTTTAATTAACACATTGACAAGTACCTCTTAAGTGATAAGTAGCAGGAACCATGGAGATGGCTCAGCAAATAAAAACACCACAGCCTAAATAGCCTGAGTTCCATCTCCAGACTCAAATAAGTCAGATGTGATCAGCCGGGCATTGGTGGCACACACCTTTAATCCCAGCACTCAGGAGGCAGAAGCAGGGGGATCTCTGTGAGTTCCAGGACAGCCTCCAAATCCACATAGAAACCCTGTCTTGAAAAAACCAAAAAAAAAAAGTCAGGTGTGAACAAGACCATCATTGTGTACATCTGACATTAGGAAATAACCTATAGCTGTGATATAATTACTTAATGAATTAAACTTCAAAATAATGTACCTAATGAATTAAACATCAAAATAATATAACATGCAAATTTGAGTAGAATTGTTGTTGTATTTTGCCAGAGATAATTTTTTTAGATGAAGGAACTAAAGATGCTATGATTTTGTAAATTTCAAAACGAAGGGAATGATCAGTATTCAAATTCAGACTGGGTTAGCTCTTCAGGTTTTCTCAAATGATGTTTATGTGGGCCCCTCTAGAGCAGATATGAATGGCTATAAAGATCTGGGAGGTAGAAAAAGAATCTAAACTTATGATAATAATAACTTTTAGCTTCTTCTGTGTAGCAAACTATCCCCAAATTTACAGACATAAAGTTTCACAAGAAGGACAAATTGAGTGTAGGTAAAGCTTTTTGCTGTTTTTTTCTAAGTCAGATGTGGTGACATGCATCAGGTGTCCAAAATCTCTTGCCGAAAGATGGGAAGCAGAAACAGGAGAATTGCCCAGAAGCTCATAGCCCAGCTAGCCAAATACTCAGAGAGTGGCAGAAAAAGAGAGACCCTGTCTCAAACAAAGTAGAAGGAGAGAACTCTGGAAAGATTATCTTTTAATCTCCATGTGTGTGTTTTAGCAGATGCATACCTGTGGTCTTAACACACACACACACACACACACACACACACACACACACACACACACACACACAGTAGGGAGCAATAATAAATAGAAAACTAAAAAAGAAATACATGGGAAAATTATATTACAAACATAAAAAATTAAAGTTGCTATAATGTCTGACTGAGAAAATACTTTTCAAGGAAGGCCTTACATATTTTATTTAAAAGGAAATGCATTAAAATATACAAGTTTAAAATAAAGAGTAATGTAGTAATGGAAAATTTAGCTAAATGAACATAGAGGGTGCATTTATATAAATTCTAACAATAACAATTAAAGAAAAAATATCATAAATTTGAGAATGAATGGGGGACACAGAAAGAGCTGTAAACAGGGGGGGGTAAATAATTTAGATACAGTACAATTGTATGAAGTTCACAAAAATATTTTAAAAAATTAAAGTTATTCCATAGGAAAATATAATGATGGGGATGTCCTTCTGTATGCCTTTAACATATGTTTCTCTTATTGGTTGATGAATAAAACACTGATTGGCCAGTATCCGGGCAGTAAGCATAGGTGGGGCTATGAGATGAGAGTTCTGGGGAGAGGACAAAGAGTGAGCCTTGAGGAGACTCCATGTAGCTACTGTGAAGATAGGAAATCCGACATTATCCAGTAAGATAAGGCCATGTAGAAATACATAGATTAGTAGTTAAGGGTTAGTAATTAAGAGAGAGCTAGAGGTAAGAAGCCTAAGTCATTGGCCAAAGTTTATAATTAATATATGCCTCTGTGTGTTTATTTGGGGTTAAACGGCAGGAGGACCAGGAGGGACAGAAACTCTATCTATAATACAAAAAATAATTAAATGATATTTTCACAGCATCTTTAAAAATGAGAATCTGTTTTAAATTAGTAATTTAAGTCTGATTATAAAATATTTAAGGATAATTCAAATGTGGGGAAAAGCAAATTTATGTAATACATGTTTTACCTTCAAGAGTAAAAATGTTCCACTTGAATAATTATGATTTTAAAACTATCACCAATTTTCCATTGTTTTAAATATTTACACAGAGTGCAGTTTAGTCATATTATTTACTTTAACTGGTGAAATATAAAGCAATGTCTATTTACCCACATAGAACACTAACAAAACAAGGACATGATTCCACCCAAGTATAGATGAGTGAACCAGTGAGTTTATTGGATATCTCTAAAGCATTCATATCTCTGAAGAGAAATTCCAGCCCATCATGACTGAGAATTCAGGTAATATGCATACCTGGGACTCCCGGTGTGAGTAAAAGGATACTTGGCAAATTGGAGTCATCATCACCTTCATCTTCATCATCTTCTCCTCCTCCACCTTCTTATTTTACATTCACACACAACTGTATTGTCACAACAAGCTATATACTTACATCAAGCAAAAGAGACCTTTATTTTAAATTTTCCTCTTTCTTGAAGTTGAGGAGCCAATTGTCAAGTACCCTATCCACTTTGGGGAGTGCAAAGGAGCCAGATCCAGCACACACTAATAAATCCAGAAAGCACATCAGCTGTGATTACTAAAGATTTGGGATTTTATAAATTATCCTTCAATAAAGTGACAAAATGGCTATTTTTGAAAGTCTTTATTAAAATGAGCATTTTGTATGCTTTATTGAAGTTTGGAGTCTTTTATCCCCAATAATATATTCCTTGCAAAGGGATACCATGAATCTTGTAAGTTTTAGAAGCTCCCTGGCACTTGTGAATTGATTAGTTCCTGAAACTTGGGAAGGGAAGGTTTCTCTTTACTTGCTGAGTCATAATGTGCCTCCCTCCTGTATGAAATATTTCAATGCTGAGGAAACAAGTCAAAACCTAGGAATGTATGATTTTTCTGATGTGCTCTTGGATTCTATTTGCCAGTATCTTATTGAGTATTTTTACATCAATGTTCATGAGGGAGATTGGCCTGTAGTTTTATATCTTAGTTGTGTCTTCGTGTGGTTTGGGCATCAAGGTAATTATAGCCTCATAAAAAGAGTTTAGCAATGATCCTTCTGCTTCTATTGTGTGGAATAATTTGAGGAGAATTGATATTACCTCTTCTTTGATTTTGGAAGAGGAGACTGCCAGCCTACAATGCCACCACCAGAGAGTCTGGGAAACAGGGAGGACCCTGAGAAAGACATGCTTGGTACCCTGGAGAAAGGGAACTGGACATTATCTCCTGAGCAAAATGGGAGCATGGGGAGGGGAGGGGGAACTGGGAGAAAAAGAGGGGGAGAAAAGGAGGGGGGCAGAGGACATGGGGGACAGGAAGATTTAGTAAGGGGAAGAATAGAGGAGAGCAAGATAAGAGATATAGTAACAGAGGGAGCCATTATAGTTTCAAAGGGAAATCTGGCACTTGGGAGATTTCCAGAGATCTACAAAGATGACACCAACTGGCAATCTAAGCAATAGTGGAGAGGCTATCTTAAATGCCCTTCCTGGATAATGAGATTGATGACTACCTTATATGCCATCCTAGAGCCTTCATCCAGTGGCTGATGGAAGCAGAGGCAGACACCCACAGCTAAACACTGAACTGAACTCCTGGAGTCCAGTTGCAGATTGGGAGGAGTGATGAGCAAATGGGTCAAAACCAGGCTAGTGAAACCCACAGAAACAGCTAACCTGAACAAAGGGGAGCTCATGGACCCCAGACTGATGGCTGAAAGGCCAGCATGGGACTGATCCAGACCCCCTTAACATGGGTGTCTGTGAGGAGGCCTTGGCAATCTATGGGGCCTTGTATAGTAGATCAGTATTTATCTCTAGTGCATGAATGGACTTTGGGAGCTTATTCCACATGGAGGGATGCTCCCTGAGCCTGGACACATGGGAGACAGCCTAGGCATTGCCTGAGATGATATGACAGACTTTGGAGATCACCCCATGGAGCGCCTCAACCTCTCTGGGGAGGGGAGGGGTGATGGGGTGAGGGATAGGGGAGTTAGTGGAGGGTGGGGGAGGAGGGAGGGAAAGGGAGCTGGGATTAACAAGTGAATCAAGCTTTGTTACTAATTTAAATAAAAAATAAATTATAAAAATTTAGGAATGTTGAATATTTCTAATAGCAGTATAAATAAATAAAATAAAATTTCAGACTCAATACTTATGTCATAAATATTGTCTGTGGTTCATGGCACAGAATGTGTTAAACTTTTCAAACATCAATTATCCTGAAGGTAAAACCTCTGACAAAATTTTGCATTGGCAAAACCTTCCTTGAATGGCTGACTTCTACATTTCTTTCATAACTGGAAGAAAACAAGCATGACTCTCTGTTAATACCTGAAAAGAGAATTTGCCCAAAAGCAATTGAGCTCACTTGCAATTATTCAAGTTGGAAAACATGGTGATAAGATTTCCAAACACTGGAAATTGTTGACAGCACATAAATTTTTAAGTTACATATATACATAAATAATATTATTATACAAGTACAAAATGTGATCTTAGTATTAAAGATATTAATAAGGCATTGATGCATTTTGTCTTTTCCAATTCATTTTTTCATTGCTGTTGTTTATTTCCTTTTTAATAAAATATGTCAATATACATATCTGGTGGGCTAGGAACTCTACACAGAGCAGGTGTGTCTTCCTTTTGCGGGTGTATTTCAGTTTCTTGGAGTCCAGGCATACACCATACCAGAGTTCAAGCTTTCATTACATTAAAGAAGATCTGTCTATTTAACGTAAGAGCTACTTGGTAATAAAATATCTTTTCTTCTATAATAAGTAACTAAATTCTTTTACATAATTTTTATTTTTTGATTATTAGATTGAAATGTATGGAAGAAAGCTAAGTGTAACTTATTATTACATATAAATACATTAATTATAGGAGGGCTTGACTATATTTATTTTCACTTCAAAACTCCTACAACCTAGTAAGATTCATCATTTAATATTCTTAATTCTTCAACTCACTAAGTTATTTTATCATATATACTTCTCACATCTTAAACTTCTATCCTTCCTTATGCAAGTCTAATTTTGTTATTTTATTTCATTTACTCTGTGTGTCTGGTTGCTTGTTTTTCTCTCAGACGTCGAATCCTTGTGCTATGAAATGTTTCTTCTATTGTGCCTTCTCTATCACTAAATTAACTTGAGTGTACTATGAAACTGGTCTTTAATTTACCTTCTGAAATAATTATTTGGCAATATATACACCCACATGTATTTTATAGTAAAACATACTAATAATACTAATGCTAATACTACAAATAATAATGAGGCCATGAATTTGAGATCTAATGAGAAGGGGACCACTATCAGCTGATAAACAAAACAACCATTCTAAAATTTACTCAAAACTGCTAGAATAGTAAACCTGAACATCTCCCAGAATGCAGAAAATTCATCACATTTGTGTAAATAAAAGCTGGAAGCATCTTGTTCTTCATTCTCCAGTTTGGGGTGTATATGCCTCATGACTCTAGAAAGTTTAGCTTTTCCTAGTAATAGATCTTATTTTCAAGGAAGGTTTCAGAAATGAACAAGGTCACTGAAGAACTCATTCCTAGAAACCAGGCAGATAACTCTAGTAATGTACGTCATGATTTGAGTTTTAACCCTTAATTATGAATCAAGTTGACCATCATTAATTCTATCAATATTGTGCTGATTGCTTTTTGTCAACTTGACACTCACCTAGACATACTGGGAAAAGAGAATCTCAATTTAGGAGTTGAATCCAAGGTGTAAGTTTGTGAGGCATTTTCTTTATTGTGATTGATGTGGGTGACCCAAGACTATGGTGGCAGGCACCACCACCTCTGCTCATGTGGTCTGGGTAGTATAAGAAAGAAAGTCAGTAAGCAACTTTCTTCCATGGTTCCTGAATTTGCTGCAGTGTCAGTGATGGGCTGTGGTAGGACTTGAAGAATTCTTTTCTTTAACAAAAATGTGGATATCTTTTTATTATGTTTTTTAAAGCTGTAGTGGTTAACCAAAAAATACCTAACTGAAAAACATGTATGTCATGGAAGCTTTCACCAGATTCATTAAAGCATTTAGTTCATTGAGAATGGTATCTTCTCAGAGACAATGAGATGGCTCAGCATGTAAAGGCATTTGTGACAAGCTAGATGACCAAGTGTGATAAAAAAAAAAAAAACTCACAAGGAGAAATCACAGGATTGACTCTCCAAAAGTTATCTTATGACCAGCAAACATAGCATAAGCATGCCTATAAATACATACCTAAATACATACATACATACATACATACATACATACATACATGTGTGCATATGCATACATTTACAAATGTAAAGGAGTGGTATGAACATATGAGTCTTCTGATAGTTTATTATTTAAATCAAGAAACAGTCACATAAAAAATCTTCCAAAATACAGAAATAAATTCAGAAGACTCTTATTTTGACTGGATGAGCATAATGTGATCTACTAAATAGGAGAACTAAAATAATATTCACAGTAACTCCTTTTAGCTGGTTAGTACATGGTGCCTTGTATTTCTTCCATTAAATAGAGTATCACAGAGGTACTTAAACTTTGAATTACACTTTGAATTCAACTATGAAAAATATTGTGAGACTGGCTGTGAATACATTCTTAATATGCAGCTTAGTTGTTGAAAAGTTAAGAGTTCAAGGGACAGCTTTCAGAATAAATTCTCAATGGATTTTTGAAAAAAGGAAAAAAATGAACATTTTGATACCGACCAACAGCAAATAAGGATTATTTTATTGCACACACACACACACACACACACACACACACACACACACACACCTGCTATTTGGATGTGAAGAAGAAAGAGGAAGCAAGGAATGGAGCACAGAGGAAACAGAGATGGAGCTCTGAAATGATCAAAGAGGAGATAAACCAATTGTTACTGTATGCTAGTTCCTCCCTTTAAAATCACTGTGAACCTTGGAAAACTGGGGGTGAGGTGGGGGTGGGTTGGGTCTAAGTGATATCTCTAGCAGAACCCTCAGTATACTTCATCCCTTACTCTTTTTAGAAGTCTTATTAGCACTGAAGTCAATTAACTGGCTTCAAGCTGACCATGCTCATGAGATGCTTCTAGAGGAAACTGATTCTGTTTTGCGTTTGCACCGCGTATCCAGCTTTCCAAGCCCTTTTCAAGAATTTCAGTATAATCTGTCTTGACTAAATTGTGTCTTTTCCATGAGGCAAGGAACAACCCCACGTAGTTCTGCCCCCTAATCCTGGACTGCTAACACCCCCTTTTCAGCCCTGAGGCTTCCTTCTACACTCCCTCTGGGAACCTAGTAGGCTCTGCACCAAATCTATTCTGCCCCTTCCTTTTTTTTTAAGTGGTGAAAGGCTGAGCACTCCCATGCGTGGTAAGTGGCCTGTCACTCTGTCCTGCTGTGCAGCTGTGATTGGCGGGAAGGACAAGTCCTCTGGCCCCTCCTCTGCCTGTCTTTGCCGCGCTCCATGGGTTTTTTTGTAAAGGTGGAGAGCGATATCCTGGCGCTTGGACCTGATGGAGCAGCATTCCCAATTTTGACTGCTTTTGTTCTTTCTCAACCGGTGGGCTCAGAGCCAAGAAAAAGCGAGTCCTTTCCTGCTGAAAAGCTTTGGGGAACTGTTGCTCAGGATCTAGGCACTCCTGACGCATCGTCTCCGTCTCACTCCATTCTATGGCTCCACTGTGAAATCACTTGCATGCACGTTTGTAGCCCTGCGAATCCCTCTGCTCACTGCTTGGAGGAGGGGTCCAGGAAAACATCAAGCGTTTGGAAGAGAGGGCTCTGGAGTACTGCAGGTGCTGTCTGAGGTGCTGAAACCTTCCAAGTGTTTGTCTCCACCAGCCCCAGAAGGGCTTAGATGGCACGTTTTTATTTCTGCCCTTCTGGTCCCTCATGCCTCAGATAAGACTCTTTTCAGGATCGTGAATATTGCTCCGTATCATGGCCCACGTGAGACACTTTCGGACACTAGTTTCTGGATTTTACTTCTGGGAAGCTGCACTGTTACTGAGGTAAGCCCCCATGCATTAACACTCTCATTAAGAGCTCAATAAGCCAAAGTATTAAGCTGCAACCACTTGTTAATTAGGAAGCTGAGAAATGCGCGATTGTTTATTGACTTACTGAAACTAGCCTTTAAATCATACTTTTCTGTCTAAAAGACCCTCGTAATCACTCTATTGAGACCTGTAGAAACATGTAATTTCCTGTTATTTTCACTGGATATATGTATTTAAGTAGCTGAACGTTTCCCACGTTACTGTTTAAAACCTAATGATTTAAAAAAAATAGACATTTTTCCTTCTCATGTATTTCCCTTAGATTATTCTTTGAAATGGTGAATTGTGTGTTCTGAATGTTAATTTATTTTTAAAAGTTACAAAATAATAAAAATTTAAAAGTGGGACATTATTAAATTAGAAAGAAAAATACACAACACAGGCATTTATTGATCAGAGAAATGTCGTTTTTAATATGTGCAGAGATTGCATTAAAATGGGGACTTTGAGGTACTTACTACTTTGCAATGACCTAATTCAATACATGAAAGCAAAATCATTAATAAATCATCAGATATGTTCTATGCCTACAGTTGTATTTCTGAAGCAAGCAGCATAAAAGGCCTATCAACTTGTAAAATTGTTGTGATATGACATTTTTTTACTATGTCCCAATCATGTTAGGTAGGCTTTCTACTTTACAGTTACTTAGAAGAGACTAATAGAAGCTAAGTGACAGTTCAGATAATTGAGAGCCCATTGTTAAGCAAATAATATATGAAAGCAAGTGCACATATAGATATTTAAACTAGCAACATAAATTTTATGTTATTATTGTCAGTTAATGACTGTTCTGGGAATTTTCACTTAATAAATGACAACCTTTTCAAGAGTGCCAAAGTTAAATAACTAGAACAACTGAGTTACTTAAGCATATACTGGTTTCCATCTGGTGTAAGAATTTTTCCTTATGCTAGTAAATCAATTTTTAATCTTTTGGGTACCTTAAAAAGTATGCCTCTCAAGAAGTGCCTTGTAGAAAGTCACATAGTTCTGACTTGCCTACATGTAATAGTTGAAATGATTGAGAAGAAAGTTACATTTTGTCCAAATGTTGACTGCCTTCTCTATTGAAGGCTTGAAGCATTTCAGATCAGAGTATTCTCAAAGGAAAGTGTTTTAATATGATTTTATAAATTTGTAACTTTCAACTGACAGAGATTTTATATGTAGGGAGCAAATCAAAAGTATATAGAGTTTTCATGTATATGAAAATTTTATGGGAAGTTATAAAAAGTTCAGATTACAATAAACTGATCAATTTTCCATGATATTTTTTACTATAGTCATTTACAATATTTACATCAAAAGTGATTACATGTATCTTTTAAGAAAAGAATAAAGTCTTTATTGATGCATATTGAAGATCAGTAATTAAGACATGTTAACCAATGAACAAAAATGTGTATAATGTCAATTCATAATAATATTTTAATGTAACTAAATATAAACTCTTCATCATTGCACCCTCAGATTTGTGATATGTTTTTCTGAAATTTGCAAAATGCCAATATGATAATTATAATTGATATTCAATAGCATTAAATAATTAACAAAGGTAAAAGAGCAATCCAATCACAAGTCCTTAGGAAAAAAAAAGACTTCCCCAATAAAGAGCTTATTTCATACTTATACACTTAACTTTTTTCTTTCAAAAGTCAGGGAAAACTTACTTCTTTATCCTAAACTGGAATCAGATGAGAGTGAGTCATTGTACTGTGAAAATTTTAATAACATATGAAAAATAACTATTTTCACTCCCAGTGATAGTCCTTGAAAGAGAATTTTCATGGGAATGAAAGACCACCTTACCGAAAATAATGTATCAATGTCTTCATGGAAGTTATTCTTTGTTAATTAAATCTATTTATGATATATTAATAGAAAAGGAAAAGTAAAGATATCGACTTGAACATAGAAACAAGAACAGCAATCAAACATCAAAATCATTTATAATGTTCTGGTTCAAATAATTATTACAGGTTTTTAAGGTATTAAAGTTTAATTTATACAGATTTCCAAAATAGACACACACATAAAACTTGGTTAAATTTTTCATAATGGTAACATACCAAGATGATGAAATTACAGACCAAGAATTAGAAATATCAACCAATACCACATAGGTGCACACCCCAAATACCACCTCTACCTCCTTTCAAAAACATCACCTTTCTCAAATGCTATTCAATATCCTAATTTATGCCACAAATGTTTTCTTGATTTTGTTTATTATAAATAAAAATAATTTGCATCTTACTCATTTTTCAGAACACTATGTTTGAATGATTATCTATAGTGCTGCAGATAGCAAGAACTTATTCTTGTTAAAATATGCATTCACCTTGCATGACCACATAACAATCAACTTATCCATGGCTCTCAATGAATTCATGAGCTATATTCATGGACTAGTTTGGGCTAATATAATCCTACCATCTTGAACATCTTGTGATGTGTGTGTGCGTGTGTGCGTGCGTGCGTGCATGCGTGCATGTGTGCGTGTTTGTGTGTGTGTGTGTGTGTGTGTGTGTGTGTGTGTGTAGAATGTACGTGAGTACTGTGTATGCCATGGCTGAGATTTTCTCTGGAAGAATTGCTGGGTCATAGGGCAGGCATGAATATGGTTAGACAAGTATATTAAACTTTGATAGATGCTGTCACCTTCACAAAGCAGGTGTACCTAATTCTATTCTTATAAGTGACATCTGAGTTCCTCTTGTTTACTAATATACAACCTGACTAATGCTAAGATATTGTAAAAAATGTCTAATACTTTCCTTGATGACTATTATATGACTACACAGTTTTTTAAATGTTGGGATGATTTTAGTAATTAAGTTTAACAAAATCAGCCATAATTATCAGAGCAAGATGTTTATTACCACAATGCAATTAGAACTAACTATGAAGAAGACATGCAGGTTTGGGATATTTAAAAAAAATTACAGAAGATGGCTCTTTAAATTTATGTTTCAAAATTGTATAGGCATAGAATATTAATTTCTAAAGTGCTGAGGGTGTTAAAGCTTTCTTGTTTTGCTAGAATATTGCTGTTTTATTAAGCACTTTTTTCATGGGTTTTAGTTTTCATCTTAATAAAACCAGAACCAAAGCATCACTGTTCAGCTCTCTTTGAAATGCAGATAAGTGATTATTAAGAAGGGCTTGCAGAATAAATGCCAAAACATAAAACCACAAACAAAATTTTTTAATGTGGTGGACCACCAACTATAACATTTAATTTTTTATTTATAGAGGACAAACAGAGGCTTGCTACTTGACAAAATTATAACATTTTGTGACTAACCCTGACTTCGTAAATGTCAGAGATCAAAGCAAATGAGAAGAAAACAGGTCTTAATGTATTCCCTCAAAGTCTACCAAAATATTTTGTCATTTAAAATTCTTGGATTTGCTTTTTATTAAGCTCTAGAAGAGAGAACAATCCTTTTGAGTGGCTTTTCTGGAGAAATATGTTTTCTTATGTAACACACTGAAAAATAATATATTTCAAAGAATATTTAAAAGGTCTATGAGGTTAAATAGACTTAATGATTTTTATAGTTTCAATAAATTATACCCCTCACACATGATTCTTCTGCTTTTGAATAAAAAAACTACATATAGATGAATCATAGTCCAAAATTCTAATCTATGCTGCCGATTACAGAGCAGATTATAAGATTCCCTTTTTAAATAAACTTAATTCTTTTTAACTAACACAACTCTGTACTAGGGTATGTCAATCAACAACTGTGTTCTAATGTATAACAGTAAGAATTTCAGTATGATTCACTCACCAAATTCTGCACATGTTTGTATCCAAAGCATGCTTAGTTATGCTTGATTGGGGAACTATCACCACCAAGCATAGGACTTAAAGCACGGAAGAGAAAGTGGGGTCAAGTATCAAGAAATACACAAATTCTGTTTTCTGGTCCTTGAGGCAAAGCTGTTGAGAAGGCTTAATAGTTGTTTTGGGTCATGTCAAATATTCACTCAATAATCAGATAAGAATATTTTGAACATTGAATGATAGTAGAGTTATACAGTGTATGCTTAATTTACTAGAAGAAATCCTAGTTTATGATTTATGATCATATTCTTCTTGCTATAATTATTAACCTGGCTACCATAATAAAACTTGAGGGAGGGAGAGAAGGCCAGGGTTGAAGTGCTTGTTTCTAGGCTATATGACTCAAGATATAATCCTAGAAACAACATGGTAAAAGGGAAAAATGAACTACTAAAAGCCCTCTGTGCTGTGGAATGCACATGCTGCAATTCATGAATACTTATATAAGCATAGGCACACATATAAGTAAATAAACATAAATAATAACAAGTCCTCCCTAATAGGGAGGCAATGCAATGGAATGGAATATGAATAAAATTAGAAGTAATTGACTTAATTAAAACTCAGTCGAAACTATTGTTGGGATAGTGCTAGATTAGAACTTGGATCAAAATACCTATGTATCTCTCTCCTGGAGAGATAGAGTTTCCTTCAGAATTATTGGCAGTTACTGGGTACAGTGTCATTCATGTGGCCTTAGGTACTAAAGAGGCCTGCAGAGAGAGGTATGAAGTAATTTAACTTCTACCAATGTGATTTTAGCAAATATCTATAAAAAGAATGCAAAAATATGCATAAAAACATATAAATAATACAAATATTGGGCAGAAAG
Organism: Cricetulus griseus; assembly: GCF_003668045.3. Lineage (NCBI taxonomy): Eukaryota > Metazoa > Chordata > Mammalia > Rodentia > Cricetidae > Cricetulus > Cricetulus griseus. The sequence continues at coordinate 234,450,193 of NW_023276806.1, forward strand.
AAGACTCACCAGTAGCAAGGGCAAGAGTGCCAGACTCAGGTCTAAACGCCTGCACTCATGTGCATACACACACACACACACACACACACACACCACAAATATACACACAGACCTTTTCCTCATACTGGCTTCTCTCATCCATCCTTGATATGGGGGTTTGTGTTTATTCTTACATGAATAATTTGCATACAAACAGGTCTCTGTGACTTCTGGAAAGAAGCCCTGCGTTTTGTTTACTTTTCTTAAAAGAAATTAACAGTTTCAAAAAGACCACTCTTTTTAAACATACATATAGACACTGTTGCCTTTTCCTCCCACCATTTAAGAGAAATTTTGATGAGGGATTTAGGCTAATAATTTCCTTCATTCATATTCTTAAGTGAGGCTATTTATTATTGGGTGTGTTGCTCTTCTTCCTTTCATAGAGAAGAATTTCTAGAAAAAAAAATGTGTCTTAATTTTTTCCTCTTCACCACCATTCCCTTACCCTTGTCTCTCTTGTTCCTACTGAAGACGATCCTTGCCTGCCTTTCTCTACTATGTGATGCCACTTGTGACGGTTTCCCTTTCAAGTGCCAGTGAAGTTATAAACCAAGATCTCATTCATGGGATACATCTTCAAACCAATTTTGACTTTTTGTCATTTACTGTCATGGATATATCTGTTTGTGAGTGAATGTATGCATGCATTGAAAAGTAGAGGACAATGGGTGTTGTCTTAGCTACTGCATAAGCATTGAGGGAAAGTTGTTTTTTATTGAAACAGATCAAAGATTTAGCTAGGTTGGCTGGTCAGTGAGCCTCAGGCCCTTATCTCTGCTTCTACAATGCTGGATTGCAGATGTCTACCACCACGCCAAGCCTTTTTACAAGGGTTCTAAGGGTTCAGACTCAGACCCTCGAATTTGGATGTCACCTGGTTTACTAACTACACTATTGCCCAAACCCCTCTTTTATGTTTGTTAATGCATCTTTACCGGAAAGAAGAAACACAATCTAGAGACCACAGAGGACACAAGCCAGATATCAATCAATTGTTAATTAACATATTGAAGGTCACACTTAAATTTCTGTCGTGTCTGTTATAGCTCTCAGATCAGAGTCACTGGCATGTTTCCAAGTCCCAAGATAAAGGGGAAATGCTGACACCATAGATATTTGTTTCTTCCTCTAATCTATTTATTTATATGCATATAAAGATTTAGTCCCAAGAGACTACTTATCTATTTGTTTGCTTGTTTATTTGATTTTTTGTTGATAATCACTGAAAATATAATCATGGATAACTACCAAAAGTAGTAACAGTTACAAACACTGAAAAAAAGCAAGAAACATTCTCTTTGGGTATGGAAACAGACAGAAAATCTTCCTAAAGGTGAAGGAATTTTAAATGCCCCTAGAACTCCAGATGGACCTGAGAAGGAAGAAAAGAGGGAGGACCAGTTCAAGTGGAAGCTGCTTCATTAGCATGGATGACATTTCCAAAGGGGAGGGGGTACACTTAGTTTCACAGAGACATTTCTACCATAACGGTCCACATTTTCTTTTAAATAAATGGATAGTTTATGCTATTTTTGGACTACCCTCTCCTGAAAAATCTGTAGGATATCAGCAAGTGTTTTTGAAAATAATATTTTCTCTATTCCAAAATGTTGTATGTGTTTTCCTTTGATGGTAAGGGAAGATCATATTCTGAAAATCTAATTCATCTCTGTGTGTCTGGTACATGTATTATTTGTTGATTTGTATCACTTAAAATGTGTTTATTCTGTGCATAAGAAGCTTAAGGAGTAAACTTTAATTTTGGTAAAATTTTTAAAAGCCAACAAAATGTGGCTGGGGATATGGCTGAGTCATTATGATGTTTCCAGAACAACAAAGAAGACCCTAGTTCTATCTCTATAACCTTTGGGAAATTATGTGCTGCTGCATGATTGCAATCCCAGCAGTGGGGAGGAAGAGATGTATGAACTCAAGGACTTATGGGCCAGTCAGTCTAGCTACATTGATGACTTCCACATCCCAGTGGAAGGTAGGTCCATCTGCAAAACACACTATGGCATCTGCGGGGTAACAACCAAAATTTTCCTCTGGCATTCACAGGTAAACATACACATGTACACACATCCATATCCATAGTAACTTTGATGCAAATAGATTTATAACACTCCACACACACAGACACATATGCATGCACTACAATAACACATATGTTTATGAATTTTCATAGTGCTTAAAAAGTTATTATTTTCTTGGCCAGAGTTAAAAAATTGAACATGTCAGATAAACCTACTTCTGAGAACTTTTAGACAGTGTATCTTTATAAACTACTTACTTGTTAATAATAACTGTAAGATGCATAGACTGGTATATCTACTACTTACTCACTGATCTTCTAATAAGAAATCTGTATTTAGTCTACTGAAAACTGAAGAGTCTTTCATTGTGCAGCACATCCCGCAATCTAATACAAATACATGAACTTCTTCGCATCTCTTTTTGCCTCTTTTTTATGTAGTGGGAAAAATAGAGGCAGCAAGGATTATCTAGATTAGACTCTTGTACATCTTACTCTTCGTCAACTTGTTACTTTGTAAGGGTCTTAAAATACTTGAAAGGATTTTTGAATCCTTTTTTTCTCTCTTAAACCCTTGTGAGTTAGGATATCTCTTTCTTCCTGAAAACCTTAAACAGCGAGCATCATCAAAGCGAGGCTCATACTACCGTAGATCTCTGCTGGTGTCTTCAAGATTATAGTACAGTTGAATCTTACATCTAGCCCAAATATTTCTCCTTAACTAGCACCACACAAATCTCAAATTTTGCTTCACTTCTTATCATTTTCTATGTATGCCTCTGTGTTATCATATATAGCAACACGGAGCTGAGACTATCTTGGCAAAGTTTAATGAATATAAAACTAAATCAAAGAATTAGAGACAACTAAGGTCTAAGCTCTAAATGCAGTGTAGAATTATAAGCCTTCCTAAGAAGCAGCTAGCTTATTTTAGATATTTTTCTAAGATAGCACACCTGATATTTTTCTCCTCTCTAAATTATTTTGTCAGCATGCACCTAAACAAGAAACTTGGAGACAATGTTCTAGGTCAAACTTCATTTCTTGTTTTGAAAGGTTCAGTGACCTTTCCATGGATTGAGTGATTGTTTCAACTATGCTACCTTTAAAGTACAATACATACAGCTGTATGCATCTACAGAATACATTGTTTAAACTGACATGATCAAAATGTGATCATCTTCCCTTAGCAGAAATATTTACTGATCATTGTAGCAATGGCTCCTTATTTATTTTAATAAATAGCCAGTCTTATGAAATCTATTTTATAACTAACATTCACTATAGTCATACATTTGACAGCTATTTAATTATAGCCAAAAGTTCAGATAGGATTCATTTTTGTGTGATTCTAAGTGCTGCTGAATAATATAAATTTAGTGAATTTGTATTTCCATCACTTTTTTCCTCAATTTTAATTTAAATTAGAAACAAGATTATTTTACATGTCAATCCCAGTTCCCTCTCCCTCCCCTTCTCCCCTTCCCCCCACTAAAACCCTACCTATCCCATACCCTTTCTGCTCTCCAAGGGGGGCGAGGCCTTCCATGGGGGGGTCTTCAGAGTCTATCATATCCTTTGGGATTGGGTCTAAGATGAGGGAGTATCCTCTATGTGGAATGGGATCCCAAAATCTACTCCTATACTAGGGATAAGTACCGATCTACTACAAGAGACCCCATAGATTTCCAATGCCTCCTCACTGACACCCACATTCATGGTGTCTGGATCAGCTTCATGCTGGTTTCCCAGCTATCAGTCTGGGGACCAAGAGCTCCCCCTTGTTCAGGTCAGCTGTTTCTGTGGGTTTCACCAGCCTTGTCTTGACCACTTTGCTCATCACTCCTCGTTCTCTGCAACTGGATTTCAGTTCAGTGTTTAGCTGTGGGTATCTGCTTCTACTTCCATCAGCTGTTAGATGAAGGCTCTAGGATGGCATATAAGTTAGTTGTCAATCTCATTATCAGGGGAGGATATTTAAGGTAGCCTCTCCCCTGTTGCTTAGATTGTTAGTTGGTATCATCCCTGTAGATCTCTGGAGTTTTCCCTGGTGCCTGATTTCCTTTTAAACCTATAATGGCTCCCTCTCTCATTCTGAACGAGGTAACCCAGTCACAAAAAGACAAGCATTGTTACGATAAATCTTTCCACTAAAAGCCACACAATCCCTACCACCACATGGGCAGTCTGCCAGCCGTCAGAGTTCTGACCGCTGCATGGATGGACAAAATAATACAGAGACATATTAGGTACAAAGCTGCTTGGCCAATGACAAGGATTTCTCATATATTAGCTCAGTCTTAATTATCATAAATCTATATATTTTATAAGACTTTTCTTAAGGAGGATGCCTTCCGCTGCCACCCTCTCCTGCCATTGGCTCACATGGTGCCACTCGAGCATGCAAAGGAGAAAGGTGACACTTCCTGTTTCTCCTTGCTTAAATATGAGTCTCCTTGCTATGCCACTTGGAACACCACTTCTCTACTACATTTCCCAGAATCATCTTTGACTCCTAGTCCCGTTTAACTTGCTGCCTCATTGGCCAAACAGAACTTTATTAAACAATCAATAAGATAAACATACACAGAAGTACTTCCCCCATCAAAGTATGGTATGCACTCACACATATATGGATTTTACACATAGAACAAAGGATTACCAGCCTACAATCTACAATGCCAGAGAAGCTAGGAAGCAAGGAAGACTCTAAATGAGACATACATTGTCCCCCAGAGAAGGGGAAAGGGACAAGATCTCCTGAGCAAATTGGGAGCATACAGGGAGGGGAGAAGGAGCTAGGAGAATGAGAAGGAGAGAAGAAGATGGATGAGGAGGACATAAGGGAGCAGGAAGGTGTGAAGGGGGAAGAATAGAGGAGAAAAAATAAGAGATTCCATCATTTTTTAAGGCAACATTTTTTAGGGACCCATAGTCTGGAACTCTCTATGCTAACCAGAATATCCTAAGACTTATAGAGACCCACCAGTCTCTGTGATTGAAGTGCTGGCATTTAAGATGTACCATACCCACTTTCTGTCAACAAATTAATAAAAACAGTATGGGGAGGGTATGGAATAAGATCAAAATTTTTATGAGAAATTTTAAATAAAAATTAAGGAAAACCTAAGGAAGCATGAACACCAAGGATGGCATGTGAGGGTGGTTACAAATGCTTCTAGCCTTTCTTTTTGCTGTTCTTGATATGGCACTGCTTCTGTGAGATGTAGGATAAACCAGAACAGAAGAAGAGGCTCATTCAATTGCCATAAGTAAAATACCTGGTGGTTTATGTAGACCCCTGGCTTGTGGACTCTTTTAGTCCCATATCATGCCACATACATTGGGGGCTGAACTATGAGTATTAGCATATCATACCTGTAACCCATTATGGTGTTCAGATGAGAAAAAAAATGAAAGAGCCAAAGGAAGGACTTCTTGATAGCTTTAATTTACTTTTAATTTCTATGTATTTTATTACTTTTTTAATAGAGAGAATTTGATAGAGGCAGCAAATGTATAGAATTGGAACCTTTTCTCAGTTTTGTCATGCTCCTAAAACTGTATAGGATCTATAAGGACAACTTACTAGATTAGAAATTGGCTAGAATTTGTCATCTGTAGAAAAGAAGTCCATGAATTCAGAAAGGCTTTGCAATAGAAAGTAAGAAGAAAAGTTGGGCAGAGTCTTACAAAGGTGAAGAAGGTTTGTAAGAGCAATAGCTGAAAGGGTAAACTTTGAAGCACAAAAAGTCAAAGACTTTGCAACTAGAATGAATGTAAGACTAGGTGCATCATAGACTATAGAGATCAAAGAGGTTCTGACTTTATAAGTCAGACAGTTGAACGGCAAATTATTCTTTTGAAGTAGAAGACCTGGTTATCAACTGAAATAAAGATGAACAGTAAAGCAGACTAGTGATGGCTACTCAACTAATTACAAAATCAGCTCCATTCACTCTGCGCCACTGCAGCCAAAAACTGCTGTTGATTTCAGTAAAAACCCAGCCCAGCATTGCTGCAGTAGGTGGCAACTGTGAAGGAAGAGGCTGAGGATCAGAGGGTTGGGTCTTTATTAGGTCATATTAATTTGGGTAGCAAAGCCATGAGTAAAACTATTGCAACATTTCCTAATGAGTATCATATGAGGCTATTATAATGAAAGACAATGGCAAAAACAAAGAACAAACCTTAACTCTGTCAAAGGTTATGGGCAGTCCAGGTTGGTGGCATAGCTACAGTATCAGTATTTGGGAAGTGGGCAGAAGGATACCTGCAATTAAGGGTCAGTCTGGACTGAAGACTAAGACTAATTCACAAACAAAAACAAAATCAACATCAAAACAAAATATAGAAATGAGGTGTATGAAATGTGACAGAGTTAAGTAGAATCAAGAGTTTTGATTAATCTTTCTATTGGAAAATATGATACCATGTTTCAAACTTTTATGCTCTTTGCATTATTTTAGGTCTGTGCATGAAAGAAAGAAATGTTGGACTATATTTCCCCTCATAATATTGAGGTTTTTTTTAGTTTTGTTTTGTTTGCATCTTGACATGGCTAGCCTATTATTGTAAAATAGTCTGTGTGTGATGGGTAAATAAAAACAAAATCTCTTGATGCTAAATGAGATAACTTCTATAATACAGAGAAAATATTTTCATATCACCCCTTCCCTGAAATTATGCTTGTAAATCAAAGGTTATAATAGGATGAGAGAGTGTGGAGGTGGGGTGGAGGTGAGGACCTGGTAGGAAGATGCAGTGGGAAGATGTACAAGTTGGTGATGAACACTCTATGTTGTTTAAGTATGAAATGACTACTAGCTTGTAGTATAATATGAGCGTCATTGATTGTGAATTTTTGATTTCACATTTAACTCTTAAAAGGAATGTAGTCCAATAAAATCCTTGAAGTCTAGTATAATATTAACTGTTGAGAAACTTAATAATACTGTATCTACTGTTATACATATGTCTTTAGCAATCCTAATCATAATTTTATTTTTATGGTATTATTTGATTAACAGTTTGTTATGTGTCATTTTATTTCCTTGTTCAAAGAATTTGATAGTGAAGTAGATGCGAGACTGTCTGAACCACAGGAAGAAAAATCTTCAGTCAGCCTTAAATACACTTTAGATACAGCACCTTCCACTACAGTGCATCATTTACATAAGCGTTCGAAGTCACACAAATGGGAATATCTATGAAAACCTGAGTATCGGTGTTCTGTTGACTCAGTGCCACTTACAAAACATATTTTTAGCATGATCCCATTTTAAATTCTCTTCATTTCTCTTTCCTACACTGGAGATTTAAGAGACAGGTACTTTGCTTTAAAATATCTTGCTTGTATATCTTGAATTTTTACCACATTGAGAATTTATTTTTAACATGTACTTTAAGAATATGTGTTGGTGTAAATTCAGTTGAAACAGCAATCAGCAAGTTCAAAATAAATTAGTATTATTTCTGCTGTATATAATTCCTTGGTGAATTTCAATAACTGTTATAAGTGAAAAGTCATCTGAGATAGTCCTGGTCACTCCTGATTGGTGAAGTAAAGAACATTTTTCTTTTGCTGTAATTTCTATGCTTTATATATGAACCACTTGGGTCATACGAAATAGAAATTCACATTTTTTTTAAAACAAACTGTCTATTTTTTCAATGTAAAATGTAGTTTTTAGATAAAATTCAGGACAAAGACATCACTCTTAGACAACTGCTCACCGATGATTTTTATATAGTAGTTATGGCATTAGTCATTCAAAACATTATTGAAGCCATCCCCAAAGACTCTGTTTTGTAAATTAAACTATTTGATGTGTGTAAAAGAACAGAATTCTCTTAAGCTACACATTGAGCAACCTACCCTTTATCAAACTGAACACCAGAAGGATTTTTAAAAACTACAGAAAATAGTATATTAGGGCTCTTTGTTCATCTCATTCCTCATGAAGAAAGTTACATGGTGCAGGCTCTGCACTCAGCACTAAAATTTCCAGTCTTGTAGAGAATATGACGTACTATATTACATATCAATAGTGACCACCAGCGAATGACAGAGTTCTACATAAGCTGGGTTCTGTAAGTGACAAGTTGAGGAGGGATCCTTCTGGTTGAGCTAAGCAAAGGAAATGTGAAGTAGTATGGCATTCCAGCAAAAAAGTTGATAAAATTCTGGTGAGAAAAAATGTATAATGTAGTTCTCAGTGATCAGGCCATATCCTAAATTGTGAGTAGTTGTTATTATAGCTTCAGTGGGCCTTGCACCTATTCTATATTCCAAATGCAGAACACATCTCTACTCCTGAGGGAACTGTGATTGTTATGTAAAATAAGACTGTTTTTAATTTAAATAAAAAATTTAAAAAGCTATCATTCATGGAGGTTGTGAAAACTTTGTGTATAGTGTGGGGTTATGTATGTGTGCACATGTATCTTTGCTGTGTGATGAATGAACACAAATAATAAGCAGATTTCAAAGCCAACCTGAAGAGATGAGAGAACCATGTCTACATAAAGATTTTGCATGTGTATGTCAAAAAGAAAGGAAAATTAAAATACTCTCTAGCAGAAGGAAGGAAAGAGCCATATTAACTACAAACAACATTCTACAGTATGCAATTCATCTTAAGAAGTTAACAGTATTATTTCACACTCTTTTAAAAATAAAATTTAATGTTGATATACATTTCTCTGACCTGCTTGGACGATACAGAATAGATTTCCTGTTTGGTAGGGTTGAAGTTGTGGCTGTTAATGGAATGATTATAGTGTCACTATCGTGAAATGTGTATTCATAATTTTTCATGCAATCATCATAGACATTTACTTTAAAATATCCCAATGTGTTGACATGAATTTAATATTGCATTTACAATAATCACTTAGGCAATGCATGGTTTGGTTGTCAGAACAGAAATCCAAATAATTAAGATAAATCAAAACAATTCCTCAGTATTGTCTGGTCCTTTCCTTAGAGAGTATGACTAAAGAACCTAAAACTTATTTATGCTTATTTATTGGGGAAATAACATTGCCTTACTTGTATACTGTGTGCTTTTTCTCAGAGAGAGAAAGACAAAGACAGAGACAGAGAGAGATGGGGGAGGGGGGACACTGGACTTCGATAGAAAATCTGGTCACTCTCCTCCTAACATACTCTCCAGAGTAAAGAGAAGGGAGACTACTGTTTGAGCCATTTAGGAGAAGAATCCAAGCACACAGAGATCAGCTTTTCTCCTTCTTTCTTTTTCCATGAACTTTTGAGTAATGGGGTCCCTTTAAAATAGCCATAATAATTACATCTATCCTGTGCTTTAATGTCTACATTTAATTTACTCATTAATTTTTGATATCAAAAATTTTACCAATTTTAATTACATCTACCCTCGAGTGAAATGGACACTCTCTTGTTACTACTAAACTTGAGAAGACTATTTTATGCTAAATGTGTTTATTTTGTAAAAACTTCTTATACATACTCTCTATCCACTCTTCTGTGGAAATTGTTTTCTAAATTATGCTAATTCCTTCATATAGTTCAGATAGTAATGTGCTGTTAGACATATACAAGTGACCTACTAAATTTATTTTTTATGAAACTTAATATTTCTTAAGCACACACACACAAGTGTTTAATATTATGAATTATTGTAATTTGTTACATTTCAGCTAAGCCCATTGCATTTTTTGCTCTCCAATGTTTTCTCAAGCCCATTTAGTTTGATTTCCACTAATTTCCTAACAGTGTACCATTCAGCCAACACTGACCTCTGTACTGAAGTACAGAATGGTTAATTTTCAGTCTTCATCTATTTGGAGTGCTAATAGCTCTTACTGGCTGGCTCATTGCTTCCACCTTTTTAATATCTTTGTTTTTACTGGCATACAGGACACTGGTTCCCTTCTACCTCATCTGTTCTTGGCCTGCTGGTCTGTTTTCTTGTCTAGCCTTCCAATTTCTTCTCTTTTCTCTTTGTTTAATCTTTTCATGATATTATCTAGCCTCAAATCTTTAAATAGATTCATAGCATAATATTATATGATATAACATAATATAATTAATATCAGTGTGGTAAACTTCTTGACCCCAGCAAGTGACTTGACAAATACAATCTTCAAAATGAAGTTTATTTCTGGTTTATAACGCTCTGGTAGACTACAACCTCAATTATGTGAGGTAGATGATTTGGGCCCATTTTGTTTATTGTAGAGTCCAGAGTCCCCCAATAGTACTTAAGATACTGGATATTTTCTAGGAATAATTTAAAGAGAAAATTAGCAAGTATAAGTATTAAACAACATTTTGTTCTTAAGACGTTTCATTTTTTTCTTGTTTGTAAAATCTATTCTGCAAATCTTAAGCAAATACTGCTTCATTTCTAATCCTTTACTTTGAAATTATTCCAATAGACTATTTGCATATGGATTAAAACATGAAAAAAATTTGAAAAGCACCTTCACAGACTCCTTGATCCTGCATACCATATATTTGTGTTTCTGAAGAGCAGTATGTTCAAACACATGCTTTAACTCTGATGATAATTTTCATACATTTATAATAACTTCATATTGTTTATTATTGATTCACATTTTGCTTACCTTTAATGTTATACTTAATTCTCTGTCTTTATTGAATCTTACTGAATAATTGTGTCAAATTGACACAGTGTACACAAAATTCTTTTAGAAGTAAGAACCTCATTTGTGAAAATGCTCCCACTAGATTGCCCAGTAGGTAAGCCTGTGGCACATTTTCCTAATTGATAATTGGTGTGCATGTGTGTGTGTGTGTGTGTTTATTTCACAGAAGTGTTGTTACCCCTGTGTGAATAATCCTATATGGTAAGGGAAAGGAGGCTGGGAAAGCCACTAGAACCAAGTTAGTAGGAGCACTCTTCCATGGCCTCTGCATCATTCCTTCCTCCAGTTTTCTGCCTTGAGTTTGTGCCATGGGTGAAATGGCAATCTTGCCAAAAACAACTACAGATTCAATGCAATCCCCATCAAAATACCAGCACAATTATTCACAGACCTTGAAAAAACTACTCAACTTTATATGGAAAAACAAAAGACCCAGGATAACCAAAACAACCCTGTACAATAAAGGAACTTCCAGAGGCATCACCATCCCTGACTTCAAGCTCTATTATAGAGCTACAGTCCTGAAAACAGCTTGGTATTGGCACCAAAATAGAGATAGACCAATTGAATAGAATTGAAGATCCAGATATTAACCTATAAACACCTGATTTTTGACAAAGTGGCTAAAATTATACATTGGAAAATAGGAAGCATCTTGAACAAATGGTGCTGGCATAACTGAATGCTGGTGTGTAGAAGACTGCAGATAGATCCATATGTATCTCCATGCACAAAACTTAAGTCCAAATGGATCAAAGACCTCAGCATAAATCCAGTCACCCTGAACCTCTTAGAAGGGAAAGTGGGAGTTACCCTTGAACAAATTGGTACAGGAGACTGCTTCCTGAATACAATACCATTAGCACAGACACTGATATTGACAATTAATAAATGGGACCTCCTGAAAATGAGAAGCTATTGTAAGGCAAAGGACATAGTCAGCAAGACAGAACTGTAGCCCATAGAATGTGAAAAGATATTCACCAACTCCACAACTGACAGAGGGCTGACTTCCAAAATATACAAAGAACTCAAGAAGCTAGTCATAAAACACCAACTAACCCAATTAAAATTGGGGTAAAGAACTAAATAGAGAATTCTCAATAGAGGATTCTAAAATGACTGAAAGACACTTAAGAAAGAGCTCAACATCCTTGGCCATCAGGGAAATGTAAATCAAAACAATTCTGAGATACCATCTTACTGCTGTCAAAATGGCTAAAATCAAAAACAACAATGATAGTTTATGCTGGAGAGAATGTGGAGAAAGGGGGACACTCCTCCACTGCTGGTGGGAGTGTCAACTCGTACAGCTACTTTGGAAATAAGTATGGTGGTTCCACAGGAAAATGGGAATCAGTCTACCTTTGGCATTATTTGTAATAGCCAAAACATAGAAACAACTTAGATGTCCCTCAACTGAAGAATGGATAAAGAAAACATGGCACATTTACACAATGGAGTACTACTCAGAAAAAAAAACACAGTGGAATCTTGAAATTCACAGGCAAATGGATGGAACTAAAAGAAACCATCCTGAGTGAGGTAACCCAGTCACAAAAGGCAAACATGAGCTTTCATCCAGTAGCTGATGGAAGCAGAAGCAGACACCCACAGATAAACACTGAGCTAAACTCCTGGAGGAGTGAAGAGCAAAGGAGTCAAGACCAGGTTGGGGGAACCCACAGAAACAGCTGACCTAAACAAGGTGAATCTCATGGACCCCAGACTGATAGCTGGGGAACCAGCAAAGGATGGACCAAGAACCCCTGAACGTGGGTGTCTGTTAGGAGAACTGAAGTCTATGGGGTCTCTGGTAGTGAATCGGTATTTATCCCTAGTGTACAAATGGACTTTGGGAACCTATTCCATATAGGGGCATATTCTCTCAGCCTAGACACAAGGGAAGAGGGCCTAGGCCCTGTTCCAAATGATGTGACAGACTTTGAAGATTACTCCATGGAAGGCCTCAACCTCTCTGGAGAGCAAAAAGGGGATGAGACAGGGGGTCAGTGAGGGGCAGGGGAGGAGAGGAGGAAACTGGGATTGACAGGTAAAAGAAGCCTGTTTCTAATTTAAATAAAAAATTGTTAAAAATAAAATAAAATAAAGATTAAATGAATCTCCTCTTTCACTATTTCCTTTGGCCATGGTGTTTCATAACAGCAGGAGAAATTCTAATTAAGACAGCGCTCTTTCTTTATGTAGGTCATTTCTCTTATGCTCCAGTCTGTTAATTTTGTTTTTGAAATATATTTTTGTCAGTGAAATATATATGTTGGTACACTCCTTAGCAAATGGTTTCCTACAACTCTGGAAGGCTTTTTGATACTGTCTGTGGAAATAATAATGTGTTTTTCTAAGTTAAATAAGCTCCTTCCTTGATTCTTTTTCTTGGTTTACTTTCCCAGTTTGCCCTAATCAGTCCCAAAGAGAGGTTTTGTGTAGGTTATTCATAATGGCTTGTGTTATGACTGTTTAATTGGCTTTCTACTTTATTTAAAAATCGTCTAGAATTCGTGTGTAAAAGTGCTGAACAAACATGACAAATTTAATGTATTATCTTATAGTACCCATAAATGATCCTTAAAAAGATAAATGTCATTCTTGTTGTAGTCTTTTGAATTTTTCTTTAAAATTTTATTTTTGTTTTTATAATTGTTCTTTCTACATGGAGTTTTACTTCATTTATAATACATTTTTTCTATTTACATTTCTTCCCCAACTCTGCCCAGGTACCCTCTCCCTTTCCATCTGACTCCCACCATTTTTGTCTTTCCTTAGAAAACAATCTAAAGAAACTAATAAAATGAAATGTAGCAAAGCAATATTAAACAAACAAAAATGCAAATATATAAGGTAAAAAAAACATCCAAACAAAGAGAAAAACAAAGTAAAAACGCAAGAAAATCATACAGAAGCAGAAAAGCACATTTTAGTGCATGTAGGAATCCATTAAAACGGAAAACTTGAAGCCATGATATATATAAAAAGCACCTGTAGTAAAGTTAACAACAAACAAACAGGCAACAGCAAGAACAACAAAAACAGTGTGGGATAAAGAACCTCCACAGATGTAGTTGAGTTGGTATGATGTTAACATCTGCCGCTGGTCATAGGTCCTTCCTTTGGGAGTGTTTTATATCCTTAGTGAGATTCTGTTGGTGAGAACTGAATTTCATTTGCAAGATCTTTTGGGAGAATCTCTTTATTTTTAATGTTGGACAGTTTTACTAAAAGTAAGTAATTCTTCATTAGTTCTACCTAGTCTGAACTTAAATGAACTCCTTTTATTCTGAAAACGTGTATTTTATCCATTTCTTTATATTATCTACATGATAAGATGTATACATTCAAGGAGATATTATTTTCTCCATTTTGTCTTCCAGGAACTTGAATGTGATTGTTCTTTGTGTCTCTTTTCTGCTGTTTTCTTAGATAAACTTATGCCTCCAGTCACTCAATTCTGGGGATTGAAACTCACACCTTCACATTTGCATGGCTAAAACTACTACCCACAGAGTCATCTCTTGAGGCCTCCCCATGGGGTCTCTCATTAAATAGGGAGCTCAATGATTCTGCAGGGCCATCTGGTCAGTAGGCACAAGGCCACCTAGATCTATCTCCTCACCATTGGGATTGTAGGCTTTTATGTGTGGTAGAATTCAAACTCAAATACTAGTACTTGCACAGAGAATACAGATTAAATCATTTCCCACAACCCCACATTCTATAATTTATAGCCCATAATAACTTTTTTCTGGTTAGTTTAGTCTAAGAGTTTTCAAAATTAGTTTTATGCTGTATAGGAGCATTAAACATAATTTGTCTGAAAGGCTCATACATGAAACATTAAGTTTCATCATATATATTTTCCAGTATGTTTATAATTTGATTTCAGTTTATGTTTTTCATTTTGAACATTGAAACAATGTATTTTTTTGATTTTGTAAATGTGCTCTACCACTGATATCTCCAGCCTGTATTTACAAACTTTAATTATTGTAAAATCCAATTAAAAACAATAATCTTCCCAGACAAAGAAAAATATGGCTACAAAAATGTTTAAAGGAAATAAGAACAAGAACAATAGACATGAGCAGAAGTCTCGAGAGGAGAGATAACATAACACTCAGACTGTCCTATCTTTCCGAATGTTTAGTTTTAACATAAATAGCAGATTTTGTATTGGTCTCTGAGACACTACTAATTTTAGCAGTTGAGTATAATATTTTCAGAAGCATTTTTACAAGAAAATATCTTTATTTGAGCTATTCTCCTAAAGACTATTTGTTTGATCAAAAACTCAGTATATAACAGCAAATCATATGATAAAGTAAAACACTTATTCTCAATCAATATCAAACTTAGTAATTGTTCATTGCCCTTAATATAAGTGGTTTAAAATAGTAAAGCATTTCATTAGCTTCACAGTTTCTGTGGATCAAGATTGCTAAACTGTTTAATCAAGTGTCTTAACTTAATTTCTCTAGAAATGACAGCAAATCATGAGCCACAGCTATAGTTACATGGCTTCTTGGCTCTGGGAAGCAATCCAGGTAATGTCTAACTGGGAGCAACTCTTATCATCTTTCATCAAACATTCAGTATCTTTACAGCAGGAAACCCTGCTTTACCAGATAGGGTGATCCAAGGACCGTCTGTAAATTGGAAGTAACACTTTACTACTTAACAAAAATATTATATACCATCCTCCAGCCACCAGTCTAGTCAACATTAAGATGGAGTAAATTAGTAAAGTCAGTAAAAAGAATGGCATGCCAAAAGTTACATATTTTAAAATTACTATAATTACCATTGCAAAGTTCCTCTACTTCACATAATGTAGAAATATGTTTTAATTTTTGTGAAAACACCTTATGAATTATTTGGCTTCTTCTTTTCTTCATCTCTGAATAATATGGTACCCAGCCTCTCTTGGCATTGTGTTGACACCCTTTGTCTCTATTCCAATTTCACTTATCTTCTTGGCCCTTGGGAATTTCCTATATGTCTTTGCATCTAGATGGCACTGGACAGTTTTTCTTGTCATCTGTCCTTTAAAGCATTTTTTTCTGTCTGAAAGGCTGAACTACCCCTACTGTTCTTACATATTTTCAGAGCTTTATACAGACAGATTCACTTTGAATTATTTAAGATATACTACAGAACCAAAAGCCATTTAAATCTGTCTATTGAAAATAAAATTCAATCTAAACTCAAAAGTGTTTTTAGGTGCAAATTCAATCATTGAGTTACAGCAGGTTCAATGTCATGAATGAGAATTTTTAAAAGGTGAGTAGACAAAAATGTTAGCTAGAGCTTATATAGCCAGACCTCTTTTTAATGTGATTTTTAATCTCTCTTGCTGAAGCAATTTCAATTTTGAATTGCATTCATGACGAGGGATGATTCCATCTGATTCTATTTCTGTTTATGTTACTCATCCTTTACTGGGATATCTCTGTATTGTCTCTAGTTAGGTTGCAAGATGACACTGTAGTTACCCAGGACATTTACATAAATTAACTTTAGCTAATTTCTCTTGAGTTCAATCAAAGATTCATGGTGCTAAATGCAAAAGGAAAACTTTTTCATAACTTCTTGGTGTTTTAATAAACACATTTACACTTTTTGTCATTTATTTTATTAAACTTTTCTGTGGATAAAAAATGTATATTTCTTTTACATCATTGTTTTCATACTGATAAATGACTGTCTGGCTTGCCCAAGGCCAAACAACTAGTTAGTGGCAGTAAAGGAACACAATGTAAGACTCCTGACAGTGCAACTGGAGCCTTTAATCACTGTACCAGGAGGCCTTCTGTTCAATTATCCTGTGCACTCAATACATAATAAGAACCGTTAAGCTGAGTCTAAGCAATTTCTGTGTACTCTGAAACATTTAATTCGTTTCCTTTAAAATAAATAAGTCATTAGGAAACTACAAATTAGTGAGTTAATTAGCTGTGTTACAGCCTTTTGGTTCTTTCAGCTGAAGTAATCCCATGCCAAAACTAGCAAGTATCCTAGTTATTAGCCATGAGATAATCATCCTTTATGAAGCTACAGAAGTCGTCAAGAATTTGAAGCATAGAATTATTGAAGTGTTCAGTAACAATGAGTGATTGCATGATAGATATACTTTGTATAGAAATGAATATTTTCCATTGTACCTGTTATACTGTAGTTCAGTGGCACAATGCTTCCCTAGCATGTTTGAAACCTTGGGCTTTATCTTCAACATAATAAATAACAATCATAGTAATAAAATTATGGTCATCTTTCTCATGCCCATTTTATGGCACATTTCATATACATCAAGATTATTCTTAAATAGTTCTTAGAAATATTAATACTTAGTTTCTGTTGCTAAATATCTTTACTTTCAGGGAATCTTCAGCAATTAATTTTTTAGTTACTGCTTCTGAGTTCCCCAGTCATTTTTCCTATTTTTCCATTTTACAGATACTCAATTTCTTTGCAGTTATTTTTACTCTGTCCTCTTGTTGTAATTTATTATCTTCCCATGTTGCCTTTTATGCATTTTCTTTAATTGGAGTTCCAAAACTGATTCTCTTATTAGTTGTGCCTAAACTGTTGTAAAGACAATTGAGCAATTAAACTTAATTTACTTTAAAATTGTATCATTTTAATTTGGTTTGTAAATAAAATTAGACCCCCCTTGCTGAAAATTTACAAGGAAATTATGCTTTAATTCCTTAAATGTACAAAGGAGAATCATTTAAAGTCAGTATGGCGATGTTGTTATCTGAATCTTCATTATATTCTTATTGTGATTTTTATTATTAGTCCTTTCACTTCATCATATATATGCATCTTTATCTCTTTCCTCTCATATATTTATATATTTATTTTTCCAGCTCTGTTTCTGTGCAAATATATATATATATATATATATATATATATATATATATGGACCTAGGGTAGGTATTGGTTCATTCTTTCTCCCTATGTGTTCTGACATTGTTACATACTTTTATTTACAATGGTAGTTTGCCAGTATCTAGGATCATTGTATTCCAATATAATCTCTGAAATAGATGATTCCATGGAAATCTTGGATACTTCTAAGGTTTCTATTTATTTTGACAACAGTTATAATTCTCTGAGATCTCTAGTTATTAATTTACACCTGTGATGAGTCAAGGATGTAATTGTTGTCACATTAAATTCATAAAACATTCAAAACTTGTAATCTGTTGTTCTCAGTTGTTGCTCCTAAAATGTATTGCTTTACATAATGGAAATAGAAACCTAGAAGCCATGTTCACTTCTGTGGGTTTCTTTACTCTTCCAGTATTAGCCATGACATTTTTCACTGTGTGTATTTTTGTTCCTCAGGAAAAGTTTTTTTGTTCCCTTTTTGTTACAAAGTGAAAGAAAACAGCATGGTTTGGACACTGAAAGAATGATGCTATAAAGAGGTGTAGCTGGTGAGAGAGACAGGATCATGTGGCATTTTTCATTAGCTAGAACAAAAGAAACATTGTTACCCACCTATAGTAGTTTGGAAAATAAAGCTTACTTTGATTTAAAATATAGGCTAGGGTTTTTATTGTGTGAATAATCTGGGGAACACTGCAAACTCTTTCAGAGATGTGCTCTTCTTCATCTGTAATGTATAGATAATGATACCTCCAAGGATGCTGTGATACCATTGCAAAATTCTGTACCTAAGAAACCTGGAGGCAGCTGTCATTTCTGTTGGCAGTGTAAAATTCCCCATACTCATAAGAGTGCAGAGAGAAATGAGATCATTTAAGAACAATATAATATTTTATTGATACATTGCCCAGTAGCAAGAATCAAGATCCCTGTAGTCCATCAATTTTTGCTTATTTATGATCCTGCAGAGGTGTTTCAAAATAGTCCCATTTATATTTCTTCTACTTTGATCTTCTTGGTAATTATTAATATAAACAATGAAAATAAAATATTTACTAATAATGTTTTAGCTACAGTAAGGTATTATTTTGGTTTAAAATCATCAAAATGTCACTGATTTTAAGATGGACTAGGTTCTCTTTAGTTCTTCCTACATGGACACATAAAGAAATAGATATTATGCTTATTTGTTCCACCTGAGTATAACTGTAGTGTGTTATACTGCTATTCAGACAATGCCAAGTAGTAACAACTGGATTTATGTTCACAAGGAGTGATAACATTATGAAACTGGCTAAAGGAGATGGAGAAGAAGACAGAGTGAATTCTTTCTGCTTCACACTCCACATTTCTTCTCAGAATCCGAACACTCATTTGTTCCTCACAGGTCACCTTGTGCAAATCAGCTCATAAAAATATATGCATTGAAGTTTGTGGCCACACATGCAAAGAATTCTCTTACAGTTACATTGTTCTCCACCCACTATAAATTTCAGAACTCCTCTTACGATATGAGCATTCATTTAGCAAAGTTAGTAAAGTATTTGAGAGTTTTATGAAAAGACATTTTAAAGCATTTATATTGTATCATTGCTTTTGTTCACCAATGCTCTACTGTTTATATTACTCATGGTTCTTGACAATTTTACTTTAGTTTAATTAAGAGAGTGGATTAAAGGGCTCCTCTGGAGAACCCACTAGTATCACTATGCTAGATGGGCATATGATAAGTCAGTCTTGTAAATTCCCATCTCTATATCCATAGAGTACTGCAGCTTTCAGGCCTTATCCTTTGTGTGCTAGGTGATAGTTTACGAAGAACTTCACAACTAATAAATGTTCAGAGGATGTGTCTCAATGGGACATTTATGTCACATCCCTGCATAAGGCTCAGGGCTATCTCAGAAGAGTAGAAAGATCATAGGAGCTGGAGATCATGGAGGACCAGAGTCAAACAGTGACTCCTGGACACAGCAGTATTACAGCATTCGTGAAGTCACAGCAGCTGTGGTTGCCTGCATAAGACCTACCCAAGTTCAAGCCAGTCAACATTCTAGCATGGAGGGAGCAGGGGATTCATGAATCCCCTACCTAACTAGGCAGCTATGGATGATTGATGGTTTCGGGGGACGGGTCACTTTTCTCTAAGCACTGACTGGACTTGGTGGATTATTTACATAAAAAGAAAAAGACACAGAGTTGAGGTGGAATTCAAAGGTAAATCAAAGGTGTTGGGGGATTTCTGAGGTTGAAAATGAACAAAATCTATTGTATTGAAATACTCAAGGAATATTTAAGAAATCTCTCAACTTTCCACTACTGTGTTTTTGTACAAATAATGTATAAACTACTTCGTTTTAAAGAAAAAGACATTGAAGTGAATGTGTTTGAGGCCACACATAATTTCCAACTAAAGTTAATGTGAGTGAGCTCCTCAGTACACTATAGAAATAAGCAGCAGCCAAGCATTGGAGGGAAGCTAATTAACACAGATTTTTGAGATGACGTATGAATAATAGAGTCAAGTTTGCTTCTTTTAAAAGTACTGATCATGATTTCCCCACAGTCATAATAACTAGCTGTAAATACCTTAGCTTTGTGTCCTGAGAGGTTTGAGAGGTTGTGGCACACGCCTTTAATCCCAGTACTCGGGAGGCAGAGGCAAGCGGATCTCTGTGAGTTCGAGGCCAACCTGGTCTCCAGAGTGATTGCTAGACTAGGCTCCAAAGCTACACAGAGAAACCCTGTCTCGAAAACCCAAAAAAACGAGTATTTTCAGAAAAATACTAAAACTTTCTAGTTGCCTATTTTATATTGAGGTTTTACAAATTAAAACTATATATTTTTGAATATGAGTGCTCAGATAATGTTGACACTTTGAAAAACAGAACATTTCAGAATAGTTATGTAGAGCCTTACGTGTGTTTTCTTATGACATCTTTTAAATGACTATAATTCTCCAACAGCTGACATTAATATGGTACAAAACTAATATACTACTATGTAAAAAGTTTTAAGAAGAACAGGTAAGAGCAAGAATTAGAGTTGACACAAAATCCCACTTGCATACAAAGTCTATGATTTTTAGAAAAGGAAAAGAGATGTTTCTTAGGCAATGATTCAGGGTTTTTGGGTTTTTTTGAGAAAAATTCCTTTTCACTCAAAATTAATTTTATCAAAATAAAACAAAACACTTCTGTTTAATTGTGTGGCTCTACATTAGCCCACTTAGAAAATGGTAATAGACTGATGGTAAATAAGGTCGCATAACAATAGAAACGGACTTATCATGGTGCTGCAATCTGAAAAATCCAACATTAAGCTTCAAAAATATGTGTCTGGTGAAGGTCTGCTGATTCAATGATCACTGTCTTCTCACTGTGACCTCATATTTGGAGCAGCTAAACCAACTTCTGGAACCTCTCATACTATGACTTTATTGTCATGATTCTAGTTAGTTGCGCAAAGTTCCATGTTCTATTATGATCAGCTTCAAATTAGAATTCCAACATAGAAGCTGAAGGAAGACACAAACACTCAGTCATATTAACTGTAAATAAAACTTGGGATATTTCTCTGCTAAGGATTTTTGTATATTTTATAGTCAAAACTTGCTTTGCAATTTTTATTATGAGATTTTTATTTTATTTTATTTGTTTATTTTATATCCCATACAAAGTTTTCCCTCCTCTCTTCTCAGTATCTTCCCCCAACCCACCTCTCTGTTTCCTCCAGCCCAATACACTCCTCCTCTGCTTCCGTTCAGGAAAGGGTAGGTCTCTCATGGATATTAACAAAACATGGCATATCAAGTTCCAGTAAGACTAAGCACTGCCCTGTATTAAGGCTGGTTAAGGTGTCCCAGCATGGTGAGTAGGGGCCCAAAGACAGTAAAAGAGTCAGAGACAGCCCTCACAAGAGGAGTTAGGAGTCCCACAAGAGGACCAAGCTACACAGCTGTAACATATATATGTGGAGTGTGTAGGTCAGTCCTATACAGGATCCATCATTGTCAGTTCAGTCTCTTTCAGCCCTATGAACGAAGGCTAGTTGATTCTATGGATTCTCCTGTGGTGTCCTTGACCCCTCTGCCTCCTACAATCCTTTCTTGCTCACTTCTGCATGATTCCCCCAGTTTTGCCTAATGTTTGGCTCTGAGTTTGCATCTGTTTCCATCAGTTGCTGGATAAAGCCTCTCTGATGACAACTGGGCTAGACACGAATCTATTAGTACAGCAGAGTATTATTGGGCATCATTACATTGCTGTTTTTTTTCCTCCAATCATGTTTGGTTCTATCTTAGGTCTCTCGGTTATATAGCCTGTTGGTCCTGGTGCCCCAGGAGTGGGCTCGCTCTCCTGGTATGGCTATATCAGTCATTGGTTGGTCACTCCCTCAATTACTAGGCCACCCTGACCTCAGCACATCCCATAGGCAGGATACAATGTAGGTCAAAGGTTATGTGAAAGGGTTGGTTTTCAACTCCCTCCAATTGAAATCTTTCCTGGTCACAGGAGATGACCTGTTCAGGCTACATATCTACTATTTCTATGAATCTTAGCTGGAGTCATCCTTGTAGATTCCTGGGATATTTCCTTGCTCCATGTTTTGAAATGCCTCACTTTCCAATACTCTTCCCCCCTCTGTGTCCTTCCAGAGAATCATCAGGTCATATGCCAAAAACCTGTACTCCACAAAACTGGAAAATCTAAAAATTATGGACAAATTTCTTGATACTACTTACCAAAGTAAAACCAAAATTGGATAAACAATATAAAAAGACCTACAATCCCAAAGGAAATAAAAGCAGTCTTTAAAAGTCTCCCATCTAAAAACATCACATGGAGGACACTTTTAACACAGAATTGTACTAGAATTTTCAAAGAAGTGCTAATACCAATACTCCTGAAATTATTTCACAAAATAGTGAAGGAGCATTGGTTATATGATGATGGAATTTCTGTTCTGCCACAGGGACATACCTAAACATAATAAAAGCAATATACAGCAAGCTGATTGCCAACATCAAATTAAATGGACAGAAATTCAAAGCAGCGCCACTGAAATCAGGAACAAGATAAGGCTGTACATTCTCTCCATAACTTATTCAGTATACTTCTTGAAGTTCTAGCTAGAGTAATAAGACAACTAAAGGAAATCAAGGGGATATAAATTGGAAAGGAAAAAGTCAAAGTATCATTATTTGCAGATGATATGATAGTATACATAAGTGACCACCAAATATCCTACCAGGGAACTTCTACAGCTAATAAACCCCTTTAGTCAAGTGGCTGGATACAAGAGTAACTCAAAAAGACCACTAGTCCTCCTATATATAAATCTTAAGTGGGCTGAGAAAGAAATCAAGGAATCAACACCCTTTACAATAGTCAAATAATGTAAAATATCCAGGTGTGACTCTCACCAAGTTAGTGAGTTTTTTTTTTTTTTTTTAATACAGATGGTAGCAGGCAGCAAATTGTTTTCTTCACTTTCTTCTCATTTCCTAGTGCCTACTGACTTCCCAGGGAATCAAAAGATAGTACTGCATGACACGGGGAACATTTCAAAGACTTAATGAACAGTTATATACATTAAACTGTTACTTTAAATTTTTTATTTAAATTTTGCATACAGTATATTTTGATTGTATTCTTTTTCCTTCTCCTACTCTTCCCAGATCCTCTGTAGCTTCCTATTCACTCAACTTTATTTTCTCTTTCACATAAAAAGGAACAAATTCAAAAAACAAAATTTAAACTCAAAACACACAAACTAAAAAATAATTAAATAAAACCAAAAAGTCATAAAATATCAAAACAAGACACAGAAAAATGAAACCTATTTTATATTGACCTGAGCATGGGGCCTGTCCTGAAATGTGGTTGATACACTAGGTGGCACTCCATTAGAGAAAACTGATTTTCCCTCTTCCAGAATGTATCAATTATGAATAGCTTCTTGACTAGGTGTGGGAATTGCACCAGCTTCCAATCATAATGCTGTGATGTTGTCTGGTTTGAAAATTAGCAATTCTTGTGCATGATGCCATAATCTCTGAGTGACCATATGTACATCAGTCCTGTTGTGTCTGGAATATACTGTTTCCTTGAAGTCATTCATCACCTCTAGCTGTTACAACTTCCCACCTCCTCTTTCCCTCAAATTCCTGAGCCTTGAGGAAAGGGATTTGATAAAAATATTCCATTTCAAACTGAATGACCCAAAGTCTCTGACTCTCTTGAGTGTTGTGTTTCAATTGCCATCTTCTCTACAAAGAAATTTTGTTGATGAGCACTGAGCATATTGCTATAGTTATAGAAGTATGTCATTATGAGTCATTTTGTTGTTATATTTCTTTAGTAGAATAGTAGCAATAGGTTTTCATCTAGACCTATGGCCTATCTATTATCAGGTGCTTAGCCACTTCAACAATGTTGGCATGGGTTCCATCTCACTGACTGGACCATAAATCCAATCAAAAAGTGGTTGGCTATACCCAGATCATTGACACCACTATTTTATCCGTGTATTTTGTAGGCAGGTCTCTGTTGTAAGTCACAGGGTTTGTAGCAGGCTGATATTGATGATTCATTTTCTCCAATGATAGTGTGCAAAGTACTTTTCAGCACAGTGAATGATATTTAGCAGGGGTGGAAGTTCTCATTGGGTTCCAGATTGATTTCTTCATATTCAGTGATATGAACAGATTGTGTCTTCTGCAATGGGGTCTCAGCATCATATTACAGACAGTAATCAATAGCCTTGGCAATGGACTGTGATCTTTGGGAGGGGTCTCTGGGACCCCTTTGACCAATGACATAGCCCATTTCTGCCACTGGTGCTTTTGTGTCATAAATGTCTAGTTGGGGCATTATCTCCCTCATTATGTTAATTGGAAGGGACAACCAATACATAAGACCTTTTTGAAAAGCCATATTGAAATCTAATACTCTACAACCTTCTTAACACACACACACACACACACACACACACACACACACACACACACACAGACAGACACTCTTTCTCACACACACACATACATACATAGATATTATATATATGTATGTATATATACATATACATTGCAGAGTCACTACTTTACTATTCTTAATGTAATGACTCCTCACATCAAGTAAATTATACTCAAAATCAAAATTGGTTGCATATATATATATATATATATATATGTGTGTGTGTGTGTGTGTGTGTGTGTGTGTGTGTGTGTGTGTTTATTGTGTCAAACAATAATCTATAAGAATTTATGTAATAAAATATTTAGTAATTTTATTATTAGTGAACTTTTTATATATATAAAAGATTCGTGAAATCTTACATGTTTTAAGATAATTTATCATCTCTTCTTGTCCTGTCTTTTTCTCAACTCTGTGGGTATTTCATGTATTCAACAAGAATTAGTAATCAAATTAAATAAATGATATTAAATATTATGTGCTATATCAAAAGAACCATAATTCCTTACTTAATTTTATTTATGATAAAAATAACTTTCACCCAGCATAATAATAGGGCAATATTTGGCAATCAAATCCACTTTTACTTTTTAGAGAAAGTAGATAGTTTTTATGGGTTTCCTGATGTGCATTGAAATGGCTTACACATCTAAGATTATTTGGCACAAATATGCCTTTCATATATCATACTAGTACAGTAGACTAAGAGATGCAGTATTTTCTCTTCAAATTGTTTTGAATATTAATTTTATAAAGAATGAATGCCTTTATTTTGGATAACAAAATGCTGGTAATTAAGTATGTATGAGTGTGTACATATATATATATATATACATATATATGTATCTTTAAATTAACATACTTCTCTATTTATAGTCTGTTCTTCTTTTAAATTCTCTCAGACATAATGCAGAGACTTTGCTAGGCTTCAGGCATTGTTGCTTAATAAATAATTTAGTGATGTTCTACTCTCAAAATTCCTGTCCTTAACAAAAATTGGATTCTTACGTGTAATTCCTGGTAATGTGACGTTATGCTATTTTATGAAATAAAGCTTGAAACACAAATTTCTGAAGAGAAAAGCATATTTCAAGTTTAATTTTATAGGAGTAACTCAAACCAAATTTCATAAAAACTCAATTATTGCAATATTTGACTTATTGAAATGGAGCATATACTTAGCCAAGTTGCCTTATTTACATGTGTTAAATTTATTGTTTTTACTATATAGACTAATAAAAGAAAATAATGGAAGAAATAAAATAATAAAATATTTTAAATAATGAATTAAATGATTAAATGGTCAAGGTTTATTTTATCAGCAAAATAATAATAATTGTACTTTATATTTTTTTAAATCTCCAAAAAAGTTTATTTGAGATATTGAAGGTTTGTAGAGTTTGATAACAGAATTTGAAATATTCAGCTAGGAATTTAGGGGTGATGGCAATATAGTGCACTTGTGTTCTTTGTGATGGACTCAGAGATGATCTGTTGAGAGAGCAGGGAGCTGTCATGTTTCCTCCCAGATCATTAGCGCACACACACACACACACACACACACACACACACACACACGTGCACACGCACACACACTGCAGATAGAACACATTTCACCACTGCTACTTTCTACATCTTATTTATATCAAAGTGTCAGAACAAAAATAGTTTACTGGTAGAGCTATGTCATATTAGCCATACAAAATCCATTCCAATGTCTTTATTATTTAATGCTTTTTCTTAATATTTATGTCTGTTTCTAAACAATATAATTGCATACTCCAGACAGTCAAGCTTTCAAATGTCATTAGGAGTCTAATACCAATCCATACCTGTGTGGTAATATTTTGCTTGAACTAATAAAACTTGTCTGAGGGTCAAGAAAATGGAGCTTACCACTAACTAACCATAGATGTCTTGAGGTCTGCACACAGACAGAAAGTGATTTAACTGGGCAGAAACAGGATATAAGCAGGGAGAAACAGGAAATCACTCTCTTGTCTCTTGAGATGCTAAGGAGGTAAGATGTACTGTGGCTTTCTCCTTTCTGATCTCTCAGCATTCCCCTCTATATCTGACTCAGTCTTTTTATTATCTAAGCCAATTAAGAGCTCCTTTTATATACCTGTATTGGAGAGATAGAAAAGTTTTCAAAGATGTGATCTTCATAGCCACTATTAGAAAATTTCAGTATGTGAATCTTCAGATTGATTAAAATGTCAAAGTATTATGATAATTTGTTACAAAGAAATAAATAATTGCCTATTATGATGAAAGATGTATCTTTGGATCTAATAGTTTTATTTTAAGACTGACATTGCATTGTAGTATTTTCAAAAGTTATTTTAGAAATAAGCCAACAAACTATTTGAAACAGATTTTTTGAAAGGTAAGTACCATGTACAATGGTATTCCAAGTACAATGGAATAATACTAAAATTTTATTTTTTGTCTGCTAAAGAAAAAAATTACTTTTGTGAAAAATGAAGACACTATAAGCCTTGATTTCACATCTTAGTAATTTCATTTTCCATGATGCTATGTAATACTATTTGATGTGCCTACAAAGGATATGCATTGAAACTTTCAAACTCCCAAATATCAAGATCCAGTATTTGTTTTTATATAAATAACCTCTTCTCATTTTCTTGTAGAGAAATAACCATTGCTTGTGTAGGTATAGGTGATAGCTGGAGAAAAGGACTACAGATGATAGCTAGCTGGATAGATAGATAGATAGATAGATGATATATTTATTGCTTTTAATTCTGCCACTAGAATATCAACCAACTACCTACTAATATGCAGTTAATTAGTAGCTTTTGACTTCTCAATTTGAAATTCAAAAGCAATACCAATGCCCTTTCTTTTAATATCAAATTTTGATGTTAGTTATGAATTATCTGAGGAATAATAATAATAGGAATTATCTAAGATCATAAATAAAAGAAATAAAATTATCCAGAATGAAAGGGAACTCTAAGGTGGAGATATAAGTAGGTTTGATCTTTACACGAAAAAAAAACCATAAAATCAATATGACAAGAGGCCTAAGAATACACTATGGGAAAGCAGGGGTGGGGTTGTATGGTCATATGAACCTCTATCAGTTCTCCTCCCTAGAAACAATCAGAGAAAACTGGAATCCAACATTTTCAAAACTCTGGCAGTTAATCAGAGGTTTGCAGCAATCTGGGAAGTAGATAAATTACTAAAAATATCTAATGAAATTTTTTGGAATTACAGCTTTCTGTATTTGTAGCCCAACTTCTTGAGTACTGTGGGAACACTATAAAATGAGAGCAGTCAATCACAAGGGGCGAATGGAGTTGCAACCTTCAGTGCCTCATTCTCAGAGAGCTGCTGTTATTTTTCTCATTTGAAGTTTCTCTGAGAAAGTGCATTGGCACAGATCCTTTTATTTAATGTAACTTGTAACTCACCCACTGCAAAATTCTTTTTTCCTGGAGACATTTATCAAAAGTATTTATAGATATCTTTTTTTAGCTTGGCAATTACCTGAGGCAATGTATAACAGAAAAAATACTAGACCCAAAATCAATGGATTTGCATGTGCATAGGGGCTTGGAAAATTTCATATGCTCCTAGACTTCTAGATTATTTCATGTATATATGGGGTTGTGAGTATAAAATTTGGTGTGGACTAAATTGTGTCATTCCAAATTCATATTGATGTCATAAATCCTAGAATCTCAAAACATAACTTGGAAATGCAAGAATTAGGGTAAACTGAGGTCATACTGGAAGTGACTTATACAATGACTGATCATTTTTAAGAAGACAAGCACACACAGACCCTGTGAATAGACTGTGAGAGGTTGCCATATTTAAGAAGAGGTAGGAGACCTTTTAGAAAGCCAACACTGGACCAGGCATATACACATATCATTGTATTATCCACAACAGCTACAAAATGGAACCAACTGAGATGCCCACGTTGGTGGCCCATGCCTTTAATCCCAGAACTGGCGAGGCAGAGGCAGGCGGATCTCTGTGAGTTCGAGGCCAGCCTGGTCTCCAGATCAAGTGCCAGCATAGGCTCCAAAGCTACACAGAGAAACTCTGTGTTGAAAAACAAAGAAAAAAAGCCAACACTGGTGGTCCCTTGATCTTGAAATTATTTTAGCTAAACTGTCTATTATTGTGATAAGGCATGAACAAAAGCAATGGGCAGAAAAAGGATTTTTCAATATATAGCTTGTAGTCCATCATCCAGGAAAGTCAGACCAGGATCTCAAGACAGGAACATCCAGGCAGAACCCGATGCAAAGGCGATGGAGGAGTGCTGTTTACTGCCTTGTACTCGCTGGCTTGCTCATTACACAAGAAAATACCTCCAGACTCACCTAGGCGCCAGTCTTATGGTGGCATTTTCAAAGCCCAGACATGTCTAGTTTTATGTCAAGTTAACAAAAGAAGAAACCAAAAAAAAAAAAGAAAAGAAAAGCAGCAGCCAACACAGAGTTCTAGTCTTTAAAAAAACAGGAAAATTAAGTGCTGTTTTTAAACGCCACTGTCAGTAGTATTCTATGGCACCCCTACCAACAAATAACCTCAAGTATATGAGTGTTCAGGAAATACCAAAGAAGATCTCCTCAACTCTATGTGGTTCACAAATACAACTCCCAGCAACACTTGGTGACTTAGCCTAAGAATTTATAGACAGCACTTCCATTCTGAATATCTATGATGTCAAATGATGGTTAATGTAGGTATTAAGGGTTTAGTCTGACAGAGTCAGACTCTTTTCAACAGAGGTTTTATCCATTTAATAGCTAGGTTCCCAGAGCAAATTTATGGTAGGTTTTTCTACATTGACACACATTATTTTAGATATGTTTCCTCCTCTCTTTTTATTCACCCAATAACTCTTTCACATCATGTCTCCTGATCCCATTGAATCCACCTTCTGCTCCTCCAAGCTTCCCCTCCCCAATAAAACAAAATTTAAGAAGAAAAAAAGGAAAAATTAAAGATCTCATCATGGAAGCTGCCTTGTGATACAGTGAATCCCACAGTAAAACCCCTTGTCCCTATATCTTTAGTTGCAAATGTTTGTAGCAGTGTCATTGGTCTGCTTTGAGGCCTCTGGTTTCTGCTACACCATGGATGCTCAGCCCTCTCTGAGACTCTTCTTGGATATCCTGTTGTTGCCCTGTGTTCTGAAGATCCTGTATCAATGGGTCTGATGGTCAGGCCCCTTCACATGCTCCAAAAGATCATAGATGGTGTGGATGTTGGGGCAGGCCACATCCAAACCCTGGCTCTGGGTCTGGGCAACTGCAGGGTTAGTCAGCCCACATGTTCTCCCCTATCCTCACCACCAGAGTGAGCTCTCCAGCATTGCCCTGGCTAATTCATTTTTGCAGCAATGAAAGGGGTGGTGTCAGTTCTTCTGCTCACATACCCTCAGGTTCGTCTCTCCCCCACCTCCAACATCAGGACCAGCTCTACTGTGCTGCCCAGATGAGGATAATGGGCACTCTTCTGAATGCTGCAGGGTCAGGGGCAGCTCTCCTACTCTTCTGATCTGAGTGTCAGGTCCTCCACCTGTCTCACGCATTGATGGGGCAAGGGAATCTTTCCTCTGCCCATGCCACCATGTCAAATGAGTAATGAGGACAATGCTCCCTTGCTCAGAACATTGGTGCTGGGTCACCCACACCTCTGAAAAACAGCCCAGCTCTTCTGCGCTGTGTGCTGCCTAGGTGAGGTGCAGGCCTGCTTTCCTTAGTGCTGCAACTGGCAAGGGAGAGGGTAATCTCATCTCTGTTGCAGGAATTAAGGGGCTGAGGGAGGGAGGCAAAGAGGGGATAAGAGGGGCTATCTCTCCCCCACCCACACTATTGTGTGACAGACAAGTAGTGGAGACAACTTTTCTCATGAACTTGGGGTCTGACTTGCCCACACTACCACCAACAGAGTAGGCATTATTGCTTTGCCCAGGTGAGGTTCAGGGTCTGTTCTCCCAAGTATTGCAGCTGTTGGGGAAGAGGGTCAGCCTTTCCACTCTTATGGCCACAGGGCCAGCTATCCCACCTACCTCATGCATTGATAAGTGTGTGTGTCGGGGGGGGGGATGTTAACAAACTATATACAACAAATAAACAGCATACAAGTGCAAATAAATGAATTTAATGAATTGATATTGATAGAGGAAACATTCTAACCGATCAAGAATATTACCATTTATATATTTTATAGTCATTTTGTTACTGCTGAGGGAAATGCACAAAGCCTAAAAGGTAGGAGTTTTTGTCTCAACATAAGCAATGAAAATTATTCAATACAGCTACACTTTCTTTTTTTATACCTCAAGTATTAAGGATACTTTTAACCCAAATGGCAATCTGATATTAGGTCTGAGTAAATAGATTCTGAAAGCTTAAATATTTTGAAATAGATTTTGTTCCCAGATAGCAATAAAACATGATGCCACCTCTAACAAATGAAGGAATACATGTGAAATTTTATTAATAACCATTGACCATAAATCCATAAATATCTCTCTCATAATATTCACTGTGTGATATTTAAATTTCTTTTTGTGTTGTTGCCTAAGATACTCTTAATTCATATTTTACTTTTTATAGGAAGCAATGTTTGATTTCTGTTTGTAAATTCTCTCAATTTGTCTTCATTGGCAGTTTGGTTGCCACTAAGGAAACAAGCAGTGCAAGATCTCGAAGTGCTCCAATGTCACCTTCTGATTTTCTGGACAAACTAATGGGGAGGACATCTGGGTATGATGCAAGAATCAGGCCTAACTTCAAAGGTAACTATTATGTTTACTTCTTGCTGTGCGGTGTGCTTAAAGAAGTTAAGTTTACAAATTGATTCCACCAGACAATGTAATGCTTATTTCCAATAGTCTTTGAAATATACTGTATTCAGAAGAGTTCTGCCTGCAAAAGAAAAGCCCATTTTCATGTTCAGAGATAGCAAAATGTGTCTGCTGTTGACAAACAGTACTATTCTGTCCTTAATAGTTATTTGTTAATTTGTTTCGTTTTGATTTTTCTGGGGCAAGCCCTTGCTGTGCAGTCCATGTAGCCCAAGCCAGCATCAAGCTCATGGCCATTCTCTCACATCACTCTCCATAATATAGTATTATAGGTGTACATAACCTTGCATAGGTTCTAAATAGTTGTATTTCTTATATCAACTTATATCACACAATAACTCTGTATGTGTGTGTGCACACGTGCACATTCGCACACACGTGCTTGTATCTGTTATCTCATTGTCTGAAACAAAAGCCCAACATCCAGAGTTTAGGTTTTGTATCTATCTGTCTATAAAGCAGAAGCAACCAGAAAAAAATAATAAACACCTTTTTTGTCAGTATGGGAATTAAATGGACAGTTTTTGAACTCTGGTTGGTTTGGAAACCTTTGCTGTAAAATTAATAGGCACCTGCTAGAGCAGTTTATGTTTTAGAAAGCACTGATTATAAAATGCATATACTCCCAAACTGATGGTTTGTCCATTACTGGCATCTTTTAATATTTACTTTGTCATAATTGTTGAACTAAAACCACTATTTTGCACTACAGCAAGTCTTTGTGTTCAACAGTTTTTACAGGTTATACACATTCATAAAAGCATGTTGCCATTTCTACATCATAAGTATAGTTTCACTGCATTAAAATTCTACCCCTAAATTTAATATTACATAGGGAAAATCATACTTATTAATATTGCTTATTCATATCAAACCACCAAATTTCTACCGAGAGAATGCAATTTAGTTCAGAACATCGAGTTGATTTGCAAGGACATCATTGCAGCTTTTGTATTTTCCTCCCAAGCATTTTCTCTTTCTCTTTCACTCAGCCATTTTAAAATATTTTCTCTAGAAAATGAAATTGGAAAGGAAAGGCTTTCCAAGTCAGACCTCTGCTTTGTGTTGAGTGTTGAGTTTTGTCATGCAATGGTTTGGCTGTGAAATGTCCCTTACAAACACAGGTGTTGAGCATTCCAGCTCATGGGATGTGACATAACTAACCAGCTGGAAGAATGGTTGCTAGAATTGAAAAATTTAGCCTGGACTGAGCTCTTTGCTTCTCTGTAGACTTGTGAGGAAGCCACACCTTATTTCTTCCGTCCAGCCCAGCCATCATGTTTTTCTTGCCATGATGAAATATATACCCTAAAACTGGGAGCCAAATACAGCCTGCTCCCCTTTCTACATGGTTTCTTTACTCTTCTACACATACAATGAAAGCTCCTAATACACTATGCTTGCCAGCTAAGGAAAAGGGCTTTAGTCTTGAAGCATGGAAAAATATCATGTCTGTAAACAGTTGTCAACAAAGTTATTTACAATGTTTTAAAAGTTCCTGAAGCCAACTAATAACAGGCCCATTACACAGGAAATGAGGAAGAAGAATGTTTCTGAGGCCCTTTTACTCAGTCCTGCTCCATTCAGTCTTCACTTATACTCATTTTATCTCATCTGCCAGTCATTTTTAACAGCCTTTTACTTTTTATGCCATTAAACATTTTCTTTGGTACATTAATTAATTCTCATTTCATTTGACAATTTCATCTTCTCCGGACAGAATGAAAGCTGTTTTCAGGTCTTTATTTGTGAATAATTTTCTGGTATCTTTGGAAACTTGAAGCAGTCTGAATATAACAATTGAATAGCAAATCAAAGTTTCATCATATTATATAACAACACTGTAATTAACTAAGTTATTCTGGCAGCCTCTCTTGCTTCTCTTCATTGTTACTAATCTTGGTTCCTTCCATTGGTTTTTCATGATCTTTCATATAAATTGGACCTCAACAGAGAGTTTTATGTCAATAATCACTCAACTCTCAAATCCTCACAAATATTTATTTGTTGTTGCTCTGTTACTCTAGTGCTATTGTTCACTGTTTTTATGGATAGAAATAACATTGTATTCACAATATCCTTGCTATTTCTCTCTACTTGCAATATTTCTCTATATTAATACCCTTCTGAACACATTACAAATCAATTAACACTGTTAGTGACTATCTGACCTACATATTTACATATTCACATATACACAAATTACATGTGTGTAAATATGCATAGATAATATTTAAATATGCTAGCTGCAGGATAACACTTAGTGTATTGTCTCTACATATATAAAAGATGAATATTTTAAGGATTTTATTTTCTTATTTTAACTATTCCTATGCACCAAGACACTATTTTTCTTGCTACTTTGGGGAAACTTTTCTATTTGCATGTCCATGTATGGACATGGAAGATCATTGTGACAGAGTTGAGCAAGATACTTTTCTAAAATTATAAATGTCTTCATGTTCAAAGTATATTTTACTTTTGTTCTATTTTTACTGTTAAAAATACATTTTGTTTTTTTGTGGGTTTTTTTTTTGTTTTTTCTTGTCTTTTTTTTTTTCATGGTTTCTCTGTATTGCTTTGGAGCCTGTCCTGGAACTCTCTCTGTAGACCAGGCTGGCCTCAAACTCACAGAGAGACACCTGACTCTGCATCCTGAGTTCTGGGATTGAGAGATGGCTCAGCTATTAAAGGCTAGTCTCACAACCAAAAATCTAAAAATGTTTTAATTGAAATAGAATTACATCACATTCCCATTACTTTTTATGCTTCCAGCCCCTCACAGTTACCTTCCCTCTAATCACTCCTAAGCCCCCCATCTCAACTTGATAGCCTCTTTTTTGTCATTACTGTGTTACATGTAGATATGTACAAATACACATATATTTAAATTGCTATTGTTGCATGTAGATATGTGTAAGTGCACAAATACATAAACACAGTCTGTTATTGTTGATTGTGTATGTAAGGTTCCAGGGCCTACCACTCTGCATTTGACAACCAAAATGCATGTTCCTCACAGAGAAAGCTAATTCTCCTCCCAGCAGCCATTGGTTTCCACTAGATCTTTGTGGAATGGTGAGGTCACAAGAAATTCCCTTTTCATGCTATCACATCCATTGATATCCTAGGAAAGACTGCTTAAAGATGACCTGTTGGCCCTCTGGGTCTTATAATCCTTTCATCCTTTTTTCCATGATATTCCCTGAGCCATAGATGGAGGAGCTGTGATCTAGCTATATTAATTGATGTTGGCTCCTTGCAGTCTGTTTACTTGCCTTTAAATTGCCATTTAAGTAGTAATTATGTTGCTGTAATTTCAAAACATTTTTAATTTTAATTTCAATTAAATTTTAATTTTAAATTAAATATATAATTATATAAATTATATATAAATTAAAATTTATATATATGTATATAAATTAAAATTTCAATTTTAATTTCAAAATTAAAAGTTCAGTAGAATACCCACCTTTTAAAATTAAACTCCTTCAATGTAAGTTGGTGACTCTTAATTCTTTACTAAAAGCAAGACCATTATTTTGACAACCACTAAAACTAGCAACATACATGAAGATATCATTTCCTTCTAACTTCTAAATTCCCAATCATATTTCATCAGCTATTTAAATAATAATGACTCCCCAACAATGTTATCCAGTGTCAGTTACAATCACTGTCTCCTTCAGTCTGAAATGTCTCTTCTTTTTTACAACTGAAAATATAATTTTAAAAAAATCTATATTCTAATTAGTTTCCTCTTTCATAACTGCTCCTTTCAATCTCTCCACATACCCAAATCCATACCTCTTCTTTCTGTCTTATTAGAAAGCAACCATACACCTAAATAGATCTTAGCATTAAAATATTTCTCAGTCACTTAGAAGAATATAAATTTCCTTGCATTTGTCACACATTTCCTAAACTTTTTCTTATAGTGCATATTGGATGTAAAACATAAATCAGGTTGATATTTATCATTACTGGTAACTTTCAAATGGAATACTTATGTTATATCCATTAAAAATACATCTACACATAGGACATATATCTAAGCACACATATACAAACATTGCATACACACATATGTCTGTATTTATTTCCTTATATGTAATCACTGAAGACTATAATTTCACATTGATATTTAAAATACTTAAAGTTTATACCAGTTTCTCAGTTTTCATATTTTAACTTTCTCATCTGAGAGCAGAAACCTGACTTCCATTACCCTCCATATAATTATTTATTTGATGAAAATGAAATGAATCTCTGATGTTACATTGTTTCATTTGTTCCCCATTTTGGTTACACTCTTAAATCCTGATTGGTTGTATCATCCAGACAAGAGGGTCATTCACATTCTATCTGTACATGCTAGGAGCACACAAGCACACACTTCTTAACCTTTCCTGGGTTTTGCATGCCTCACCAGTTTTCTCAATGTGATAACACACTTCTCACTCAATCTCTACCTAACATGCTATGTCTTGTAGACTTTCTCTACAGAAGTGTTTCTCTCCTTCAGTAGGTTACCAAAACTCTAGGTACTCCTGGCACAGAAACCTATCTTGTGATGGCCACCTCAAAAAAATTAGAATTGCATTTCTGTGAAGCAACAGAATAAATGGAATTCTATTTTTATTCATAAAGTACAAACTATAAATCTTTATTTACAGTCATCAAGGATATTTTGCTCATTAAAAAAATAGAACAGTTCTCCCAAGTGGCATGTATATGCATTTAACTAAAATAAAAACAAATCTCTGGGTTGGGTTATTTTTCATCTTCAATTATACTGTCTTTAAGAAGGGTAAAGCTTTAGTACAGAATTCTGTTAAAAATTCCTTAGAGTCATTCCTATGAAAATTTGAGTTTTCTGATTGTTTGCTCTACATTGGCCTAATGAACACTTTCTCCAGTGTGATTAAAAATAACATCATTAACAAGTGTCTGAATTGCACTTTGAAATTCTGCCTTTCCTTCATCTCTAAACTTAAAAGCCATGTTCTATGTCTTTAAGGGACATTTAAAAGAAAAATTGCCACGGAAAACATCTGCAACTACTGTCATTTTCTTTTCAGGCCAAGGATGTCGAGTGTAATGAACAATTTAGAAGCACAGTTTGCCATATGGGTGCTGTAGCAGTTATTTTCTCTGTTGCTAAACATAGTGGTGTATTGGATGGATAGAACAGCTTTTGCATTGGCACGGAGCAGTAACAGATTGGCCAAGGACTGTTAAACAGGTGCCGTCTGTGATAGCAAGTAGATTTACAATCTTCTCAGAGTTTCCTAATCCATAAAAGTTTTCAATAGATATAGCAACACTTAAGATAAAAAGAAAGCTCTGTTATTGCTGGCTTATCTGACCTGTACCAGCTTTATGGGTAGAGTTTCTTTAAAGCATGGCAGTGCTATATCCATCTCATTCTTTGATTCTGTCTCCATCCTCACTGTCCTCAATGGAGTCTATTCCATATTACTCTCACACCATTATGAAAATCGCCTAAGTGCTACCTTCCAAAGCTTTATCCATAAGTAAAATTAAGGATTCCACAACAGTGCAAGGCTATATTCTTGCTCTACTTATTTTTTGTGGCTTTAATTAAATGCCAAGAACTAAAACAACTTGGGAATTAAAGAGTTCATTGGATTACAGGCCACATTCCAAAATAAAGGGAAGCCAAGGCAGCCACTTAGAGACTGGAACTGAAACAGAGAGCATGCAGGAATGATGTTTACTGCCCTGCTCAACTTGCTTTCATATATAACCTAGAACATGTGTCCAGTAGTGGCATCATCTACAATTGATCCTCCCATATCAATCATTAATCAAGAAATGTCCCAAAGGCTTAGAAAAGGCCAATCTGATTGATGCAATCCCTCAGTTGAGGTTTCCTCTTACAAGGTGCCTCTAGCTTGTCTCAAGATGCCAAGATTTAATCAACATATTCTCATAGTCACATTATCAAGAATCTGCAAAGGCCCTAAGATCATTATAAAGTACATATCAAACACTTTAATATCAAAGTCCTGGATCTAAAACATTGACCTTTGTAACCAAATGGATGTTTAATATTTCAGAATGATTTGTCAATATTATTTGCATATCAGCATGTCTTTTGAATGAGTATATGCTGTACTTTTGAAAAGTGTAATATGTATTTGATGCCTGAATTCCTGTGTCCTTCCTTCTGTGGGAAAGAATGCACAAACTAATAAGTAGTTGGCTGACTACCAAATAGCACTTGTGTGCATTATACACAGGCAAAAAATATATCTGACATCATAGAGTATAAAGTTTAGAGCTGAGACCACTGGCAGTTCCTTTATTTACACATTAAATTTGAAAATGACTGTTTACTTTTGTAAACAGCTTTCTGCATCTTATTGGAGATATGTTGGAGTGCCATGGGCAGCCATTTGTATTGTAATAACAGCTATCTTTCTTTTTGTCTTGTTCTTCTGTAGAAACAGGTTAGTTTCCTTGTGACATTCTTTGACATATATATTCAAACCTCTGCTCAACAGAGGATGGCATTACCATATTTTATGGACAAAATCAACAATTTCACTGGTTTCTCCTCCTAATATGGTATTTAACAAAACCATTTCTGAACCTTTATGGGATAATGAAGATATGCCCTGAACATTTTTCTCAAAAAAATTATTAAAGTAGAAGTTATTATTTTACCCCGATTTTATTTTCTCTACTACCATTTATACCTTTGTGGATAAACGGTAGTAGATCAGTATTTATCCCTGATGTACAAAAGGACTTTGGGAGCCCATTCCACTTGGAGGGATGCTCTCTCAGCCTGGACACGTGGGAGGATGGCCTAGGCTCTGCCCAGGATGATATGACAGAGTTTGGGGATCCCCAATGGTGGCCCTCTTCCTCCCTGGGGAGCAGAGGGGGAATGGGGTGGGGGACCGGTGAGGGCAGGGGAGGAGAGGAGGGAGAAGGAGCAAGGATTGACATGTAAAGCAGGATTGTTTCTAATTTGAGCTAATAAAAATATCACATTTAAAAGATGGTACTAAAAATAATCAGAGAATACCATATCTTTTACTCAATGCCTAGTGCAAATCAAAGTTTTACAGCAAAGGCCCTTCATAATAAGATAAGGAAGGCAAGTCACCCCCTTCTGTTTTTTTTCTCAGTTTCAACAAATGAATGGGACTGGTAGTCCTGTTAAGACTCCCCAAGCTGTTTTCCCAGACTACATATATATACACATATTATTTTGCATCTTCATCTGCATTTTATTGAAAGTGAATTAAAGAAACACTAGCAAATTTCTAGTTTTCTTTTCTAAAGGAAAATCAAGAAGATATAACATAATTAATCTGAAACTAAAGCATGACCCTGATACTTGCATTGTAATCAGCAAGAGAAAATAGCAGTGTTTACTGGTAAATGGAATCGCAGGATAGGAGCCTGAAAATGTGAAAAATACTTTAAGTTTCTAATGATACCATGCCTGTGCATATTTTCAGAGTATATCACTTTAGACTTGCATGGAGTGAAGGACATCACACTTGTGACATCACACTGATGAAATACAAAGAAATGGAGCAAATTCCTTTTTCTCTTACCACCAAATTCTTTGGACATTTACAGCAAGTTATCTCAATAAGTTATTATTTTGTTCATTATTTTTGATTTTCATTTTTCAGCTTTATGTTTGAGATTATGATGTAATTGAAGTATTTCTCTCTTTGTTTTCTTCCCTTCCATATACCCCCTTGCTCTTCAAATTTATGCCTTTACTAATTACATGGCAATTAGATATGTATGTAAATATGTGTATATATTCCTACATGTAACCTGTTCAACCATATAATATTACTTGTATGTATGTTTTACAGTTTGACCATTTAGCACTGGACAGCCATTTATTTGTTCTCTTTTCTGGAGATGACTGCGTCTCCCACTGCTAGCTTTACACACTTGCTTATAGTTCTGTGTGTAAGGTTGAGGACTCATGATATTTTCCCTGTCCACCTTGGTGATTCCATCAACACTTCCTTATTCCGATCACATTTGGAGAGTTGTGCTGGTGAGACTTTATGTATGATGCTTCTGATTATTATCAGACACAATCTTTCAGCAAACTCCCTGATCCTCCAGCTTTTGCAATCTTTCCACCTCCTCTTTTGCAGGATCCTGACCCATAGGTATGAAACTGTTTTGTAAATGTATCCAAATACAACTAGACCTTAAAGCTCAGCCTTCCATTGGTTTGAGTTTTATAACTAAGCAATTTAATGCTGGAGGCATATCCTTTTATTCTCACCCAGAAGATAAAGATTGAGCCTTTTTTATACATCCATCCAACCCCCAAATGCAAAATTATTTTGTAAATCTTATTATCCAGACATTGTTAGAATTGCATATTTATGTCACATTCACTTTCTAAAATTATTATAACAATGCAAATATTCTCCATGTTTATCTTTAATTTATCCACAAGTTCTGAATATGTCATTACAATTTCTAGCTGACACAATTTTAGAAGAAAAGTAAGTCATTCATAAGATCACAAATCAACATTTTGTAATTTTCTATAGCAATGCTGGAAAATTGAGGCATGACATCAAAACTTAGAAGCAAAAATTATTTCTAGCTTAAATTTTTGTAAGAAAACCTACGACAATGCATCTGTAGGTAAGTAAGCTCTAAACTGTTATAGTCATATGTACTTTTTCAAAAATTAACAGAAGACATCTTCAATTAAAATGAAGACATGAACCTACAAGGAAGAAATGGGCATCGTGAAAGAGCATCCCACAAAACAAAGCAGTTGGAACATTTCCCAGTGCACTGTTGGCAACTTGCACACTTAAACAGGTTTCCTGCTTTGCTATAGAGAAGAATATTCTTGATAGGTCCAAGAAAAATGAAACCACTACAGTATTTGCATACATAGATGAATAATTTACATAATTAGGACTTTGTGGTCAGTAATGACACACATGGGAGGAAGCTATGAGGAATACATAATGCAATTATTAATTTCAGAAAAAATATCTGTAAGAAATGAAATGAAATTATAGGTATTTTCTGGCTTAGTGTGTTTCTACAACAGTTTGTAAAAGTCTAAATGACATACTTTTTCTTTGAACATTGCTTTTCTGTAAGTACAAATTTGTTTCCTTATGTGACACATAAACCTTTATATTCAAACCCCTGATCAACTAGGTATGGTAACATCACATTCAGAACTTGTGTGTAAATTAATAATACACTTGAAGAATATTTGCATTGCTATAATGGTATTAGAAAATGAATATTACATAAAATTAAAATATAACTTTTACAGGTAATAGGATATTAAAATACTTTGTGTTTGGATTATGGACAGAAATATGAAGAAAAGAAAAGATTCAGTCTATAGCATCTGTGTGAGCATCAGAACATATGTCTATACCATTAAGTATCTTATTTAGAACTTCAGGTGAATACACAAGGAATCTCTCTCTTTTGTTGTTATTTTGTGTGTGTGTGTGTGTGTGTGTGTGTGTGTGTGTGTGTGTGTGTGTGTGTGTTCTATGCATGTGAGTAGGTAGGTGTGTATGGCAGTCGCTCAAATGTAGGAATAAGAAATGGGTACAAGTGTTTCCCTATATGACTCTACCTTATTGCCTTGAGAAAAGTTTAGGCTAAGATGACCAGAGAGCTGCTAAAACTCACTAGTTTACCACCCATCAATGCTGGGGCTCCAGGAACACACATGCGTGTCTAGAATTTTTTGTTTGGGTACTTAGGATTGGAACTCAGGTCCTCATCTTTTCACAGCATAAGCCTTTACTCACAGAACCATTCCCTAAGCTCCCAAAAAATTATCTCTTAAAACAGTTAATTTTTTCTAAAAAGAGAAAGGTAAAGATGGGCCTAGAGGCTGTTTTCTTATATTCAACCTTGAAAATAAATTTACCCTTATGTATTATCTAGAGAAACAAAATAAATTATTCTCATATGTTAGCTTGTATGTCATTCTTCTACAATTAATTCACATAAATTTTAAAGCAGAGAAATTTAATCTGTACAACAAAATACTTCATTTATATAGCTATCAGCCTAATTACAGAACTTGGGTCCAGATAATTGAATGTTTATAGAATATCATCTAAAGAATATTAGGGAAAAGATCACACAGTTATGAAAACATGATTTTTAAAATTGGACCTTACTGCTGGGTGTTGGTGGTGCATGCCTTTAATCGCAGAGGCAGAGGCAGGTGGATCTCTGTGAGTTTGAGGCCAGTCTGATCTATTGAGCAAGTTCCAGGACAGGCTCCAAAACAAGACAGAGAAACCTGTCTTGAAAAAAAAAGAAAAGAAAGAAAAATTGTACCTTACCATGCTACATATAGCGCCTAAATTTTCCCCTATGGCATTTGATATCTTGGATACCTTAATGTACAAATGGTAGAACATGGCCGAGTCCTCGATTATTTTGGAGGAAGTAATATCCTATAGTTGGCAAGAAGCACTCAAGAGTTAACTGATCCCAGATCTCCCAGCTGAGTTATCAATAGTGTATCTCTGTGACTCTTCCATTTGCTGTTCACAGGTTTTAGATATTTAGTGAGGAAGAAAAAAAAATGGACCTAATGAAATTCCTTGAATTTATGGTGACTGTAATCAAGCATTTAGAAGGCAGTGGAGGATAGTTGAGTGTAGAATCTCCTTTCAATGAAACATTGGCAGAATCATCAAAATTAGCCCTCAGAATCCTAAAATTAAGCTCAAGGTTGAAACAGTCTAGGAAGTGTTTATTCAAGAAAAACTGATGGATTCCTTAATATCAAAAGGCAATTAAATTTGGTCCATTGCCCAGGTTTATAGTAGCCTGAAATACAGCACCATTCTAGCAGCTTCTGAGAGAATGGACAACCCTAGAGCTCTTTTGGCAGTACATCAGGAAAGAATTGTCATTGTGTGGCCTGTCCAGAGCTTCACAACAGAAGTTACCCGATAATTGGCTTGTCTTAGAACATGTTTGGGGAAAGTCCTGATTCCCTGAAGATTTGTTGGAAACAGTCAGAACCTGGTTGTGCTGTCTATCCATTCTGGCTGAGCATAGGCCCTGTACTAAGAAGAGAAAGGTAAGGTAGAAAGTCATATAGTCTTGAACATAGAAGCAGTGCCTTCAGAGGAAATGAAATTCCCTGACTGGGTCGATAATTACAGGCTCATGGAACTCAAGAAACCTCTGTGCAACCATTCTGACCTCAAAGTTCACAGAATAAAATTTCAGTGACTAGAAGCCACTGTAACTCACTGACCAACAAAGAATAAAACCTAAAAGCAATAAAAAGTGTGGATTGGAGGTCAATGTGTATATAGGTCTGGGGGTATGCTGCCATACATTGTCTAGCTATGTATCACATGGCCTGCTTAATACTTCTTATTTCAACAAAATTTTAGGAGACAAGCAATGTCAGAAAAATATCCTGGGGAAAATACCAGGACAATGTTGCTAAAGTGACTCATAGACTATGTTCATCAGACAGTCCCAAAACAGCTACAAATTGGAGATAAAGGAAATTGGCTCTTCCTTCTCCCTTCTCCTTTTCTTCTTGCCTGTGCAAAGCCTGAGTTTAACCAGAATTGGCTCCATTTGGTCTTTGTGGAACATGAAAATACACCTTCACATAAATGCAATCTCTAAACTCACTAGAATACATTTTTATATATTAGACAGTGCCACTGTTCAAAGGATATCATACCAACCTTGAGATTTTTCACCCACACTTCCAGAATAACTGCCTGCTGGGCTGCATATCTATGAACATACAAAAATACCCCTATTCTTTTTGTAAGTATTGAAAACCACAGAATCACTCAAAAATATTTCAGGTGAGCATCTATCAGTCTTCATAATATTCTTTTCTTTTCCAGGTCCTCCAGTTAATGTCACATGCAACATATTCATAAACAGCTTTGGCTCCATTGCAGAAACAACTATGGTAAGCCTGTCCACTTGATAACACGTTTCACACTGGATTAGTTTCTAATTACATTATTGGGAACTTACAACCTAATTTTATATAATGAGATTTTGATAAATGAAATTAATGGAATGACTAAATTGCTATAAACTGTAGATGGTACTGTCTGTCTAGAAATTGTATCTTAAAGAACCAAAATAAAGCATTAAAAACAAGATTGGATTTCTAATTCAATACTATAGTGTTAAATTTCCACTTAAAATTAAAACCCTACCAGATTATTTATTTCCATTACTCAACATTAGCTACCATATGCATACTAGTAAATACCTTGATATTTAATTATTCTCCATGCTTACAGTCTACTTATACCATACTTTAATGTGTCCTATGAAATTCCCTTTTCCAGTGAATAAAGCACTTTCCAAAACATAATAAAGTTTTATAATGAGCACTACTCCTAGAGCTATAGGACCCAGTAATTCAGGAATCTGAGGTGAGATGATCACAGGTTCAAATGATGTGTGGGCTACAGAGTGAGCTGCAGGCTAGCCTAAGAAATGTAGTTAGACACCATCAAAATGAAAATGTGAAGGAGAAACAGAGATCTGGTAAGATGTGGCTTCATTCCAGATGCTTCTCACAGTACTGAAGACTTAGGTTCAGACCTTAGTATCAAAATCAAAACAAACCTAAAACTAAAATAATCCATGCAAATTATAATTATGGTGTATATTCATTTCACATTGATGTCTAACTAAGGGAACTACATAAAATCAGGTTAATAAGGCCCAAGAAAAGAGAGCTGATCATTATAGACCAACTTTGTCTTGAGCTATTTAATACGAATTAAATATTGTATTGCATATTCTTATTTGATA
The DNA here is from genome assembly GCF_003668045.3 of Cricetulus griseus. NCBI lineage: Eukaryota > Metazoa > Chordata > Mammalia > Rodentia > Cricetidae > Cricetulus > Cricetulus griseus. The sequence continues at coordinate 234,494,516 of NW_023276806.1, forward strand.
TATCATAATAATTGAGAAATTTAGCAAGCAAAACTATGTCATTAAACCACTTAATATCTGTAAAATAACTAACAGCCAACATTTAAAACAAATGTATGAGAGTTCTTAAATTCCCTAGTTATACTGTATTTCTAAGCTAATTTGCATTAACATCCCAAGTAGACTGAACTAAACTATCACATAAAATTCCTGAAAAATTAATATTCCCAAGTATGTCATAAGAAAATTACAATCATTTACATATTTCAGACTTACATAATAATGAAATTTCTTATGAAATATAATGGCAAAAAATTGCTAATATAGTATGGCAATGGTCTTCAGTGTCAATTGTTTAGATTTTATACAGAAAAGAAAGGAATTCATTCCAACACAAAGAGCCTTTCAAGCACCATTTCCTTCAAATTGCTGCAATATTTATCATGAAGCAAAATTTCCATGGTTCCCTTCAAATGCAGGATAGTTATAAGAAAAGCATTGACGAAGAACAATGGAGTTTGAACAATGCATGATAAAGATTTGTAGAGTCATCTTTAACACAGCATATAAATACATATGATTTTTATTAATGCAAGAAAAGAAAACAGTACAACTTCCTATATAAGCACAGTGTTATTCTGTCAATAGTAGTTCAGAGTAGTTGTAATTGTTTCATACTGGCACACTCTATAGTCTGATTGGATAGCTAGTTCTGTTTCATCTCCTGTATATGTGTATGTTTTGTCTAAATCACCAGACAAAAACTACAACTGGCTTCTTTTCTTTCTAATTCCTGAATTAAATTTATGTCCCTTGGCAACTCTCTCATTGTAATTTCTTCTACACACAAACTGCAATCCTAAGATCGTGGCAATATGCTTCCTTTTATTTCTCCTGTGCAAGATTGCTTCCAGAAAACACTTCCCATAACACTAGTTGGAAAACTTTTCTGTCTTAGTGAAGTAAGGTGACAGGGCTTGAATAAAATAGAGGAACTCTGATTTTCAGGTTCCTGGAAAATTCTGGTTTTTTGTGTGAAATGATTCTGGAGCCCACACTATAAATTGTCCATCACAGCTGCAATATGACTGTGCTGACTAAATTTGTTAATATTTTGCATTGCAAATTTTTATAAACATACAGACATATCAAACATGGCTCAGTTTTATATCCTTCTTGAAGCATAGCAAAAATTTGCCTTCCTATATGTTGCTTAGTAAATGTTAGCTCTATAGGCAATTTTGGCAAATGTTTCTCACTTTCTAACAGTCATGAGCAAGTATAAGTAAAGATAAAGACCGCAGAGATTAATTGCTCATTAAATACTTCATAGTGGTCTCTTTTTTATTCTTCTATATTATTAATATGTTATTCTCATCCAAATGCTCAGATTAGATATCTTAAAAATTTCATACTATCAGCTACTACAGCTGAAATATGGTTTCCATCTCTCAAAAGAATAGAGAAAAGCAGAACTTGCTAGTTTATTTTGATCAAAAGCATCATAAATTATTTTGCTTCCAGTTGATGAATTTGTTATATTTTATTTATAATATCCACCATTGTTACTTTCCAATTAAATCACATGCTGCTTACTGTTTAGTGGCTGAATTAGTTTAAACTAATTTTATGTTTATATACATTAACATATTTTTAAAATAACTCTATGCTGAAACATGTTACTATTGTATTACATTTTACTTATTTTTTATTCTGTGTGTGTATGTGTGTATTTGCCCACACATGTGCATACACATCACAGTGCATATGTAGAGATGGGAGAACATGTTGTGAGTGTTGCTTTCTTCCTTCCACCATGTGACTTGTGAGGATTGAACTTCAGCTTTCAGAGTTAGAGATAGTTGCCTTTGCATACCAACCCTTCTTTCAGTTCCATGTTTTTCAATATATTCACATTATTGCAGTTATGTTATTGTATATAATCTAATTCAACTAAGATTACCCATTAAATTAAAAGACCCAAATTGTAAGATGGCTTAAAGTTATCCATTAGTATCATTGTGTCTGAAAAATCATTTATAAATACGACTAAATAATTATTCTATATACATCTAATTGACAGCCTTATGAAGTGTCTTCATTGTTCTTAGTCATCTAACATTTGAGCACCCTCTTCTGGAGGAAGCTTATTGACTATTGAAGCTCCCCATTTCAATAGACAGTATTATTCTCACCTGAATATAGCATTATTCTTCTTGTAGAAGACATTCTACATTTTACATCTTTTAAAATACATCTCACATTTTCTTTTCAGATGAATGAATATTAATGTATAATATTCATGTGTTAGGGGAGTTCTGGGTGTGGAATAAATATCTGCACTGTACTTTGCTCTAGAAACATCTCATGATGGTTTCCATAAAGCAAAATTTATGACCACTAAGTTGAATGATGTATATTCCTGAAATTAATGTTTAACTAGTAAGCAAGGCTTACATGCACAGATGAAACACTTATACAGTAAGTTTTATGTTTAACTAATAGGTATAGAAGTAGTAGTTTGGATCTGTATCTGCAGCAGCATCTCAAATGGTTATATTAATTTAACTTTATATCCAAGAAAACAGTTGACATCCATCTTGTGACACTAGAAATTTCTCTACTATATGGTGAAAATCAGTATTTTCTCTTGAAACATATTCTGTCAAAACTCATAGAATAAATATATTTTACAAAGTAAAAGGAAAAATGTCAGGTTCTGTTGTGATAGCTTCACAGTGGCCTTTCTATGCATAGATGCTTAACAAGGATTTGAAGAAAATTATGAGGTCATTTTATCTTTTGAGAAGTCAAACTGTTAAGTGTTTCAATATTGTATGCAATAGCTAGGTTTAACTTTTTGTTGTTGAAATGAGTATGCACTTTCAGGCATTACTTTAAATCATTTAATAATTGAATTGTTTGGGGATTTTAAAGCAATATGGCATAGCATTAAGTCAGTACACATGTCAGAAGAATCATAAAATACTGAATCTTTTAAAAGTATTTCAATCAATAACTTTAGAAACACAAAGATACATTGATAATAAGAACTAATATGCTTGCAAGCATGGCTGACAAATTATAGCTATTTACTTCAAGCTAAAGAGTGGCTTCCCTATGTGTTTAAAAGAAGCCTTTGATGTCAAGACACAAGCTTCATGGTATGTTTATGAATATATGAACCAAATGATTATACTGAACTATCCACATATAACCTGCTTTATTTTGTTTGCTCAAGTTTATGTTTTGAAAGATGATCCAAATTTATGTACAAAATAATACTACTCAATTTTCATTTTAATAAGTGTTCACAATATATTTGTTCATTCTGTATTTCATAAAACAAATACTTATTTCTAATATTATCACTACTACAAAAGAATACTATATTCAAAATCAACCATTGCTTATTATCTAGTATTGTATATATTCTAGAATATACGTACCCAGAATTGGAATTATTTAAGATATTATTAAATTTTTACAAAGAGTTCATTTTGTTTTAAATGCCTAATAGCTATTTTAGCAGTTTCTCAAGTTCTATCACATTTAGTATTTATTCATATTTTTAAGTTATGATTAACATCAAATTGGCATTAATTGATGCTTATCATGTTTTTCATTGAATAGAAAGAATTGATAAATGGAAAATAAGTTCTCTGCATTTATGACTGTGTTTACTATGTATGTGATACACACCTACACATACACTCCCCACACAATTACTCACAAAATAGTCTGAAGATGCACAATTTTACTGGTATATTTTTGAAGTAGTCTTTTTACTTCAATATGTTTATAATGTTTTCTTGATGTATAAATGATCTTAGCTTTATCTTAAAAATTTAACTGTGTTTTGCTTAGAATTAGAAGAATGTGTTTATAGAACCTGATGCTCACCCAAGCTGATAGATGTATTTTCTTATTCTTTAAACTAAAATACTTTGTAACCTAGACATTAGTTAACATAGAATGTTTCATTCTGTTTTTAATTGTAATATAATTACAACATTTTCCCTTCTCCTTCCTCTCACAAAACCCTCTCACCAAACCCCTACTCCTCTCCTTCAAACTCATGGCCTCTTTTTTCACTAATTTTTATTGTATTCCTATGTGCATATATATTACTAAATATTAAATGGGACAATTTGTTTTCATTTCACAACTGAATGGTTATCAACATTATTTTTGATATTGACTCTATCATACATATTTCTCCATTCATGGCTTTAAGTCCATGTCAATGTTCTATTTGTCAGTAGCTATTTAATATATACTCTTAGATTAAACATGATATTTACTAGTGCAACCTCCCTAACATATTAATTTTGTTCATTTTCATGCTGTCCTAAACTATTGCTGTGCAAATCACTTTATCACAAAGATTAGAATTATGTTTTGAAATTCCAAAAATAAACATTTGCATATAAGTGACCAATGAGAATTGCATTTTCAAGCACTATTTCTATTCATAATTGTATTGTATAGATTCCTGTTTTGAAATTTAAAAAAAAAGATTTTAATTATGTTTTATATTTTGACTGCATGTGTATATCACATGTGTGCCTGTTGCCCAGGGAGGTCAGAAGAATGAATCAAATCACCTGGAGCTGTGGTTATGATGGTTGTGAGATAACATGTCAGTGCTGGGAATTGAACCAGGGACCTTGGCAAGAGTACTAGTTAATGTACTAGTTAACTACTGAGCCACTTTTCTAGACCCTTTTCTGAATTTTGTCCTTCAAAATAGCATATAACTGCTGATAAATTCTTATGCACATTTTATATCTAGTCACTTTCACGTTGCTTTTAATTTTTTCCTTTGTTTTTTGACTTTAATATTTTATATATTACTTTTTTATTTTTTGAAATTAAAATATAATTACATCTTTCCCCTTCCCTTTTCTCCTTCCAACCCTTTCCATGTATACCACCTTGTTCTCTTTCAAATTCATGACATCTTTATTTAATTAATGTTATATCTATTTTTCTTTAAACACACAAATGTAAACACCTTAATCTGTATAAGTTTCCTTGTAGGTATATGTATGGGATAACCAATTGGGGCCTCATCAGATTTCCTCTTTCATGTTAGTCTATTGTTGTTATCCTTGTTCATCTATCATTTAGGCAGTTAGGTTGTGGAGACTGCATGGATGCAGCTTCTTTAACATTTCTAAAAGATGCACTTTTTCAGCGATTTCCTGTTCCTTGGGGTTTTGCATTGTTTTCACCCTCACTTTATTTTTTAAAAAATAAATGTTTTTTTTAGTATGTGATTCTATTTTTAATAAATTTTATTTAAATTAGAAACTGCCTTATTTTACATATCAATCCATGTTCCATCTCGATCCCATCTTCCCATACCCTGCACTGACACCCCCATACCATTACCCCTTCCAGTCCCAAGGGAGAGTGTGGCCTTCCATGAGGGATCATAAAAATCTGTCAAGTCACTTGGGGCAGGACCTAGGCTAAGAGAGTATCCCTTCATGGGGAGCGGGTCCGGAAATCCGTTCATGCACTAGGGATACATCCTGATTCTACTGCCAGAGGCCCCATAGACTGTCCAGTGTTCTTAGCTGACACCCACGTTCGGAGGGCCTGGTTTGGTTCAATGTTGGTTACCCAGCTATCAGACTGGGGTCCATGAGTTCCCACTTTCTCAGGTCAATTGTTTCTGTGGGTTTTCCCAGTGTTGTCTTGACCCCTTTGTTTGTCACTCTCTGAAACTGAATTTCAGGAGTTGGGCTCAGTGCTTAGCTGTGGATCTCTGATTCTGCTTCCATCAGCTACTGGATGAAGGCTCTAGTATGGCATTTAAGGTAGCCATCATTCTCATTATAGAGGAAGGACTTTTAAGGTAGACTCTTCACTGTTAATTAGGTTCCTAGATGGGGTCATCCTTGTGGCTCTCTGTACAATTCCCTAGTGCCAAATTTCTCTTTAAACCTATAGTGGCTCCCTCCATTGATGTGTCTCTTAAAAAAATGGAATATTGAAATTTGCAGACAAATGGATGTTACTAGAAGAAACCATGTTTTGAAAGACAAACATGGTCTGTACTCACACATATATGGATATCAAACATAGAGCAAAGGATTAGCAACCTACAATCCACACTGCCAGAGAAGCAAGGAAACAAGGAGAACCTTAAGAGAGACATGCATGGTACTCCAGTGATGCAGAAAAGACAAGAGCCCCTGAACAATTTGGGAGCATGGGGGGAGGGAGGTAGGAGAAAGAGGAGGAGAGAAGAGAAGGGGGAAGGAAAACATGAGGGATCAGAAAGAATGAGTGGGGAAAGGAATAGAGGAAAACAAGAAAAGAGACACATTAAAAATATATTTTAAAATGGCATCCCAGTTACTCATTTATTGCTAATACATTAGAATGAGTATTTTCAGCTCAATCTAATATGTTCTGAGTTTAGCAAAAAAAAAAAAAACACAGAAAAATATTTGTAGAACCTGGGCCAAGTGTCAAATAACCTGTGTCCCATTTTAGACTAAGAGATTCGCAATTCCTTCCTTCAGTATAAATATCTAGGAAAAACAGCATGTTAAATTCTACTTTTTTGTACTTCCATGATTTACATATTTTTCTTATCTTGCTAATTCGACTGAAAGAGGGTTAAAAGATATGATTTCCTGTCTTTTAAAAGACTAAGTACTTAATATAATTTCTGAATAAAACTTAATGCACTGAACTGAAACAAATAAACAATAAAAGTTAAATATTTAATCCATGAACACAGTGAATCAATTTTCTATTTATCCTCAGTTTCTTTCTTCTTTCAAATACTGTTAACAATGTTTTTGAGGTTGCAACATGTGTTAGTTTGAATGTAATTGGCCCCCGTAAACTCATAGGTTATGCCACTATTAGGAGGTACAGCTTTGTTGGAGTGGGTATGTCCTTGTTGAAAGAAGTGTGTCATTGTGGGCGTGGCTTTGAGGTTTCCGATGCTCAGATACTGCCCAGTGTCTCCATCAACTTGCCATCATCTATAAGATACAGGACTTCCAGCTACCTCTCCAGTACTGTGTCTGCCCACATGTCACCATGCTTCCTACCATGATGATAATGGTCAGAACCTGAAACTGTAAGGAAGCCACTCCAGTGATTTTTTTTTCATAAGAATTGCTGTGGTCATGGTGTCTCTTCACAGAAAAACCCTAAGACACAATGTATTTTAAGTTTATTCCTAAATTTTTATTAAAGATTAAAACCTTTTATAAACCCTTTTTATTTTAAGGTACGTAATAATTAGTGAACATTTGTAAAGGTATTGTGTGTGTGTTTGTGTGTGTATGTGTGTATATACTAAAGCTTCATTAAGATTTCATCTTACCCTACGTATTATTGCTATCATTAAGAAAATATAAAACAGAAAATCCTAGCAAGAACAGTGAAGGAAATGGGATCTCTTATACATAGCTGTGGAGAATGTAGATTAGACCAGGCACTGGAGAAATCAGTAGGTGGTTACACAAAACTAAGATAAGAGCACCCCTGTGACTGAGCTATACCACTTCTTTGTATTTAACAGGACTCCAGGTCAACATGTCACAGTTGTGTACATATCAGTGTTCACTACAGCACTATACACAAATAACAATTAGGGAATGACCTTAGAAATCCATCTGCAGATATATAGTGGAAATGTGGTATGTATCTGTAAGGAGATAAATTCACTTACAAAGAAAAAAATTATATCCTTTACTGAAAAATGGACATAAGTTGAGATTATTTTATTAAGTGTAATAAATCATACTCAGAAAGACAAATGTATATTTGCTGTTGTTTGAGGATTCTTTATTTTATATAACTATCACATATTCTATATGCATGCAAACATACATATGAGAAATTATCCAAGGGAATTAAATGGACCTACAGAAGGGGGAAGATGGAGAAAATGGGAAGGGACTGATTCGGTGAAGTCTGATATATTTGTATGAAAATGTCTATAAATCCATGACTATGTAAAGTACATCTATGAAATTAAATACTGTATAAACATATCTATAACTTCCCCTTAAAAGACTATCAATTGTGTCTTTCCCATAAGTGACCTTTATCAAACTGAAGAATTTTTTATTGCTTGTTAAGTTTCTTTTTAAAATTTTATTGTGTGTGTTGGTGTTTGTACATGAACATGTGTGTGTGTGTGTGTGTGTGTGTGTGTGTGTGTGTGTGTGTGTGTGTGTGTTTAAATGCATGCCATGACACTTAAGTGGAGGTCAGAGAAACACTAAGTAGAGTAGGATCTCTCTTTTCACCTTTTGCAACTGGGGATCAAAGTCAGTTTTTCATTGGTAGCAATAAATATCTTTACCTGCTGAGCCACTTTGTTGTGTTGTAATTAATACTGTGTTTTCTCCATTGGTATCCCAGGACTGAATAAAATGATTTTATGAATTCTCCTTTATTTTGTTAATATCATGGAATGCATTTATTGGGTTCCAAATAGCAAAGCATAATTGAATTCTGTGGACAACCCTCACTTTACCATAATTTACTATATTTTTGTAATTGCTATATTTAATTTTCTAAAATCAGTTTTAGATTTTTTTCCAATTTTAACTTTGAATTCCAAATTACAATTTTATTATCTCACATACTTAGAAAAAGTTATTTAATATCAGTATGGTGTTTAGTTCCAAACTAGTTAGAAGTGTTTGTTCTTCCTCTATTGGTTAAGACACTTACTGTAAAGCTTATTTCTCTCGCAAATATTGGTCTGTTCCAGCAGTTTAACCTGTCCAAAAGCATTTAACAAGTTCTATTTCTTGATCCCATATATGCCCATTTAGAGTTTCCCTTATATTTTTGTTGTGATCCCAATCTTTAATGCCTGAGTCATTTCTCCAGCATTGTTTAGACTTTTCCACTGCATCAACTTAGGGATAGCTTTGTCAAAGAATACCTCCATTCCCAGATCTTTGTAACGGCTTCTCAATATTTTTCTTATGGGTAGCTTAGTGTTTTGGGTCTTTCTCTTAATTAGTTTAAATGAAAGTATGTTTGTAATTGTTATACTAGAACGATTTACTGCTATCTGAACTTATGATTAATATTTACCTTTTTTTAATTTTATATTTTTATTATATGGGTGCTTTGTCTGCATGTATGTCTTTTCATCACATGTGTGCCAGGTCCCTAGGCATCAGATACACTGCACCATGAGTTATACATGGCTGTGTTGGTTCAGGGAATCAAATCCAGACACTGTGCTAGAAAAGCCAGTATTCTTAACTGCTGAGTCATTTCTCCAGCACCCAATATTTACCTTTGAAGATTAACCATGTTAATTTTTGCATATCTGTTGGTTCAAAAAGCTTACTATGCTGTATTCTGGATACCTGAAATTTTCAATAGTTTTTATCTCTTCATATTCTTTTGTTTTCATCCTTTTAATTTCTGCATTTAAGAACTAGCACGGACAAATAAATTGCTGAAAATTCCTAATTGTTTTATCGAATCTACATTTCCTGTTAAAGCATTTTGTATTCCTTCCCTGAAATTCATTCAATGACTTTCATTAAGGCCATTAATGAAATCACAGTCATCGAGAACATTTTGAGGGCTGCTTTATAAGGTCTATTGACATGCATGTTCCTATTCCCAGGTTATCAAATAAACTTCAATGAAATCATACTATTGTACTCAATTTAGAATTCAGTGTTTTTATTTTTCTTTATATTTTTGGTACAAACTTTTACTAAAAATTTTGTGACCACAGAATCTCCAAGGAAATGGTTCTCTCTGAGACATAATGCTCATTATGGAGTATCTCCTAAATGCAAGCTGTTGCATATGGACAGGTAATTTTTGTATTCTGGCTGAGAAAACATAGTTCCCCCAAAGATAGTTTCCTATAATATACTCGACATGGGTGAATAAATGATAATTTTGCTTTTGTTAATTCATGTATTTCTACAACCTTGGTTTTCAGTCCCAGTATTAAATCAATCCAGTGGCTCCCAAAATATGAATTAAATGTTTCATTGCACAATAAAATGAATGTGGGATAAAAACATATAAATGCACTTGTCTTTTCCCATCTATCTTTCCATAAAATCCAATATTTCCTCAAAAAGAACTTGTTTTTAAGATATCTTGATGTAAACATAATTTTATAATTTTCTATGAAGAAATAAATATTCAGAAATTAGAGATTGCATGGTTTATGGTGATACAAGAATCTTTTTACATCTAAGACATTAAAGAGAAATTACTTAATAAATTCACTGTGACATATTTTTCATGACAATGGTAAGGAAATGTATCCAAACTAAAAGAAGTCTTTTTTTGTTCTTTTGTAACTTTTGCCAGTAATGACTTCTTGGTCCTTCAAATGCATTGCCAATTAGTTAAGTTCCCATAGAGGGATTGTCACTTTTTAGTAGTGCCAATTCAGCATCTGGAAAACAATCCTATGTTACATTTGCAGATTAAATAATTTGTTTCACTTCTGGGAATTGCCTGGAAGCAAATGGATAGCCTTTTAATATTAACATTGGATCTGTTAACATCTTGACCTCACTATATTGCTTTTATAGTAGGAAAGCCAACCAAAATATAGTAATATCTTTGGTCTGCAATACTTTTAATTCCATGCATGAATAACCAGTGTGACAGGCATCATGATGTGCTCTGAACTGCCATTTCTATGCATCAACAAGAAATAGACTCATTTATGGGAGTAGGTGCAGAAAATAGGTGTATGAGATAGTGGCACACCTTAGTGACCCCCATCTAGTTTATGAATAAGTCTCAGCTTAACATATTCATCCACAAGATTTTCCTTAAACCATATCTCTCAAAAAGAAACTCTCTGGAGATCTTTCTCTGTTGTTAAATTTCTGGAAGAGAATATTGCAAAATCTACAGTTGTTTAGAGATAGTATAGTGTTGTTAAGCAAGCAAATTGTTTAAAAGCATATTTTAAATTACAGGAGAAAAAAAACATGTGCCAAAGACAAAAGATGCTGATGACTCAGAGAGAGAAAGTATAGAGTGTAGAGCTCTTTCAGATCCTCATCTCTGGGAATTTGTCTTTTAGACATTTGTCTTTCTAGAGTTTCTTTATGATATGTAAATTTAAAAGTTAATTACTTCCCCTGTAATCAGATTGATAACTACCCTAATTGTTATCATAGGACCTTCATCCAGTAACTGATGGACGCAAATGCCCCTATTGTCCAGTCAAGAGAGGGATGAGGCATTATATTGGCAAAGTTGGGGGTCAATATTATCAAGGGGAAACCCACAGAGACAGCTGATCCAAAGTTACAGGAGCTCATGGACTCTAGATGGACCGCTGGGGTTCCTGTATGGGACTGAACTAAGCCCTCTACATATGGATGACAGTTTTCTGGCCTGGTCTGTCTGTGGAACTCCTGGCAGAGATACCAGGATCTATCCCTAGTGTATGAGCTGGCTTTTTGAAGCCCATTCCATATAGTGGGATGCCTTGTTCGGCCTTAATGGGGCAGAGGGAGGGTTTGTTGCTGCCTCAACTGAATGTGCCAGGCATTGTTGATTCCCATGTGAGGCTTTACCCTTTCTGAGGAGTGGATGGGGGTGGGTTGGGGGTAGGGGAGTGAATGGGGTACAGGGAACTGTGGTTGGTATGTAAAATGAATAAAAAAAATACTAATCGCTAGGGTACCAATGGAATTTGGGAGCCCATTGCCCATTGAGGGATACATTCTCAGGCTAGACACATGGGTTAGGGCCTAGGCCCTGCCCCAAATGATGTGACAGACTTTGATGATTCCCCATGGAAGACCTCACCCTCTCTGGGGAACAGAAGTTGGATGGGATGGGGGGTTGGTGTGGGGCATGGGAGGATGGGAGAGGGAACTGAGATTGATACAGTTGTTTCTAATTTAAATAAAAAATCTACACAAAATATAAAAAGTTAATTATATAGTGTTTATAGATTTGAATGGTTTGTGCTGAAATCTTCAGTGTTAATTGTAAAGGTACAGATACATGTCACCTAATTTAATTCATGTGTCTCTAATTGGAATTTGTAATGAAGGTATTGTCTCCATGTAGATCTCTTTAGAGGTGGACTTGGCATATAACTATTAGCCTCCAGACCAGTTAACACCTTCTGTGGATGACCAAATGCAACAAAAACAATGGGATCTCAGAATCTCATAAACAGTTCCTGGCATCCATCTAAAATTGTTTTCTTAGAGATGGTGATATGCTGAAAGAATACACTGCAAAATATCATTTCAACTTCCAAAGACGAAGTAAGATTTGAGGTCATGTTCTCTAAAATGATTGGAAGTAGTCAGAGTTTGTCACTTTGCATATCAATTAATGTTAAATATGTGCCAATTACAATTGTTCCTCAGCTGCTAACTGAATCTGGCAGATGCAGAAGGTAAAGTTAGCACCCAAGTGCTGTTTGGGTTAGTGGCCCTTTTTCAGTTGTGGCCTACCAATCTATCTACAAAGCAAAGTCCAGCTAAATTTGTATCAGAAGGGCTCAAAACAAGCCAGGGTGACAAAAACCTGGGTCTACACTGAAGGCAGGGTATTAATGAGTTCACTAGAGAGAGAGAGAGAGAGAGCCTACCCTCCCCTTCTCCACCTACCCATCACATCCCCACCAGAAGCCACACCCGAAGAGGCATGCCCACTAACAAATTCACTGACAAGGCGAGATGTCACTACACTAAATTACTATGCCTTGTCAAGTATGGCACACACAGGTTATAATATAAATAATAATTCTTTCTTAAAACACCAATAAAAAAGAGAGATTCCTACTGGACATGATCTCTCTTTCTCTCTCCCTCTCTCTTTGAAAAGGAACTTAGTACATGGAAATAAGCTTTACAAGGAAAGAAAAAATGTTTTGCTTTACAACTCTTCAAGGAGACCTGGAAGTATAAATAAACCCTTTGCCCTATGGAGAACATGAAAACAAAATAGGATCAGAAACACAGTAATACTGTAATCTAGGTAAATCTTTCTACACTATTCTTAGGTGCTGTGGAACATTTCCGACACTGCAGAGAGTAGCTAAATCATAAGACAAATAATCCTGTCACAAAATAATATTAAAGAGCTCAATCAAGAAAAATGAGCATATTAACATTTGTCTATCAATATTAAATAGGTACATCAAGTATTCACAAAAAAATCCCTGGCAACCTTCATTTGTGACCTCATTCACTTTCTCAGTTGAGTTGAATGGAGCCTTATTTTGATCCCTGAGATAGGAAATGCACCTGTAAATTCTCCCCAGACCTTTGAACAATGAAATATTCTAAAATATTCTCTCTCTCTCTCTCTCTCTCTCTCTCTCTCTCTCTCTCTCTCTCTCTCTCTCCTCTCTCCTCTCTCCCTCCCTTCTCCCTTCTCCCTCCCTCCCTTCTTCTCTTGCCCCTTTACTCACTTTTGTTATTCCAAAGCTTCGTTTTTGGACTCTCTACCAGAGCTCTTTGCACAAACTACCAGACCCAGTCTGAGCCCATAAGAGAGACTTAACCCATTTCTCTGGTGGAACTCTTTATGCCTTGGGCTGTGCTTTCAATTTTCCCAATTTGTACAGCCATTCTTTTTTCCCCACTTAAAAAAGTATTTCATTTTGCATTCCAAACAAAATTCTCCCTCCTACTCCTCCTACCCCCTGTCTTCCTCCCATTCCTCCTCACCCCCAGTCCACTCCTCACAGGTAAGGGTTCCCATTAGGAGTCAACAAAATCTGTCACAATAGGTTGGGGCTAGTCCCAAGCCCCTCTCTCATGCATTAAGACTAAGTATGGCATCCCACCGTAGGGAATGGTCTCCAACAAGCTAACTCATGTACCATGTTTGTATCATGGTCCTACTGCCACTGATAATGGCATCCTACCCTAATGAATGGGTTACAATAAGCTAGCTCATGCACTAGGTTTGTATCCTTGTCCTACTGACAGGGGCCCCTCAGCTAGTCCAAGCTTCATGAGTGTCTCCCACATAAGAAGGGCCTAGTTCAGTCCCCTGAAGTCTCCATAGTTGTCGGTCTAGAGTTAATGAGTTTCCAGGATCTTGGTTCAGCTGTCTCTGTAGATTTATCCATCATGATCTTGAGCTCCCTTGCTCATACATTACCTCCTCCCTGTCTTTGAATGAATTCCCAGAGCTCAGCCTGGTTCTTTGTTGTGGATCTCTCTGTCTGGTTCCATCCATTACTGAATGAGGGCATTATGATGATAGTTGGGGTATTCACCAATGTGATTAAAGGAGTAGGCCAGTTCAGGCATCAATCTCTACTATTGCTAAGAGTCTTAGCTGGAGTCATCCTTGTGGATTCTTGGGAGTCATCCTAGCCCCAGGTTTCTCCCTAAGCCCATAGTGACTCTATCTATTAAGATATCTCTTTCATTGAGTAGTGAAAGAGAGCAGTGTGCAGCCATTTCTTATGCACACCAGCTCCTCTTGTGCTTTTTACTCACTGAATTTTTAACTATCATTTGCTGAGTTACAATATATCAAATGCTTTAAATAAGCATTTTGAGAAACACCTTCAAGAGACTAAAAACTCCAACTCTAAATATTTGTTGCTTTTTACTCCATTGTAACTAGATCTAAAGATAATAACTATCCTTCATTCAATGGAGCATAAGATTAAAATTATTAATCAGTACTTGACATCAGACATGAAATATATATATATATATATATATATATATATATATATATATATATATATATATATGTATTTCTCTTCTTTGCTTTAGTTTCCCTAAGGTGATGATTCACAAGTACTGCTTTTCATTATACCTCCCTACAGAGGTGCTTTTCATAGTTTTCCCTTTAATTTACTTCCCTATGAAATTTTAATACTTCATTTATAACATGTATTTGTTCATCTACTATGAGTATTTCTTAAGAGGAAGATTTTCTCAACCACCAAGAATGATACTTGTGCTCCCTTGAGAATAACATACTCTTGAGATTGAAAATTCAAAAGTACAGATTTCACAATTGTAGTTATTGTTTTTGTGGTCCTGGCATAAAATCCATGGCCTCCCACATGCTAGGAAAATGTTCTATCATTTAGCTACATTTCCAGCCCCTCAGAACACATATTTGTATGGTATTCATGAGTACAGTTAGCACCAACTAATTTATCTGTGTTCAGTGGTACATGACATGGGCAAAGACAGTTAATATTGTGAGAAGGAAGTAATATAATCTTCTTTCTTCATATACTTGCAAAATAATTAATACATGTAAGTTGAAGGCCAAATTACATTTTCTCTTTTGTTATTATAGTGATGCATCTGTTCCAACTTTATAAGTGTGCATGTGTTCAAATCGACACCTGAATTAAATGTAGATATATTCAAACTACTTTCAGGCTTATTCTCAAACTGATACAAGAAAAATTTTTATCTCATTTATAATCTGTAATGTCTCACCCTTTTATTTCAATCATGTAAGCATTATTAAATCATATTTTTAAATATTTGGTAAAAATTACTCTCAAAATATGCCCTCCAAGGTTTTTTTTCTTTTCTTTTTCCCCAATGGCAACAGAATTGGTATGAGTAACTTCCTATTTCTTTTTTAATTTTGAAAATTTCATTCATGTGTATGTAATGAAATACAGTCATATCTATTCCTTCTTTCCCTTTCCACCACCCACATCACACCCCCCTCTCAACTTCATGGCTTCTCTTCTTCTTTTTTAATAATTCACTAAATCTAATTTGTACTACCTATATGTGAATCAGTGTGGTACCATGTACTAGAGCTTGAAAAATTAATAGTTACCATATCTTCAGTAAAGAATTATTCTCCTATCCCCAGCAGCTATCCACTGTCAATAGTTTTTCAGGAAGGGGTACCTCCTGGAGATGGTCTATACCTTGCACCCTCTAGGTAGGTGAAGCTGAAGCCACAGATACAAAGACATCCAGGTGGTCCTGGTGACATCTGTCTAACAGTCCCAGCTACAAGATGACTCTTCCGTTCTCATAAACCTGCGTGCAGAGGAAGGTTTGATGGAGTGGTGACTTCCCCTACTTATAAGAGGAGAAGTGGAGAAAACAAATCTGTTTTGTTGCCCTCTGTCTACCTAGTGCTGTCTTCAGAGGGGCGCCTATTACTTGAGACTGAGATGCTCTGAGAAGCTGAAAACAAGCCATGACATAGAGACATGAAGATACTCTCCCATATTTGCTGAACACAAAACCAGAAGAGACAGTAGTGGAGAGGAAGAAGTTTGAGTGCGTGCCCATTGGTAGATTTAGACAGCAGGAAACTGACAAACAACATTAGGCTAGTGGGTTAGTGGCTCCATATTATTTGATAAGGACTGAAACCTTAAATTTAGAGTCACTGCAGATATGGAACTCCCTAAGCCCCAATATGGCTGGCCAGTGGGTCACTTGGCTTCTGTGGCTGCCTCACTGTCATGGGTTAATTAGCTACAGGTGGGACTTCCATCTTGGGACCACTAACATTTTATATACCACTCTCCACCATTTTATGGTGTTGTTTGTTCTAAGAACACTAACTTTTTTATCAATTGTCTGTTTTGCTAAGAAACTATCATAGATGGATCTGGAATATGCATGTTTTGCCTGGGATGTTTAAGATTTTGCTTAGAAGCTTCTTGGAATAGTAAGTAGATAAACTTACCTATCAGTAAAATTTCTAACATAATAATGACCTGGATCCACTGCTTGTAGACCCTCATATTAATTCAATTATTCAGAACAAGATTTTTTTTCTAATGAACTATTCACAGATTTCAAATCCTCTGACGCTATTATGTTTATATGTTCAGAAAATTTTTCTGAGGCAGTTCTCCTATGGTAATCATGTTTATTTGACCTGGTACTATGCATGACAGAATGTAGCAAGACCTGGGACTATGTATGACAGAATGTTATCTATGGCACTAGCAAGTACATCCAACACTAGTTTGTTAATGAGTTGTTGCCTTTGTGAGACCTGGATTGCACTACCTCTGACTGTCTCTCCTACATTGGTGCTACCATTTTTAATATTTGGGAGCTCATTTTGATGACATCACATTCCAGAAGCATTAAATTCTGTCTTCTGCAGAAAGGTTGTGAAATGTTATAAGACAGGCTTTACAAGGCATCGTCTATAGGCTATAAAAATGAAATGTCACAATAAACCAATGGGAAGGTAACAATATTCATTGTTAGGAAGCTGACAAGATGCCATTGAATCAGCGGGCTCAATGTTTACATGCATATTGACAAGGGGCTGGATTAATTCACTTGCTGTTAGAAGAATACATTGTTTGGTGCTTTAATAAGCTATTTTGAGAAATAAGCCTTGAATTATTTAATTCAGAATATAAGTCTGAATTTATGCCTACCTTCCTTTCATCTCAAAACAAGGAAGCAAAAGAAAACATATGAAACAAAGGAGACAGTTTTTCCTCTTAAATTTTTCTCTGGGTTTAGAAGTATTATCCACTGGAAAAGCTGAGTAACTATTTGATCCTGAATGCAGGCAATCTACTTTTTCAATCTTTTTTTCCTTTATGGGCTTTCTCTTCCTCATTACTTATCAGAGCTAGATTATTTGCCCTTGACAATTTTTAGTGCCTTGTTTGTGGAGGACTATGTTCTGAAACTTAATTCATTCTGAAGAATTCAGCCCTTGAAGGTAGTTTTATTGCCTTTACTCTTCAAATCTTATTTCTCAAAATAGCTTATTAAGGAAAAGAATAATGCATTCTTCTACCACCAAATGAATTAATAGAGGAGCCCCTTATTAATATGCACATAAACATTGAACCCACAGATTCAATTGTAGCTTATCAGCTCCCTAACAAAGAATATCGCTATCTTCCCATTTCTTCATTTAAATAAAAAGGGTGAGGTATTTTGTATTTTGTCACACTTGGATTTTTGCCATTGCTTTGTTATTAGTTTCTAAATCACTGATTGCATAAAGAATGATAGAGACTGTATACATATTACCAATCATCCTGTGTATTTGGGAAAAATAAATGCTTTCATTGAAAGCCAAAGAAACATCCTAAGGTAGGAGTTTACTTAACATAGTTTAAAATCAGTTCTTAGAAGTCGCAAAAAAAAAAAAAACTGGAAAGAGATATCCTCCTCAACTCCTTGGCAAAGGAGTCATCACTAGTAAAGAAAAAAAATTTCTCAACAGAATATTGCTCCCAAGTGAGAAAAAAAGTTCCTCTGTAGGAGAGAAAACCATGCTGCAGGGCCTTTTCCACATGATGTCAATGAAGGTCACACAGTGTTATTCTGTCAGGAGGATGGACACAGGACCTGACAGGAAATAACCTGCTTCCACACAAGACACCTTGCTTTGGAAAAGACAGTACAGTGTGTAGCATACTGAGTTAGTCTTAGCCTGAAGGGAAATGACAGTATCCCAGGTTCCATGCTTGCCTGTCTTGTGGCATTAGTAAATCAATTTAATGGTCTCAATCTGTAGGAATTTAATCAGTTAAAATAACTTACCTCTTGTGAATGTAGTCAAGCTCAAACACCAATTTAATTTCAGAGAAAGAAAATATATAATCATAATCGTGAATTTGGAAATAGGCCAGAACAAAACCATGATATGGAAATGCAATAACGGTACTTACATGTTTCTCAACATTTTAGCATCAGTATCATGCTAAACCCATTTTAGGATTTACATACAATTATAGTAACATTCTCACACTGTATTCCACTAAAATATGGCACAGATTACCAGATACAGGTATGAAAAATGGAACCATACCACAGTTTGGCAATATATCTTTACCTTACATTCAACTGATATCTTACATTCAACTCTAAAATATCACACACACACACACACACACACACACACACACACACACACACACACACACACACACACATATATATATATATATATATATATATATATATATATATATATGAAAATATCCATGAATTTAGCACGGTGAGGTACATGGGAGGAGGTGGATGGAGGATTGGAAAGGGGAAATATGATAATATTTTACATCCAAAAAATATAAAACAAGTCTACATGTTCTCAAAGAAAATATAGAACTATTCATGCTAATGGTTTTCTCTACCCACTAAAAATAATATAGAATGACTCATTACATTTCGCTTTTAGTTCTGAATTTTTATAGATTGTTTATATACTGTTTAGGCAACAGTAAATTTTTTTAAAAATTAAATATTCACTTTACTTGACTCAGATGCAGCAAGTATTTTATCTGTTATTCCCAAGATCTATGTAAGAAAGGCTGCAGCATTCAGTAATAGTTTCTAAAAAGTGAATTCTGAGGCATCTGTATGGTACAGTGAGCAGCCTCCACTCAGCTTCTTGGCCAACATCCAAATCAATAAACAGCTACTAAAGAATTATCTGAATTGCTCAGAAGAAAACAAATGCAAAACAACTTAATTTGTCCTGAACAATGTTTAACTCTCTAAACCTTTTGCAAAATGGAACATTTGCTTATGAGTCTTCAGCTCAGAATTATGCATAGTAAATGGTGTATCCCAAATAAGCTCTCACTAATTACAAAATTCCCCTGGACAATAAGTGACTTAACATTCAGAAATGTAAATAATGGTTTAATATTTTTAAATGAGGAAGTCTTATATTTCAAAACTATTTGAAAATATTCAAAATAGTCATTAGAATATTATTTAAGTTTCCAAAATCTTATTTACAAATAAAAATTGTTTGCCAATAACCTCTATTCCTTTGTTCGTGTTTACTAAATTGTGTGTTTTCCCCCAACACAATGCAGCACATTGAAGCTGTGAAGGAAACTGTAGATAGTAAACCAAAATAATAGATTATATTTTGAAAATATGCACATAATTCCAAATTCTGAAAGCAATGTGTATTGTGTATGTGTGTTTGTGTGTCTACATGTATGTATGAAGCTAGAGATTAATTTCTCAGGTGCTATCTATGTTCATTTTGGAGTCCGAATGAATGTGCTGAGTGGAGTAGTCTGGCTGGCCAGTGAACCCCTTGCAGGCAAGGGAACTGCGAGTGTGTGACACCAAGCTGCCTTTAAAAAATGCAGGTTTGAACGGGGAGCTCCTGGTCCCCAGAATGATAGCTGGGATACCAGCATGGGACTGATCCAGACCCCAGGAACATGGAACAGTGAGGAGACCTTGGAAATCTACAGGACCTATTGTAGTAGTTCAGTACTTATCCCTAGCATAGGTGTGGACTTTAGGAACCCATTCCACATACAGGGATACTCCCTGAGCCTAGACACACGGGGGTGGGCCTAGGCCCTATCCCAAAGGATACAATATACTCTAATGACACCCTTTGGAAGGCCTCACCCTCCCTGGGTAGCAGAAAGGATATGTGACAGGTAGACTTTTAGGTGGGAGGGGTAGTAGGGGAGGAGGGGAGGGAGTAGGAATTGGGATTGACATGTAAAACAATCCCGTTTCTAATTCAAATAAAAAAGAATAAAATCAAGAATAAAATTGGCTAAAAATTGCAGGTTTGGGGAACAGAACTCAGGCTCTCGTGCTTGTACCTACAAATGCTTTCATCTAGCTCCCTAAACCCAGATAAATACCTTAATTTGGAATATTTTCAAGTAAATAAGCTTGGTTTGTATAATTATCTTTGTCATTTTTTATTATACATGGATTCAAAATAAATCCTCCTTGGTTAGTTACTGGTGAAATGTTAATTCAAATTACACATGCTATTTATAAAACCTAATTACTCTAAATGAATAGTGATGCTGTGACTGTTACAGTGTTACACTGTTACACAAACGTGTTGTTGATGATACAAGATAGATGAGGCTGGTAGTTGCTATATATTTAAATAGAATCCCAAATCTTCTATGGAAGATTATGCTATGAAGCAGGTAGATTCATGTTTCAAATAAGTGCATTTCATCTGTTAATAATACTGTTTTCATCTTTTATGATGATTGTGGTTTATGATGGGATATATACAAATCTATGCACATATATACATACTTAGGCATGTTTGTGGATAGCATGTGATAGCAAACATGCATATCTTTGAAAAGTATGTCCACTTCAGGTAGAATTCCACTAATAAGATACTTCAGGTCTTAATAAATTAAACATAATTTCTATATTCTTAAATACACTTTACATATCCTGCAAACATTATACTAAGTGAAAGAACATAGACACTAAAAGTCATAGATTGTATCACACCCACTGAAGAACTGAAGTGCCCAATGCTACTGAGTCTATAGAGGTGGGAAGCAGAGCACTGGTTATCAGTGGTTGGTTGGATGCAGAGATAAGAGACTGCACAGTGGGTACAGATTTTCCTTCTGAGGTGACAAAAATAATATGGAACTAAATAGTTGTTATGGCTACACAATATTATTAATGTGTAATAATACATCAATATCTAATCCTATGTGCATCCAAGAATACATTTGAACACTTATTATATGCATATCAGTTTACAAAAGATATTCTAGAAAACTCACTGGTTGGAAGGGCTTCAAAATGATGTTCTTTAAAGAACCAAGTGCCTTTTGGACTCCTCAAAAAGTTTCTTTCTATGAGTTGGAAGGAATTGTCAGTATTCTAAGAATAGTGAAGGCCATTTTTAGTGCTTATAGAAAACAAGATGTGCTCTGAAGACCTGAAGACTTCATTGCCCCTCAAATGTTTAATGACTTTTATGATTTGAGTTATATATTCTGGTAAGGAAAGATAATTGTTCAACAGAAGCCAAAAAGTGACAAGCAGATCATGCTCACATAATGTAAAATACATATGTCAAATGAGTGTCATGCATGGATGGTTGTATTCATTGTAACATGTATTTGTGATTCCTATCAAGTAACAATAAAGTTAAGTAAAATAACTTGTTCTCAGTTGGAGTGAGTAAAATTCCAGATGCAGTTCTGGGGTTTTGAAGGGAAGTAGTAGTAATGGCAGGATTTTCATGTCTACAATGCCTAAACTGGGAGGACTCCTGCTTTGTTTTTCTGTTTGGTGTATCATAAAATTAAGTGGTGGAAACATAGTGTGGGAAGTTGAACTGTTTTTAATTCTACTCACCAGTCTATTAACACAAATGTCTGTGAGAATGTCGCCTGCCTGTTTATCTAAGCCAACATAAAGAAGTAAAGTACAAATAAAAAAGGAATGGATAAGAGTGTGAGCAGGCATGTGTGATAGAAGAAAACAGAAAAAAATAGTGGGGAACATGCGGATTGCTGTTGTGCATACATGAAGAGAGGGCCTTTCACCTCAAAACCAAAGAGCAACAGTGATTATTGGTTTTCACTGATATCCAGCAGCTACTAAAAATACTGACTGTGTGCCAGTGTTTCTCTACAAAACTAAGACTGCCCAAATTAAATGAACTTTTTTTTTGTTTTTCTAGACAGGGTTTCTCTGTGTAGCTTTGGAGCCTATCCTGGCACTCACTCTGGAGACCAGGCTGGCCTCGAACTCACAGAGATTCACCTGCCTCTGCCTCCCGAGTTCTGGGATTAAAGGTGTGCACCACCAATGCCTGGCTCGAACTTATTTATCGAAAGAAACTTCCAAATTTTGAACCAATGTTTATGAATACATGTTTGCCTTTTCAGCAATTTGGACACTACAGTGTAAGGATTGAGATGTGTTCTTTGTCTGTGGTTTGCAATCTCAAATACACAAAGAGGTTTCTGCCAGTTTAACACATTTTATGTTCTAACCAATATTTCTTTTCTTTTGCTTTCAGAATTGGTACAAAATTATATGCCTTTATAGTTTATGGTAATTTAAAAACTATTCTGACCTTTTCAAAGAGAATAAACATATGGATTATGAAGAGGAACTCAGAAGGAGTTTTGAAATAACCTTTCAAAGACTCCAAATAGTTGTATGAAATGGCTTTCTTCCCCATCAGTTTAGTAACTGAGGAATGAGCCAGGCTTTTCCATTAGGCCATTATTTCAGAATCAGTGGTCCCAGACGACCACACTCCCTGTGGATGCTCCTTGAGCAGATGGTGCAGACAACATGGGGGATATTATGGAGACAGTGCAAGAAGCAATTACAGCATCATTGAGTGTTAGTGCTCCTTTCTTTATTCTGTACAGTGCTTCAGAATTGGAAAAGTCTAGAAAATTAAAGTAGCTGAGTGTTGGAGGAGTTATATTTATTCTTATTTCTTTGACAAATTAATTTTCTGGTCACTTTTAAACTTAGACAGCAACTTTGGATAGGATGCCTTAAAACAGGAAGAGTTCTGGATTATTTCTCAATTTGTCTACGAATTTTGAATTGTTATTCAAATCACATATCCTTTCTATTAAAACAATAAATTTATTGATAGTAATATCAGAAATATCTTGAAAGTAATACAAATATATACATACAAACATATTAAAAATTACCAAAATCTGTGTAATTCCAGGGCAGACCATGCAAAGGGACTACGAACACAAAATCCCTCCCTAGCTGAGCAACTAACTACTGGCAATTCTCAGCTACTGGGAGAAGAAGGTTTCTTTTCTTTCTGTCTTTCTTTCTTTCTTTCTTTTAGTTCTTTTGTGATTTTTTTAACTTAAATTAAAAACAATTTTGTTTTACATGCCAATCCCAGTTTCCTCTCCCTCCAGCCCTCCCATTCACCCCACCATCTTTGCATCCCACCCACCATCCATTCCTCAGAGAAGGTGAGGCCTCCCATGGGGGATTATCAAAGTCTGTCACATCATTTGGTGCAGGACATAGTCCCTCCCCCTTGCATCTAGACTGAGAGAGTATCCCTCCATAGGGAATGGGCTCCAAAAAGCCAGTTCATGCACTAGGATAAATATTGGTTCCACTGCCAGAGGCTCTGTAGACTGCCCGCCCCCCATCTGTCACTCATATTCAGGTCATCTGGTTAGGTCCTATACAGGTTCCCCAGCTGTCAGACTGGTGTTCGTGAGCTCCCACTTGCTTAGGTCAGCTGTTTATGTGGAGATTTCCCTAGTGCCATATTTCTTGTTAAGCCCATAATGACTCCTTCTATTAAGGTGTCGTTTTCCTTGCTGTGCTTCTCTGTTCTTCCCCCAACTTGACTTTGCTGATCCCTCATGTTCTCCTCCCTCCTCTCCTTCTCCCCTCCTATTTTTCCTACCTCCCCCCCCCAGTCTATAAGAACATATGGGCCACATGAATTGGACTTCATGGCTTTAAGAATAGAGGGAGCCATTATAGGTTTAAAGAGAAATCGGGCACTAGGGAAATGTCCAGAGATCTACACGGATGACATCAATTAGCAATCTAAGCAACAGTGGATTGGCTACTTTAAATGCCCTCCCCTGATAATGAGATTGATGACTAACGTATATGTCATCTTAGAGCCTTCATCCAGCAGCTGATGGAAGTAGAAGCAGACACCCACAGCTAAACACTGAACTGAACTGGAATCCAGTTGCAGGAAGGGAGGAGTAATGAGCAAAAGGATCAAGACCAAGCTGGTGAAACCCACAGAAACTGCTGACCTGAACAAGGGGGAGCTCACAGTCCCCAGACTGATAGCTGAGAAACCAGCATAGGACGTGTGCAGACCCCATGAATGTGGGTGTCAGTGAGGAGACCTTGGAAATCTATGGGGCCTCTTGTAGTAGATCAGTACTTATCCCTAGCATAAAAATGGACTTTGGGAGCCCATTCCACATAGAGGAATACTTCCTCAGCCTAGACACACGGGGTGGGGGGAGGGCTTAGGCCCTATCCCAAAGGATATGATAGACTCTGAAGATCCTCCATGGAAAGCTTCACTCTCCCTGGGTAGAAGAAAGGGTATGGGATAGGTAGGGTGGTAGTTGGGGGCAGGGGAAGAGGGGAGAAGGGGAGGGAGAGGTAACTGGGATTGACATTTAAAACAATCTTGTTTCTAATTTAAATTAAAAAATGAAAAAAAGAATCCTGAACATAATAGGACACAAAGTTTGGTGTCCAGGGAGGGAGGATAACACTGGGGAATTGAAGAAAGGGGTTAATATATTAAAAAAAGAGATTTTGTAAAATTTTCATAGAATTTATAAATTCTTATTGATAAATGCCAAACATTTAGTGGTGCTTATATTTTTTTGAGATGACCAAGTACAGACACAAGAAGAGACAGAAGATTCATGGAAACATCTAGCAGGCAGAGGGGGCAAAGTCTGGTATGTAAGCTTAGTTGCAGCTGGAGGGAAGTAGCATTGGTGTGGAAATACTGATCAGATCGTGTTTTCAATATTCAGGGCAAAGCATGAATTTGACTTGCCTAAATGACAAAGTGTACGATTTTAGAAGCATCTTTTTATGGCTTACTTCCCGTATTTGATATTAAGGAAATAAGAAAATGATTGGGTTTTTAGTTTCTCTGTATAGCTCCAGTATTTTCCAGGTAGACTAAGATTTCTTCAAGCATATGCATAAATCACATACAACGAAGCCCATAGATTTACCCATTTTAAATTTTAAATGTAAGGAGAAAACTAATAATAAAACTCCCTCTTGTATGGCATGGTCAGGTACACCTGTAGTGTACCTCATATGAGAGGTAGAGACATAAGGGTTAGGAGATCAGGATAATCCTTGGCTACATAATGAGAGGAAGGCTAACCTGAGACCCTGGCTCAAAAAGCCAAAACAAAAAGATATGTTGTAAAATATTTTATATACTATGTGTGCACAAACCACACACACACACACACACACACACACGTGCGCATACATTTACACACCATGTTAAACTTTGGTTAAAAACATTGAATCTTTTTCAATAATCTTTAAAAAATATAATTGGAAAATGTCACTAGAAATACCAATTAAAAATATTGCTGGGATTAACCATTGTTATTCTATTAAGATTCACAAATCATCTTTTATTTTCATAAATTGTTTATTTTATAGAACTTGTCATGTTAAACAAAGTTTAATATTTAACAAAATTCAATAATAAACAAGTGTTTCATACCAGGTGTAGAGGCACACACATTCAATTCCAGCACTCAGGAGGCAGAGACACATACATGTCTAGGAGTTCTGGGTCAGCCTCTTCTGTCTATATGCTGAGTTCCAATCCCATCTACAAAGGCTGCACAGTGAGACATATCCTCAAAAAGTAAAAATAAAATTTTGTGACTCTAAAAAGTATATGTTATTATTTTGCAGAACAAAAAGCTTTCATAATAAATATAACTGAACCTTATTAGATATCTAGAAGAAATGTTTCTTAAAAATAAGTGTAATGGAGAAGATGTTTGGCTTCAAATGTCCAGTCACTATCTAATATTTTAATATGACAAATAAGAAAAGTAAAATTTGAAAGAAGAAAAACAAAAAAAAACAGTGTGATGAACTGTCACCCATTGTGATCTTTCATTAGAAGACTCGAGAGTCACCAAGGACACAGATAAAACAGTATTACATCGATGCAGCTTCACAGCTTTCTCCATCAGATACATATTCCACATAGTGCTCCATGTTGCAGTTGGTGAAGTGACAGTGACAGATATTGGTACACAACACTTCTTAAAGCCTCCCTCTATTTCTCTCCTGTCTCTCCCCTTTCAGGATTACAGAGTAAATATTTTTCTTCGTCAGAAATGGAATGATCCCCGTCTTGCCTACAGTGAATATCCTGATGATTCGTTAGACCTTGACCCGTCCATGTTGGACTCCATTTGGAAACCGGACTTGTTCTTTGCTAATGAGAAGGGGGCTAACTTCCATGAAGTCACCACAGACAACAAGCTGCTAAGAATTTTCAAAAATGGAAATGTCCTGTATTCAATAAGGTAAGCACAGCCAGACTTAAATACCCAGGTGTAGTAAAATTGGGTTTGGTTTTTGCTTGTTTTGTTTATGTCTATTGGTATAGTGTTGAAAGGTGGGTAAAACATCATTGATTCACTTGAGTTGTTTCACTATATGATCTTCCAAATACAACTAATCAGTAACAACAGTCATAAGTATCTAATCCAGGGACAATATGAATGCCAAAATCTATCTTAACAAATCAATGATGATTATTAAAATAAGCAAGTTGGCAGGTTCACACAGACAATTGAAAAGAATTTGGGTCACAAATCAAGGCTCTACAACTCATTCAACTACGGTAGATCATCAAATATTAAATAGGTACAGACTTAGCAAATAGAAAAAGCAACTATTTACAGATATTTACTTAATTAGCTTCACATTTTAAATGCCTTCCAAAATATAGGAATTATTGCTGGAAAAAGGTCTTCTGTAGTAGTTATTTTGTTAGCTGTGATAAACAAAAGGTTAGAATTCATGTCATCTTTCTCACAGGAGAACATGCCATGCTTAAACAGACATCTGCATTGAAATATTTGTATCAACAGTAACATGTTATCAAATGTAAATAAAATTAGGCTTCATATTTAGGCTTTAAGCATAAATTAACTCCCTTTCTGTCTTAGTTTTCTTGTTCTTATTTACTATTCTTTTCATAAGGAATAGAGATATTTCATTTTCACTTGTCTTTCCAATATTAAAGGTGTTTCTACGTTTACCAAGTAGTAAAATAAGTATGAAAATGAATTTTTAATCATAGTGGCATGGTGATTTTGAAAACTTTTCAGCCAAGGGATTTTTCATAGTTATATCATTTTGTGTTTACTTCTCATCTCTTCTTCTGTTGAACTCTGATGGCTTTTCATATTTTCCTATTTCATGTACCTATACTCCCCTTTAATACATTTTTGCATCCTAAAAGTGTCTACCATTAACTGGCAAATTGTTCAGAATTCTGAACACTGGTAAATCAGTCATACTCATGAAACAAAGAAAGTACTAAGATTCATCTCTAGTTAAGACAATTTCTATATGGAAGAAAAGTTTCATGGTCACCACAGTCCTGGATAAGGGGGTTCTGAGACCTTTCGTGAAATTATCAAAATAAATAGCAGAAAAGTAAGAATTTAACTTCTGGGAAATTGCATCAGACAAGTATTTTTATTCCACCTAAATATAACTGAAAGAACTGGACACAATACATATAACAAGCTAAAAGAAATACTCAGAGGTGGATGAAGCAGACTACTTCATTATGGGCTCTGAAACCTGAGGACAATGCAACATGGATGATTCTTAACATTTTCTTCTGGCCTTATATATCCCAAATTTGGATATTGGTTAGAAGACCTTGATTTCTATTTGTACATGATAAAATTCCAGTAAGAAAAAAACAGCAAAAATTAGGTAAATGCAATAGATTTTTCCTTCTTATCCTTAATTTACTAAATTACTTTTGACAGCTGAGTTCAAATTATAACTGATGCAGAAAGAAAATGAAAATAACAAATCAGACATTTGCAGAAATACGCTTTAACAAGCCAATGGTGTTCTTAACATACATCAGGCTCTAATTTTTATAACAAATAGAAATTAACAATGCTGATACTCTTTAGTGGTGACAAATACTGACTCAATTGGCATATGTTGGTGCTGTTAATAATTAGCAAGATGGTTCGTTAAAACATGACAAGATTCATGTGTTCTCAATTTGGTAATTTTATTTCTAGGAATCTAAATTACATATTTATTATGTATATGTAAAAATCTACATACAAAGGTACCTCTTGTAGCAACAACAGCAAAGTAGCTTATATGCTCATTAATAAGGACATGACTGAGGAGCTGGAGAGACAGCTCAGCAGTTAAGAGCTCTGGCTGCTTTTCCAGATGACCCAGGTCCCATTCCCAGCAGCAACATGGTGGCTCACAATGATCTATAACTATAGTTCCAGTAAAATCAATAATGTTGTCTAGCCTCCATGGGCACCAGACATGCATGTGATTCACAAATGTGTATGCAGGCAAATGTTCACACCCATAAAGTAGTTAAATAAATTTTAAGAAAGAATAAGACTGAACCTAATGGTGGGTTCATATTATTAAATGTTTTATATAAGCTATATATTAATATATTAAATAACAGATGCCTCAAAGATATATTTATGGACATATAATGTATATATAAAATATATATGCATATATTTTAATGGCTATAAATTTTGAAAGAGGACAAGCTGAGGGTATACATGGGAGAGGATGGTTGGAAGAAAAAAGGGTAAATTTTTGGGGGGTTTCGAGACAGAGTTTCTCTGTGTAGCTTTGGAGCCTATCCTGGCACTCACTCTGGGGACCAGGCTGGCCTCTAACTCACAGAGATCCGCATGGTTCTGCCTCCTGAGTGCTGGGATTAAAGGTGTGTGCCACCAATGCCCAGCTGAGGGTAAATTTTAAAATTATAAAGAATATATTTAAAGTGTTACAAATACACACATACACACACATATATATATATATATATATATATATATATATATATATATATATATTCGTTCTAGGAAGCTGGAAACAGGCATGTCTGGGACCTTGCTAATTGGTCAGAAAGGCCTACATGGTGATTTGCAGGTCAAAATCAGAGAGCCTTCATCCAGTAACTGATGGAAGCAGATGCAGAGATCCACAGCCAAGCACTGGGCTCAGCTCCAGGAATCCATCTCAGGAGAAGGGGTCAAAATCATGAAGGCAGACTCACAGATACAGCTGACCTGAGCTAGTGGGAGCTCACAGACTCTGGACTGCCAGCTAGGGAGCCTGCATGGGACTTATATAGGTCCTCCACATGTGGGTGACAGTTGTGTAGCTTGGTCTGTTTGTGGGATTCCTAGCAGTGGGATCAAAACTTGTCCCTAATGCTTAGCTGACTTTTGGTAACCTGTTCCTCACAATGGATTGTCTTGCCCAGCCTTTACGCAAAGAATAAGAGCCAAGGCTTCACATATTCCCACATTATTAAAAAATAAACTGTAGTCCTTCTTGTGAGGAGGAACTTTTGATAACAATATAATGTCTTGCAAGCTTATAACAATGAAGTCTGTCTATTGTGAAGATTCCTCCATCAATACAGATCTACTGTATATTTTAAGACCAAACCAATTCCTCCATTAAAATACATTATGTTAATAGTGTCAAATTTTATTTAGCAGAGTCCTATATTTATCAAGACCTTGTAACTGCTTGAGTATTTTGTTTAAAATAAATAAGAAGATGATAAATTTATATTTTTGTAAATGGTATCATCCATTATAGACAGCTTGTATTTCTTCTAATATTTAGAGAAAAGGCTAAGGCATGATTCAGAAATGAATCTTTTATCTTTCAGTATGAATTCAGATGAAACAGATGGTCTTTTAGTTCACAGTCATTTTTGTATCCTGGATCAAATGATCAAACAAAAAATATTTTTTGTGAGTTGATTTTGGATATCTCACAGGACTTTGAAATCTTCAAATGCTCCAAATCTTCAGTTTTTTTATAGAGAAAAACTGTACTAGAAAACAAACTTGTTCAGTTTGCAAATGGAGCATCTGTGCTGTTTCATGTGAGATCTGGCTTCCCTGCCTATTGAAAGAAGGCAGAATGTCCTGGCAAGTGCAACGGAGGGAACTTGAGCAGTCATCTGCATTCCATCTTTAAATATCACTAAAACAATGAATTGAACTGAATAATGAGGAAAGATACCATTGGTGCACAGGAATTTAAAATGAACGGACAATAAATCAACAACAGACATGTGGGGAGAACATCATCTAGGAGGCCTGGGAATGAATGTGAGAACTGACTAAGACAGAAATGGCAAAACATAAGACAAAGAAGAAAATACCAGAAGGAAGAAAAAAATGAAGATCTGCAATTTTTGTGAATTTTAGACAGGAAGGACTTCAAAAATGCAGGATGGCAAAGAACTAAAATGAAAAGTAGGAAGAGGAGGAGGAGGAGGAGAGAGGAGGAGGAGGAGGAGGAGGAGGAGGAGGAGGAGGAGGAGGAGGAGGAGAAGAAGAAGAAGAAGAAGAAGAAGAAGAAGAAGAAGAAGAAGAAGAAGAAGAAGAAGAAGAAGAAGAAGAAGAAGAAGAGAAAAGGAGAGCAGATTTAAACTTTTAGGACCATCAGTGAACCTCCTGTCCTGATTTTCTCATCCATGCTCTTCAATCAAGGATTTCTTTTCTTGCCTTTATACCTGGGAAGAAGCAGGATAGAAAACAGCATAGAAGTGTTTCCAAGAGTTACAAGAGCAAATATATAGGCATCATCTTGTAATTTTCAAGCAATATCAAACCATAAACATTAGAATGTGATGAGACAGACTGTAAAGGAAATAGTTATGTGGCTTAGTGAACACTAACACTCTGAAAGTCACAGCTAAACACCTTTTGCACTGTACATACATGAATACATTTCTGGTGGAACTTAGCTACCCTAGGAGAAAGGGCTCCTGACAAGCAATTGATGCTGGCAGTTGTATTGCCATATCATTCTATAGCTATGGATATTATTCAATAAGTATATCTCTTTAGTTGTACTCCAAATAACTTTTAGTGTCTCAGAAACAGCCATTTGAAAATATCTTGAAAATATTTTTTTATGTCAGAGACCAGAGAAACAAGCAAAGAGAAAAAGAAAACTAGCAAAGACATGAATGACTGCAGAGAGGCCAAAAAAAGAGTATTTTTAAATTCTCTGGACAAATAAAATTGCATGTATAAAATAATACTTCTGGAAATGAAAAATACATTAATACAATATAAGAGCAATAGTGGGGATAATTAGCTAAGATAGAAGAAACTTTCAAGAAAGTAAAATCCAAACACACACACACACACACACACACACACACACACACACACACACACAAAACCAATCAGATGGCAAAAAAATGTTAAAAGTCTGAACATCAGTACAGAAACCCAAACATGAATTGAAAGGCAGAACAGAACAAAAGGAAATAGCACAGACCTGCTGTTGTTAACTACTAAGAAGGATTGAGTAGCAGCTAGACTGAGTAGAACTTGAAGCAGCTGTAAGAATATAAAAGCGTAAGGATAGTTAACATGAGGCTCTTATTATACCAAGTAAAAAACAGTATGCAGTAGTAGTAATTATGTAAATTACCGACCATAGCACAAACATTAATCACAAACTCCTAATATGTAACTGTTTGTTATTTGTTTAACTACAAACTTGGGCTTGGTGGGATGTTAAGTATGCATAGAATATGTTATTAATTTTTTTAAACCTTATATTTCCCCAAGAGGCTATTAAAAAGAGAATTTCAAGTATTGAATAGTGCATACATAATTTTATAACAGCATAGATATATTAATGTAAATAATAGACAAATAGCTGAAGAAAGTCTAACGTTGAGGAAGTAGAACTGAGGTATGAATGGGTGAAATAATGAAATATAGTTTTGGATTTATTTATTTTATTGGTATAAGTATTTTGCCTGTGTAAGTGTATATGCATCACACATGTGCCAGGGACCTGCAGAAGTCATAAGCATGCATTAGATTCCCTGGAGTTATGGATGGCTACAAGGTTCCATGTAGGTTCTGGAAACCAAACCCTGGTCCTCTGAAAGAGCCTCAAGTGCTCTTAATCACTGTGCCTGCTCTCCTGCCTTGGTGTGACTGGTTGTTATGATTTACAGGACTATTTAAATTTTTAAATCTTATCTATGGATTATACTAAAAACATTGAAATAAATTGCCTTTTGGATGAGGGATTTGGAGTCAGACATTTGCTTCAAGATTAAGTTTCAAAATGTATTTTATCTTGCTTATAACATTAGCCTATCTCTGTTTTATGGTTCCTGAAAACATGAAATTCCTGAGTCAGAAATAATGGAATTTATTATTAGGGGAAAACAAGCAGCAAGAATACCTCTCCCATATCCACTAGTCTCTTTGGACCAATGCAATGGGTTTAGGTGACTAAAAGTGTGCAGCCACTTGTGTGATGACTCTGGAAGACAGAGTTGGAGAACACACTATTTTTAGATCAAACTGTAAACAAACCTCTTTTTCTAAGTGAACAATGTGATCCCATGTCAGAAGGTTAGCAGAGTTTATAATCCTTAGACATGGTACAGGTAAAATTCTAGTGCTGCAGTCAGTCTTTGTAGGCTCCACAGGAGATGTGGGGAGAACCAGAAGACCGGTGAAGACTGACTACATCTTTCAGCTGTGATCTGGACTGTGCTGGCTACTAGCTGTGATTTGAGACAACTGTTTACTTCTACAAACAAACAAACAAATAACAACAAAACCAACTCATTTTCCTTCTATATGTACACCAAGTAAATCAAGCCAAAAATAATGAATGTTAAAAACCTAGCGTGGAGCCAGGCATACAATAGGCATGAAAGTTTTTATTTATATCTTTCCAAAAGAGAAAGCAAAGCAAAGCCAACCTAAGGATGATTCTTATCAGAAAGGATGGAAGCATATGAGAAGCAGTTAAACATTAAATGCTGGCTACTCTGATTGCACTCTAGCAGCTTTGCTGCAGGTGCAATCCTCTTCTTTTTAAAATCAAATAACAAGAACATTTTTTTCGGAGTTATTGCACACAATTCGGTGATGACAATTTCAACCTTTATTTTAGCCAGCTAAAATTTCTGTTGCTCTGAACGCCAATTGTATAAGCAATTGAAGTTTACCTGCTTAATATATGTTTATTTTTGAACATTGACTGATACCAATGGATGTAAACAAAAAAGTAACTGATGCTTCTTAAAATGGTGTTTGTTCATTAGAAAGTCTGTTTACAGTGCTGAAAAATACATGTTTGGGAATATAGCATGTGTATAAACAAACGTGTTTCTTTTTTAAAATTCATGATTTGTTCATGTCAACTTCCCGCTGGAATTATCATTGATGCTATTATGATGGGCTGGTTAGATTTATGTTGTTTTTTTTTTAACTTTTTGTCAGTTGACAAAAAAATCCTCCCAGATTTAACACATAGTAACAGTTTGTAATGTCTGTCCTGGTGTTCTTACACGTGGATCTATTCTAAATTATTCATTCCCTATGGAATCATTCACAATCACATACCAAACCACTCATTCATGTAAAATCACTGGGAAAATTTCTTATGATTTCAGCAGTCTAGTCACACACACCTTTCTAACCGTTGTAAAAAAAAAGACTATTTATACATCTTACTTCACAGTTAAGGACTAATTATGTATGCATTTTATCAATTCGGTGTTATGGCAATATTTAAAACTGAAATGACCTGATGCTTTTGAGTAGTGTTCTTAAAGGTTAAGACCTTGGAATCTAGGCTAGACACACTCTTACCAAGTTGCAAAATCTGCCTTGCCTGTTTCTGTTACATAATATCAGGTTAGTTATGTTAACCTTAAGTTTTCTCACTTAAAAGTAGCGAATATTATTTACCTACATTATGAGTTTTTAATACAGAGCAATGAGTTATTATCTACAAGATATTTGCACTACTTTCTAGTACGAACTAAGTGTCATGAATGTGTTAGTATGGTATTACAGAAACTCTTTCAAAGTTCCTTACATCATTGACCAAGAGACATTGTCTTTATGTTACCAAATTACAAATTATTGGGAAATATTGTAATATGCATATGAGCACAAGAATGTTCTCATGCATAAAATTATATACCAATAAATAATAAACATAATTATTTTGAATTAAAAGGCTATGATGGAGTCAGAAAATATATTTAATTTCAAACAGACATTGGGACAAACATCCCTCTATAATCAATACTACTTTAAAATGGATAATAATTAAATTTTAATAAGGCCAATGGTTTCCAAAAGCGAGTCAGCCTTTTAAGATCACTGTTTCAGTAATTCAAGATTTCTTAGGGGGCAGGCAGTAAGAAGTCCATATCCTGTTTACATGTCTTGTCTCAGAGAGAGGACTCAGTGTCCTCTTTAAACAAGTCATCATTCACGTCCAATACAGAATGAGTCATTGCCTCTTTACTTAGTTTGGCTTTGATGTGGTCAGAACACAGGTCAGGACATATCTTTAATTTGCATGTTTGTTTCAATGAGCAAATTCAGCATTGCAACCAGCAGACACTTGTTTGTCAATCAGTGTTTTGTTTAGTCAATTATATTTTACATTAAGTAAAAGAAAACAGAGTCAATCAATCAGTTTTTAATAGGATGTGGTTTGCAACAGGTTTTCTGCAAACCAGCTTTGCCAAATAATTCTTTTGAACTTTTTTGTTGTTGTTGAAATTATGTAACAGCTCCTGTCTTAAGCCAGAGAAATAGCCAGGTTATAAATTTGACAATGCATGAATGGTGAGAGTGTGGAGAAGAATCTGAGAACACTATTTACTTCCTCACAAAAGGTCAGAGCATTCTGCAAGCCACTGCTAGAAAGCAGCTGTCAAGAGCCTTGGATTTTTGGAAAATGAATGTCTGTGAATTTCAAGATGTGCATGTGTATTTCCTATTGGTAAACCCTTTCATAAGGCAGGGAACATCCTGTCAACCTAGTTCTAAAGTTGTCTTTTGAACAGAGTATGCTGGTAAAAGCACTCTATTACTTAGTATCACTTAACCTAGCTAGAAAGGTCAGAAAAAAAGTATGGCTTTTGGATATCAAGATCTCTGATTATTTTAGCTTGCTAAGGACTCTAACTTGAATGAATTACCCAACGATCCTTCTGGAACTCTTAAAAATTCAGCAGTCCTATTTGTTTGTTCTTTTTTGTCTCCCTAACACTGCTGACTGGACCTAGGTCAGCAAGATATTCACTGGAGACTATCATTGTACCTTTATGTCTATGATCTACATAAAAATACCATTTTAGTGAATGTAGCTGTATTTACTAGATTGCTATTTTTGTTAAAATATAAATAACAACAATGTGTGATTTAACTAATTCATCTTTGTGCCCACACAATAGAAATTTGAGGAAGGAAATATAGGGGAGTCAAAACTCAATGATTAAAATTTAATAAGTATTCAGTATTTCCTATGTGCCAAGCACTGATCTAAGAAAATTCCACACCTCAATTTCAATTCTCCAGTAGGTACCACTGTCATCTTCCTTTTAGAGATAAGAAAGTTGTTGATTATGGAAGTTGGAGTAATATGCCTCTGGCCACAAAGCTAAGGTAAACTAACCACTTGGCATTCCCACTAGTACAATGGATTTCAATGAAGGAATTAATCAGAGTGGAGAAGCGGGGTTTCTCAGAAAAGAACTTTGAAGAATATTGACCATGTATCTGGACTTCCCTCTTTCTGTCTCCTAGTTTCATTGACTATAAATTCCTGGTAAAAATGGGAGATATATCACTAATATATTTTATTTATGTGTATATATATTTTAATATATATACAATATTAAATGTATGTGTATATACATACATGTACATATATGTATGCAATGGATCATATGGAACATACTTGCTAAATCTCTGGAATTGCAAGAAGTCTCTTTTCAAGGGCAGGATGCTGGTGTAGACCTTTGCATTTCCTTCATGCAAAATAAAAACCAGAAATTGGTTTGATGATCATGAAAATAAGTCACAACACTATAGAATGATTTCCTGGCCCATATGGGATGTGGTAGAATGTCCAAGCCAGAGGCAGGAGCCACTGCTGACTCTGCTAACACACATTCAAGCTCTTCAGATTTGCTCTGCTCATTGCCTATCTATCCACTGACACTTCCCAGAGAGAGTTGGAAAAAAGACCAGAATTGTTATTTTGGTTTATTTCTCTACACCTCATTTTTACACATTTTAAACTTGACTTTCCTATGTAAACTGAAGCTATGTTCAGGTTTATCTTCTGGGAATCACTTCTGGAGGGAAAGTTCTCTTCTAGGTATGTCTACTCTACTATAAGGGAAAAAATGAATAAACAAACGAATAAATAAATGTACAGAATGTTATGCTTACAATGGTACTTCAATATCTTTTCTGCCAAAAACAGATTAATTTATAAATATAGTTATTTCAGAATAAATGACATTCTTAAGCTGAAGAAAATTTCATCTGCACAGTTTTTGTCGCTCTCAACATAAAAATTGTTTTCTTTAGGCAATAGTATATTCATGTGTCAATGTAAAATGGGTGCCTCAAATAGAATTCCTTCCATCCTTGCAGGCTAACATTAACACTGTCCTGTCCAATGGATCTCAAGAATTTCCCAATGGATGTACAAACATGCATAATGCAACTAGAAAGCTGTAAGTATGAGCAATTGATGTTTTCCTGAGCACTTTGAAAATGGAGGAGATGTAAGCTTTATTGGCTAGACAGATAATTTATTTTGTAATTTGCTGAACACATTTATTGAATAAGCAAAAATAAAGTGAGTACATCATTGAAAACAAACTGTCATCCATGTTCGGTGAAAACCTTCAAAGGTCCAGACACTTTCTGCATGTTACCTCATAGTTACAATAGAAACATACTTCTTCCCATGTTTTAGATTATGAAAATGATCCCATAGAGTGTGAATCCTGTCAGAGTTGGTGGAAACTAGCTGCCTGGATCCACACCTTATAGTTTCCATTAATCCGTGTTTGATATTTAGCTGAATATGCTCTGCGTGTCATACCAGGAAAAAATGGATCAGATACTCCACAAAGCTTTCAGAGTTCCTCCAAGTGTCTTCCTGGGAAATGGATCTATTCACATCATTGATTAGTGCTAGCACAAAACAGTCTGCCAGGTGCATGTTTCATGAAACATTTTCATAATAATATGTGATATATATGAATAATAAATATGTATATAGTAATCAGTATATAAATAGTAAAATGGTTTACATTATTTAATCAAAGGGGAACTAGTAGTAAATACACAATTTATTTCTATGACTATGTAATATATATTAAAGAACGCTCTAATTTGAAATCTTTCCTGAAGAAAATTGGAAAATTTATATGCAGACTTCAGTCTGACAGGCAAGTCATGTAGTGAGGTAAAGTTGTCACTAGATGGCGTAAAAAACTCATGGGGGAACATGGCCCAACCCTTGTATCCTCACCCAGCACTGTTTTTCTTCAGGACATATAAGCATCTATTTCTTTGTTAATTACTCTTGTCTTTAAACTTTTACTGTTTATTCTGCAAGTGTCTCTTAAATATTAAACACAGATATAATATCAAAGTAACTGAAAGGAAAACAAAGCAACCTAAAATTGGGATATTTAGATATTTTGCATATTGGTAATGCAAGTGGAGTGATGAGTAATGAAAATTGCCTAACAGTACATTCTTTGGACTTTGTCCCATAAAGAAAAGCAACAAGAGAACAGCTGTGTATCTTGGTCAATGTTAGGACACAGAGAAAGGACTCTCTCTCTCCTCTCTCTCTCTCTCTCTCTCTCTCTCTCTCTCTCTCTCTCTTTCTCTTACACATACACACACACACACACACACACACACACACACACACACACACACACACACACAAAGTGGCAAAACAAGCCACAGGACAAAGCAGTTCCCTGACACTATGTTTACTGAAAGCTATTCAGAGCTCAGAGAGGAACTGTTCAAACATTAAGGGACAAAGAAATTATTTGGTAATTATTTTTATTTACTTATTTATTTAATGCATGTGTGTGCATGCCAGTGCCTGTGTGAACACATGTACATGTGAATGCATACATGTAGAGGCCAGAGACATCAGGTGTCTTTTTCAATTGCTTCTCTACTTCATTACTTACTTATGTGCAGATAGAAGCTCACTGAGTTGGTGACTGGGAATCCTAAGAAACTCTAGGGATCCTCCTGTCTCCACCTCCCAACACTGCTTGAAAACACTCTCAGATTTTTATGAGAGTTTGAGTATTAAAATCAGGTTCTCATATTTGCACAGCAAGCACTGTAACAATGGAGCCCTGTACTAAGGGCAAATGCTTTACCTCAAAGATTATTTTACCAATGATCCAAAATTAAGCAATAATTTTTCTTAATATTCTAAGAATATGAATATAAAGCAGGACCACTGGTTCTGAAATGTAATTTTAGGTATTTAGAAGGCTAAGCCCTGAGGATCATGAGTTCAAGGCCATCCTAGGCTACTTAGCAAGCTCTTTTATATATAATGTATTTGTTCTTTTAACTTTTACTTTACATTCCAACCACAGTTTTCCCTCCCACCTCTCTTCCAGCTCCCTTCCCTCCCGAAACCCACCCCAAGTCCACTCCCTCTCATGGGTAAAGGCTGTCATGAGGAAGCAACAAAGTCTGACGCAATAGGTTGGGGGAAAGCCAAGCTCCTCTCCCATGCATTAAGGTGGAGCATGGCATTAGGCCATAGGTTATGGCCTCCAACAAGCTAGCTCATGCATTGGGTTTGTATTGTGGTTCTATTGCCAGGAACTCCTTTGAAAGTCCAAGCTTCACAACTTTCCCCCACATACAGAGGGCCTAGTTCAGTCCCCTGGAGTCTCTACCACTGTCTAGAGTGTAGAGTGGTAGAGACTCTACCACAGTCTAGAGTTCATGAGTTCCCACATTTGGTTCAGCTGTCTCTGTAGATTTCACCATCATGATCTTGACCTTTCTTGCTCATATGTTTCCCACTCCCTCTCTCTGACTGGACTCCTGAAGCTACACCTGGTGTTTCGTTGTGGATTTCTGCATCTGGTTCCATCAATTACTATATGAAGGTTCTATGATGATAGTTGGTATATTCACCAGTCTGATTACAGGAGAAAGCCAGTTTGGGCACCTTTTCCACTATTGCTAAGGCATCTTAACTAGGGTCATCCTTGTAGATTCCTGGGAATTACCCAAACACCAGATTTCTCCCTAACCCTATAGTGGCTCTCTCTATAAAGATATCTCTTTCATGTTTAGTGAGCCAGTTTTACAGATAAAAACACAAGAGAAGGTTTATGTCATCACTCAGTGGTAGACAAAGCAGTTGATTAGCATGTTCAAGAAAGTCCTAGATAAAAATTCCAATATCTCCCCACACAAATAAAACAAGAAAAGTAAGGAGAGAAAACAAAGGGGAATGAATCTGGAAGGAACAAGTGTCAATATAGATGATTAGTATGATGTGTATTTAAAGGTTCTAGGTACCTGTGAGTGAGAGCTAAACATACCATATAGGTAGGATCATGTCAGACACATTAAGAAGTAATTGGAATATATGAAAAGAAAATATTTACAGGACTAGTAATAAATGCAATATTATCATGTTTGTGGTTTGGAATATTTAGTTCTATAGTCAAAGGGTGTTAGAACTGAAGATAAATTATTTAAAAATTATGAGAATTTTGGCTCAAGAAGTCAGATGAATTTATTGAAAGAAAGCAAAGTAACTACAAGGACTACACCCTTAAGAAAACCTTTCATTTATAAGTTATTGGGAAGATATTCTAGAAAAATATTGTAATAGATGACAAATTAAACTCAATAGTAAGAGGCTGGAGAAGTCTCTTTTAAGCTATCCAATTCGACAACTATAATGAATGGAATTTAAAGAATGGATGAAAGAACCACTGTTATCATTGACAATGACAACCGTGATTAAAATGAGAGTCAAAGTTAAATTTTAAGAACCTAAAAGCTAGTAGATGATGAGAGAATAATAGCAAAGAGCAAAATCTGATAGTCTATGAATGTCATTTGATACACAGACAAACAAACTTCAATATTTGAGGAAAAGTTGGGTGGTAGAGCTCAGAGTACCTATGGTTGTGTGAACAAGAACTAGTAAATTAAAAATTCTTGCTTGGATGGGGGAAGGACCTTCAAGGTCTCACCCTTAACCAGAGAGTTACTAGTCCTTGAGGGCTTCTTAGAGAACACTAGTCAATAATTCTTTGAAAATTGGGTTGCCCATGCCTTCATGGGTGACTGTATACACAGACACATATGGGCATCATAATTAGATTCAGTGGGTCAATAATAATATTTTTTAAATACTGAAGTGGAGAAAGA
Source organism: Cricetulus griseus (assembly GCF_003668045.3). Classification (NCBI taxonomy): domain Eukaryota; kingdom Metazoa; phylum Chordata; class Mammalia; order Rodentia; family Cricetidae; genus Cricetulus; species Cricetulus griseus. The sequence goes on from NW_023276806.1 coordinate 234,535,287, forward strand.
AATGTGTTTAGCATTTTAGGGGAAACTGGAGAGGAAGAAGGAGTGAATGAAGATACATTAGATACATATATGGAATATTCAAACAGTAAATAAATATTATTAAAATAAATAAGGAAAACTAATCAGGACTACTTTGTGGGATCCAGGACACACAGGGTCTTTCATGTATCTGGCTTCCTCAGACCATTTGTGGAGAAATAGAAAGCTGAATACATGGAAAACAAAGCCTCTTGCTACTTTCTTCCTCCTCCTTAATTTTTTTATGGTGAATAAATGCTCTGCCTCAAGTGGTCCTTTAGCATCAGTATTAAACACTTCCTTCCCTCTGGATGGAAATTGACCTCATCCACAGTGGAAACACCGTCCGTTCAGCAAGCTCCATTAAGAGATGCTCCAGGAATCTTGTACAAAGAGGGTGGCTATGATTATGGAACAGAGAGAGAAAAGATACCCAGAAATTGGATTTTGAAAAAACTAGAAATGATCCCTCATGTCTCAAAGCATACGTTTACGACTTGAGACTAAAACTTTAGGTCATGCACAGCAAAAGTCCACACAGCATCAGTTTTTGGACCTTCAGGTTCCATCTACTATACCATCTCTTTTTAAAGTATTTTTCAGACATGAATCTGCCATTGCAAAAGACATCCTTATTCATACTAGCTTTATTTTAAAATGCAATTCTGTGAAATACATTTGTAAATTACTTTGTATTGAAATGGAATAAATGACTGGCAAACACAGATCTATCATGATTTAAGTTCTATCTCTAAAGAATTTACAGCAATAGGACTAAGGAAAGGTCCTTTATTTGATTTCTAGCTTTTTATTCACATTATAAAAACATTTGTAAATTTGCCACTCCTGTTGACAGTGCCAGTTGTCTGCCAAAGATGACAGGATCTTTAATTATCATTGTAGCAGCAAAACTTTAATTCTGTGCTTCATATCTAAACAATAACACAGACAACATAAGGAAAAGAGATCATTGATTTGTAATACTGAAATAAATTCCAATTGGTGGCAGAAAAGTAAAAACGAAAAAACAAAAGAAAGCCACTGCTAAAATAACAGCCCTGAAAACATAAAACAAATATATAACATACACGTAAAGTAATGTGGTTTCACCAGGTTATATTTAGGAATACACACACACACACACACACACACACACACACACACACACACACACTTGAGTGTGCCCTCGCTCATGCTTTCGCATGCACATGTGCATATAACAACAATTAATTTTAAAAAAGAGGCCACAAATTTGAGGGGTGTATAGAAGGGCTTGAAAGGAGGAAAGGGAAAGGGAAGGGAGAAATATTGCCAGTTAAATTGCAACCTCAAAAATAAAGAACAATACAAACAGAGAAGTAAAGAATATACTTTTTCCTCAAACAGTACCCTAAATCATTAAAAAATATTTTTTAAAGGGTGGAAGGGGCTTGAGGATCAATTTAAAGAAAGCACTAAAAACTAGAAAACCTTTGAAATATGCATTAATAGGATTTTGGGATAGAAATGTCTAAAAATAGACCTTGTGCAGATTTGGGATAGAGCATCTAAATGTGGAAGGGATTTATTATTGACATTTTCAGATAGATTTTTTAGGCGGCTCTGATACACAGATTGCTTCTTCTGGATTTTATGCTAAGTTAAATTATAAAAGTAATAGAGCTTGTGATGGTTTTTTTGTTTTGTTTTGTTTTGTTTTGGGGTTTTTTGTATTTTTTACAATTATTTCCTAATAATTTCTACTGTTCTCCAAATTCTCATAATTTAAGAGTTTGGATTAGGTTCAGGGTAACACTGTGCTTTTTGTTTGCTTACTCAGAGATACAGATGGTTCTTGTTTTGAGAGTATTTGTTTCTTAATCTCTGTAGTTATGATGTTAGTTAGGAAGAAAAATCTCTCTCAAGACAAAAGTATAGACTGGTGAATGTGTTACTTGTAAAATAAATTCCAATTTGAATTTTAATGATCCCACTCCTCACAATAGCCAAGACTTTTACCACTTCTTTAGTTCACATCTTTGTAAACTGGATTTTCCAATTACCAGATCTTCTGAACACATGGCAATACAATGAAAACATGAAGCAGCCACCGGCTTATAAAGTGACAATGTCACAAATATGTTATTATTTTATATATTTCAAATATATTACTGCTTTAATCCTAGACACAACTTAATGAGACAGGTTTATTTACTTCTTAAAGATAAGACAACAATGCTTAAAGATGTTGTCTTCCCCAATGGCATAATAACAATAAACAGAGCAAACTATGACTTAGTAACTTTAAATGACATTATGCAAACATCAGTCACATTTAAATCTATTGGGTGAGTTCTGTTTGTAAAGGGTCACTGATAGCCTTAAGTGTTCTTCACAAGATATCAATACCCAATACTTAAAAGAAAAGGTTGGTTTATATTTTTCCTATTTCCTCTCAGTTATTTTCCTAAGTGTTAAAATTGTCCTCATATATAAAAAAACAATAAAATTGTCCTCAACCTCAAAGTAGGGTGCCCCCTCTCAGTGGCATTGTCAGTGAGTCATTCTATGAGCATCAGCCAACAGCAAACTACTTTGACTGGGACTACACCAGTCCAATACCACAAACAAATTCTATATCCTTCATCCTATATTTGTCCACGTAGCTCGTTGGAATAAATACCAAGTCTCCACAGTTTCTTTTAATTAAATATTAGCTTGTTGGGCTAGCCCATCATCCAGATATAACTACTCATCTGGAGACTTTAACCGAATACCATTATGCATTTCCCAAAGGAAAGGGCTTAGAAAACTTGGCTACAATTTGCTACAGATATTTCTCTTTTGTTTCCCTTGACAGATAATGTCATTTTGACCTGCTGAACACCACTGAAACCATGATTAATAGCCATTGATCAAATCATCTTGAAACTCTAAAATTATTATGACACATCAAAAATCTATCTAAAAATTAAGTAACTATAGTCAATTATAGGTGCATGAGAGTTGATAATAAGACTATGGTGTCATATTAATATAACATGGCTTTACTCTTATGATCCCAAAGTTGGGCCCTATTGGTTTCTTTCTGACCTCCAATTTGCAATTTCTTTTAATGTTGTTGGGATTCAGTACTCAGCTCTGAGATCACTCAGCATCTGCCTGCTAACAGACTTGAATATACTAAAGTCTATGCAGTTATTTTTCACCTTTCATCATATCTTCTTTGACCTGTAAAACATGACCATTTCTCAGAATATGATATTTCTTCACAGATAGAGATGAAAACGCTGAATGATCTATATGCTTCTACAAGGTCACTTCTGCTCACTCTCCATATTTGCTTCTATGCTCCATAACCACTTGTTACATTATATTCCATCACAACATGTTACCTTAAATTTTTACATATTTATTGCATACACTTTTCATGAGGTTAGGTGACTATCTTTCTTGCTCATCAGTTTTTGTCACTGAATTTCCCATGAAGTTAGGGTAATGTTTCATCTTTACTATGGTTAATTTGGAAACATCTTGCAAGGAGCAGCAGAGTGTAGTCCAGTTGAGATCATGTTTAACTCAAGGATTCTTTAAAATAAGAACAAGTCACTGCCTATTCCACTTCCTTTCTGATTCATGTTACCTAGGAAAGTCTGAAAATGTGAACTCCTGTTATTTTCCTGCTGTTCCTTGCAAGGTTTTCTCTACAGTGTGCTATCCCCAGTGCCCCACCCTCAGGATATTTCCCTTTTGACAATTTTTATTGTTTATTTTATTTTATGAAGATGTACTGTGTGTGTGTGTGTGTGTGTGTGCGCGCACGCGCGTGCACACATGCAGGCAGGCATGCAGGCACCCTTGGAGACCAGAAGAAGGAATCAAAGGCATTAGGGCTGCCATTACAATCATCCAGTGTGGTTGCTAAGAACCACACTTATGAAGCAGTATTCTTAGCAGTATTCTGAGCCACTGGGCCATCCAGCTATGTTCTAAAATTTTATTTATTATTATTGTGTGTGTTTGTGTGGGGATGCACATGGTATTAGCCACTCATCATTGAACAACCAATAGTGGGGCTCATCCCTGAGAAAGGCTAATTTTCCTTTTCCTAGAAGTCATTAGTTGCCCATAATTCCTTGTCTAATGGTGGGGCCTCACAAGTACTTCTCTCTTCTGTGTTAATATGCCCACAGCTATTGCCATTGTTCTAGTCTTGTTTATACAGCCATTTCTAGGACAGGTTGTTTCACTGAACACTTGTGGGTATTATGTATCTTGTATTCCTTCTTCCAACTCCTCACCAATGTTTCCACAAGATGTAGACATAGAAGCTACAATATAGCTGTATCCAGTTGGGCTCTGTTCCCCATGATTGGCTAATTTCTGCATTTGTGGTTTTCTGTCATGGTCTCCATGTGCTGTAAAGAGAGGTTTTGATGAAGGTTGGTAGTTACACTCATCCAGGAAAGGTGGCTTTGCAAAAAAATGCTTTTAATTGTAGGAAAGTATATGCTTTGATTCATTTTGTATTGTTAAAGCAGAATAACACATACTGGGTAACTTCAACTAGACATAAATGTTTTGTCTTCAAGTCCAAGGTCAAGACACCTATATCTATCAGGGTCTTCTTGCTGTGAGTTTCGATATCACAAAACCAAAAGGGTCAAGAGACAAATTTAGGCTGAATACCATAGGCTTGGAGCAGTAGTCATACTACCTATGAGGAGAGATTTCATAGTCTGACTATTTTTGAAAAGCTCATCTCTCAATATTGTTGTAATGACAAGTACTTTATGAATTAGTTTAGAGATTAGAATTTTTGAGTCAGAAATCATATAGAAACAGGGCCAATGAAATGACTTAGAGGGCAAAATACCTATCTGATGACCTAGGGTCAGTCAATATCAGCAACCCACACAAAGGCAGAAAAACTGAACTAATTCCACAAAACTGACCTAGAACACCAAAGATCACCTGCAAATTAAACCATTAGTGTCTTTTTTCTGTGATTCTTGAATTTACTCTTCTTTTCAAAGTTATTACCATTTATTCCATTTTTAACTAATTCTCCAGACAACTTCAGTTCTCCTAGCCCATTTTCTTCCCTTATGAGAACAGCATCTTTCAGAGCTTGGGCAACATTCTCCCTGGAGATGACTCCACAGTATAATCATGAATACCCCTTAAGCAAAGTACTTCACTGGCATCTGCCAGAGAGATTCAGGAAAAAACTCACATGCCCGTAATTCTTTTGTTAAGAATTACAAGACTTGATTCTAAATTCATTAATTTTTCAGGGGCTGTGTGTCTCTTTTGTAAGACAAGCTAGCTACATTAGATGCTACAAAGGTCATCTCCAACCTTGGATTCCATAAAATATTTAAATACATATACATGATTGTGAGTCTCATAGCTACAACTTAAGGACAGTATCTAGAAATGACAGAGTGCATTATGAATCAAGAAGAAAATAAAGTCAAACCAGTAAACAAACACAATATGAAATGTCTGTTAAGACAATTGAGAGGAAACTAGAAAAGTAAAAGAAAATGAAAATAACTTAAAAATGTAGTTGAAATTTTGGAGGCAATGGTCTATTATTTTAAAGGCACACAAAGTGTGACTGAAGAGTGACATTTGTAACAAGTTGATGAGGTAAACTTAAGAAGCGTTAGAGTATTCATTGAGATCTCCTCTTAGGAGCTGTGAAAATTGATAGCAATGGCTTTGGCCACTTGCTATCTACTTGTCCCTTTGGGCAATAATGTTCTAAGAGCCCCATAAGTGGGTTCTTTCTAGTAGTTTGACAAGAGTGTTCTTCATATTCCAGAGAATTTGGAAGACTCTACAGTATTTAAGGAATGCCTGGTCAATTTTATAAACTCTTAAAAGTCCCAAATGTTCTAGTCTTCAAAATATATCCAACCTGGAACATCTAGTTCTTAGCATTTTTTTCTCTCTGGCTGGGTAAGGCTTGAGAGGAAAATCTGGGGCAGAGTTGAGAAAATGCAACAAGAATAAAACCAGGCAAATTGTTAAACCATGAAAGGCATAAAGAAATTCCATGCCATTTAGGATCAACCAAACTCTGACAGAACTGTAGATTTCACCTAAGAATTATAATGTGTAAGTCCAAAAATACTTTTTACAATGTGTCTTTATACGTAATATAATGAAAATAAACTATGTGTAGATGATATAACATTTTACATGTACAGTGGCTGTTTTACTTAAGTCAGAGTCTCATAATTCTTCCTCACATAGTCACTTGAACTCAAGAATTATATGTAAGAATAATTGGGACACAAGAAATAATATCTTCCCTCACTGTAGTTAGCATGATCATTTGTAATTAAACTCCCACATTTACTGTAACTACAATTTCTGTTTCTGTCTTCTTCATGAAATGTAACCATAATGTATACCCTGGATATAAAATCTTTCACACAAAATTAGGTTTTTATATTTACCTGTTACAATTAGAAATTAGTGGATGAGAACTCTCTCTCTCTCTCTCTCTCTCTCTCTCTCTCTCTCTCTCTCTCTCTCTTTCTCTCTCTCTCTCACACACACACACACACACATAAACATCATGTAAATGTACATTATAATAAAATTTGATAAATAAAAAATACTTGTTTAATTATTTAGCATGTGTTAACTCTCTAAAATAATGCTGGCATAATTTAAACCCAGTACTGTATTGAACTACCAGTTCCACTGCATTTGTAATGCTCTATTAAGACTCATTTCAACAACCAAGTCTTACTGATGTGATATTTTCAGTGATGTAAAAATAGGCTAACCACTTTGGGAGCCCACTCCACATAGAAGGAAAATCTCTCAGCCTAGACACATTGGGGGGGGGGGGCTGCTGCAAATGATATGACAGACTTTGAAGATCCCCCATGAAAGACCTCACCCTCCCTGGGGAGCAGAAAGGAGTTAGGGTAGGGGGTGGGAAGGGAGCAGGGGAGGGAGTGGGAACTGAGATTGACATGTAAAAGAAGCTTGTTTCTAATTTTAAATTGGTTGAATTACAATTATAAAAATAAGTAAAAAGAAATAAGCCAAAAAATAGCTAGCCTAGGAGTATTTTATTACCACAATAGCAAAGACTCATAAACCAGTATTTTTCTCAGTTTAAGCTATTTTGGCATGTAACTTAATTATTTTGAGTAAAACAGAATTGTACTTCTAATTACTTGAATATTCTGAGCATGATAGTTGTTTTCACTTTAGTTATAGCTGATGTTATATGCCTTGGGTGGAAGTTATTGCCTATGTTTTGTCTTTGGCAAAGTATTGATTATAAGTGCTATTAAATGTGAAGGGCTTTTTTTTAATGTGGCAAATTACAGAGCACTGATTTCTACTAGCATCTAGATTTTAATGCACTATGTAGTAAATGTCAGTTTCAGTGTCTGGAATCTGCCCAATACCACACTGATTGTTTCTCCTTAGACTTCTCTGAATGTATTACTATATTATCTGTTGTATAGTACTCCACTTTGGAGAGTAATTGTGTTAAACGTTTATAATTCTATTTTCTATTCTTTAATGTATCCAATCATTTTAAAATTGAATTGTATAGCACTATGGATACTATTTCAGGACACTCTTTAAATACTTCCTGAAAGAAGAAGCTAAAGTTAGTCTCCTTTTTAGCATCAAAAAATTCTTCTGTTGAGCTATCTTAGGCTATGTTTTTCAGAAGTGAGTAGTGATACAATGAAACACCAATCATAAAAAATCTCAAAAATATAAGTGCAGCTCCTTTCCAGGCTGAAGTTCAAACAGTTTGAACGTCTAGATGCTGGCACACTGATTAGGCTCACTCTGGATCTCTTTGGTGTGCTATGAGGCCTATGAGATTAATTTTTCATAAATTTGAATGGTCCTGAAGCTTTGACCTTCTACAGTCACACTGGATTGTTTTCCCAACCACCTGAAGTTTATTCCAAAGAAATAGGCAGGCAGCGTGCTTCTGTGAATTTTCCTACTGCAAAACCCCAACTAACTACAACACCTTTTTCTCATTAAAATGTTCTATTTCAAGGTCGGGTTTTTTTCCAATTTTAATTGAGATTACCTATAAGAACTTCTAATACTGTTATGTTCTTGTATATCAATCTTGAGAAATGTGAACAAAATGATTTGTCTGATTGGCATTTAAGAAGATTAAAATTCTCTATATTACCACCATTATCCCAAACAGAAAGGAGAAAGTGAAAGTAATTCTAGTCTTCAAAGTACTTGTTAAGATTAAGTTATAAGTCACTTACACCAAAGTACTTCAGAGAATGTAACGGACCCTTAATTTAGCAGACTTATAAATTTAAATGAAACCACATGTGACACTATGAGTTATGGAAAAGGATTTCAAATCAAATGCACAAATTATAAAAAAAAATCAGTTAAATGCATTTTGACATAGCAGTTGGTCCTTGTCAAGTCAATAAAAGTGACATGAGTAATATTTCTCCCAGCAAAAATCAGCATGTGCCAAGAGTGGGTTTTTCTTCCCTTCTTTTTTTAAAATCCAGATGTTGATTAAGAAAGCAAGAATTTGCAAACTAGGTCAGAGTAGAAATAGTTTTCTATCTCTCTCCTAAAAACATTTGAGACGGCTAAGCCAAATGCTTTTCTAACTTTATTTTAAAATTAAATGTGATTTTTTTAACTCATCAATACAATTGAATTTAAATATATTCTTAGCCCAGAGTCTCCAATTAAATAAGCATATTTCTCTTTTGTATATGTTTTGTGACATCACAAAACTTTATTTCATTTTAATAGCACAGTGTTTCAAATGCACAGGTAACTAAATCTACAATGCTGTAAATAGTTATGGGATGGTAGTTATGCAAAAACGCTATTGTTTTAACCCAGAATTTTAAAAGCATAGGTTATATCTACATTTTAAATACAAGTAAGTGTTGTTTTATTTAAACTAATATTTACAGTACTATTGTTATTGCCTCTGTGTGTGTGTGTGTGTGTGTGTGTGTGTGTGTGTGTGTGTGTGTGTGTGTGTGTGTGTGTGTACATGCATGTGTATGTTGCAGGTGCATGCCTGCTGTGACACACAAGTCTGGAGGTGAGAGGACAACTTCTGGAAGTCAGCTCTCTGCTTTTACCTTGAGTTCCAGGGATTGAAATCAAGTCCTCAGGGAATGGCAATTTTTTTATTCACTATGCCGTCTGGGCCTAGGTTGCATTCTTATTTTCTAGAATATAAACTTTTCCCCATTTTCATTTATTAAAATTTTTCCATGCTGATTTCAAGTGTGTCTTTCACCTTAAGTCTTCCTTCATAGTTCTGATTTTGCATTGTATTTTCTGTAATGCTACTCTACTTGGTCATTCTTAAATCATTGAAAGATTTGTCTAGATTTTCACTTACTGGCAGGTCTACACTGTTCTCCCAACTGGTGCCATGATGTGTGTTTTGTACTTCAGGGTAACTACCAGTTGAAGAACACAGTAAAATTTTCATTTAAATTGTGTTGAAGTTATGAATCAATTTTCGAAGAGAAGCTTTTACTTCTGCACAAGGCCATTGCATTTCACTGTTTGTACATTTCTGTCTTTCAATCATTATTTAAATTTTACTTTTCTTCATAAGCACAAAAATAGCAGATGAAGTAATGAGAGAAAAGACCATAAGTGGGATGAAAGGTGAATTCCCAGTAAAAATATTGGAAAACAGAAAATTTTCTTTGTCTAATGAGAAATGTTCAGAAGTGAAATAATAGGGAATGATGTCTGTTGGGATTGTCTAGAGACTTCCCCTGAAGCAGTAGGATTGTCTCCAGAGTTAGACGGAAGTTTGATAAAATGGCAAAGGCTTCAGAAAGGTTAGAGGGAATTGGAAATGAAAGTGTTTAGATAAGTTGCTCTTCAGGTTTTCTGAGAGTGACTCTGAGATCTCCCTGTAGGGTGCCTGAGTTAACACAGGAAGCCATATAAATTACCTATGTCAAAGTGGCATGCTGAGTTAGATGAGTGAATAGATGAAAAATATATAGGTAGGTTCTTCATTGAGTGAGTGGGGAAACAGATCAACAGAGAGACAAACTAACCAACACTTTTTTAAAAATTTGTTTTACTATATTATGGTTGTGTTCCTTGGAAATAGTCTAGACTCTAGATGGTCCCATAGAGTCCTATAAACTCTGAGCTAGTAATTTCAATTCTTAGCTCATCTACCAAGGGGTTTAAAATAAAGAGCTTCCATATCCTGTTATTTGGAAATGGTAAAAATTATCTTAGAACAATGACTGAAGGCTAACTCAGTGGAGACAAGGGCTCCTTAGAGGTTGTGCCTGAAATTCTCTCTCTGCTGTCTTGGCAACAAATGGGAACATCCAAGTACAATAGTGCCAATAGAAATGACCACAAATTTTACCCATGTTAGCCATTATTGGATGCTAGGACCTAGTCATAGAAGAATAATCATGTATCCTGTAGCAAGGTTAGAAAAACCCAGCCATACCACATGTATCCAAGAAGCACATTGCTGGATACATCTGCCAAGGGACCTAATCTTCTTTCTCTCAGGAGAAGACCTTATCATCCGAATGTGGATTACTTGAAAAGAAAAAGGACAAAGAAACTAAGCTATTGTTCTCATAGATTACTAACTAAAAAGTTTTTTTTGCGGTGTTATTTATTATTTTAATGTGTTAGAGTTTCCATAATAATGCTCCTCAAGCTTAGGTAACAGGAGTTTATTTCCTAACCTTGTGGACTCAGGCTGTCTAAAAGTATCATGTCTGCAAGAATTGTTTCACCTGAGGCTTCCTGCCTTGGCTTCAATGTGGCCTTATAGTCCCTGTTCTCTCACAAGCCTTCTACTTTGTACATATACATGCCCAAAAGGTCCGCTCCTATGAGGACAACAATCACATTGGAACAAGGCCCATTTGAAGCGATTTTAAATAATCTCTTTAAAGAAACAGTTTTCCACCACACACACATTTAGAGTTACAAATGCTGGTTGGTTTTAACTGTCACCTTGACAAAATACAGACGCACCTGAAAGAGTCTCAAGGAGGAATTATCTAGGTCAGGTTCACCTGTTGGAGGTGTCTGCAGAGGACAGTCTTGTTAACCTGACCCAGTCCAATATAAGCAGCACCATTCCCTAGGCTTTACAGTGAACTATGTAAGAGTGAAGAGAGCAAAACAAATGCCAAGCAAGCACACAGTGGGTGTATTTCTCTTCAGGTCAGTTCTTGACTATGGATATAATGCACTCTTTCCTTGACTTCCCCATAATGATAGACTATATAATGAATTGAAAGCCACATGAACCCTTTCTTCCTGAGTTTGCTTATAGTTGGGATATTTTAATTAATTTTTATTCATATTAAAAACAATCATTTTACATACCAATCCCAGTTTCCTCCACCTCCCATCTTGCCATGCTCCCCACCAAACCACCATCCTACCCACCCCATCCATTCCTCAGAAAGGGTGAGGCCTCTCATGGGGGATCATCAGAGTCTGTTACTTCATTTGGGGCAGGATCTATGCCCTAGGAGAGTATCTCTCCATAGGCAATGGACTCCAAAAGCCCATCTGTGCACTAGAAATAAGTACTGATTCCACTGCCAAAGTCCCCATAGACTGCCAAGCCTCTCAACTGACACCCATGTTTAGGGGTCCTAGTTTGGTCCTATGCTGATTTCTCAGCTGTCAGTCTGGAGACCATGAGCTCGCCCTTGTTCAGGTCAGCTATTTCTGTGGGTTTCCTTAGCCTGGTCTTGACCCCTCTGCTCATCACTCCTCCCTCTCTGCAACTGGGTTCCAGGAGTTTGGCTCAGTGTTTAGCTGTGGGTGTCTGCTTCTGCTTTCATCAGCTACTGGATGAAGACTCTAGGATGGTACATAATAAGGTAGTCACCAATCTCATTATAGGGGAAGGGCATTTAAGGTAGCCTCTCCACTAATGCTTAGATTCTTAGTTCGGGTCATTCTTGTGGATCCCTGGAGATTTTCCTAGGGACAGATTTCTTGTTAAACACATAATGGCTCCCTCTATTAAGGTATATCTTTCCTTGGTTTCCTTCTCTATCTTTCCCCAACTCTACTTTCCTGATCTGTCATGTTCTCCTCCTCCCTCCCATTTCTCCCCTCCTTTTTCTCTTAAACCCCTCCCCCCCCCCGTGATCCCAATTTGCTCAGGAGATCTTGTCCCTTTCACCTTCTCCAGGGGACCATGTATGTCTCTCTTTGGGTCCTCCTTGTTTCCTACCTTCTCTGGGCTTGTGAAGCGTAGGCTGGTAATCTTTACTCTATGTCTAAAATCCATATGATTGAGTACATACCATGTTGTTCTTACTGTGTCTGGAATACCTCACTCAGGTTGGTTTCTTCTAGTTCCATCCATTTCCCTACAAATTTCAATATTTCATTGTTTTTTTTTTTCTGCTGAGTGGTACTCCATTGTGTAAATGTACCACATTTTCTTTATCCATTCTTTGGTTGAGGCATCTAGGTTGCTTCTAGTTTCTGGCTATTACAATAATGCTGCTATAAACATAGTTGAACAGATGTCCTTGTTGTATGAATGTGCTTCTTTTGGGTGTATGACTAAGAGTTGAATTGCTGGATCTTGTGGAAGACTGATTCCCATTTTCTTGAGGATTCGCCATACTGATTTCCAAAGTGGTTGTGCAAGTTGACACTCCCACCAGAAATGGAGAAGTGCTCCCCTTTCTCCACATCCTCTCCAGCATAAACTGTCATTGGTGTTTTTGATTTTAGCCATTCTGACAGGAGTAAGATGGTATCTCAGAATTGTTCTGATTTGCATTACCCTGATGGATAGGGATGTCTTTCAGCCATTTTAGATTCCTCTATTGAGAATTCTCTATTTAGCTCTGTACCTCACTTTTTAAATGGATTATTAGGTGTTTTGGAGACTAGCTTCTTGAGTTCTTTGTATATTTTGGAGATCATCCCTCTGTCAGATGTGGGGTTGGTGAAGAAATTTTCCCACTCTGTGGGCTGCTGTTTTGTCTTGTTGACAGTGTCCTTTTCCTTACAGAAGCCTCTCAGTTTCAGGAGGTCCATTTATTAATTGCCGATCTCAGTGTCTGTGCTATTGGTGTTATGTTCCTTTGCAAGTAGTTATCAATTGTAGATTGCTTCTGAGTTACAGATGGGGGCATGTGTCCACTTCTTCCTTCAGCTCTAGGACCCCATCTGGTGCAGACCCTGCAGACCCTGTGCATGCTGCCTCTGTTTCTGTGAGTTCATATGTGTATCAATCATGTTGATTTTGAGGTCTTTGATTTCTTCCCCTCTGCTTCTTATACCCTTTCCACTTCCTTTTCTACAGTGTTCTCTTTGTTCTAAGGGGAGGGATTTGATGGAGACATCCACTTAAGCCAGAGTTTCCCACTCTCTGCATAATGTCTGTCTGGGTCTCTGTGTTTGTTCCCATCTGCTTCAGGAGGCAGTTTCCCTAATGATGGCTGAACAAGACACTGTTTTTGTTGTTGTTGTTGTTTTCTTTTCTTTTTTCTTTTTTCTGTTTTATATGTCAATCCCAATTCCCTCTCCCTCCCCTCCTCCCCTGACCCACACTTATCCTGTTTCTGCTCCCCAGGGAGGGTGAGGCCTTCCATGGAGGATCATCAAAGTCTGTCATATCATTTGGATCAGAGCCTAGACCCTCCCCCGTGTGTCTAGGTTGAGAGAACATCCCTCTATGTGGAGTGTGCTCCCAAAGTCCATTCCTGTACTAGGGATAAATGCTGATCCACTCCTAGAGGCCCCATAGATTAACCAAACCTCCAAACTGACATCCTTGTTCAAAGGGATCTGGAACAGTCCTATGCTGATTTCCCAGCTGTCAGTCTGTGGTACATGAGCTCTGCCTTGTTCAGGTCAGCTGTTTCTGTGGGTTTCTCCAGCCTGGCCTTGACCCCTTTGCTCATCACTCCCCCCTCTCTGCAACTGGATTCCAGAATTCAGCTCAGTGTTTAGCTATGGGTAAGACACTGGTTTATGAGTAACAGAATATTTTACCAGAGATTTGTTTGTTTGTTTGCCTGGGTTTTTTCTCTTTTCTTGTGTTTGGTTTTACCCTATTCCCTGGGCTATCTAGTCTTAGATTCTTGGTTGTTCAAGCAGTTTTGCATAAAATAATTTCTCAATCATCTAATTTTGGCTTAAAATTTCAGAATCTATTATTCACAGACTATTACCAGTTTTCTTCCCAAGGTATGCACATAGCATGTATATTTTTACAAGTGGACTTTTCAGTACCTAAGAAACATTGTTAATATATCATTTCACTTTTCACATTTCACATTTCACAAGTAAAAATGATGTGCACACACACCCACACAAAACAAGAAAAAAATTCTAGTTCAGTTTGTCCCAAAATCAACTAATGCTGCTCCTTATATGCAGTACACAGACAAATACTATATACAGGCTTCCCAAGTTTCCACAAAGATTACAAGGATATTTACATAAGGATCAGTCTGTAGTAGATTAGTACTTGTTACTGATCCAAAGATCAAGGACACTTTTAAAGCATTGCTTTTACAGCAAGGTATTTACTACTTCATCAAACATGAGCATGGTTAAATGAAAATAGCATTCTTTTTCAAGGGATATAGCACTTAGGAACACACCAGCACAGCCTTGTGCCACTTTCTGTGTTGTGTTAAAACATTACCTACCACTGTTTCAACATGGGAAAAAATATTAGAACAATTAAAATAACAAATAATATTATTTGTTAAAATAATATTATTATGACCATATGGGCCTTGTGAATTGTATGAAAGGATCTGGCTACTGTTGTGCTATAAAGTGCTATTTTGTGACATCACTTCCTTTCTCTAAAGATATTTATCTCATAATTTTACTTACAGGTATTTTTAGAAACTCAAATTTTCAACTCATATTTTAACCCAACACAAACATGTATTGATTTGTCTGTCCATTTCATCTGCTTCTGTATGCACTAGATATGAATGAAAAGGGACATTTCCAATATCTACTATAAATCTTGTGTGTTTTTTAGGTTATTTCAAACAAATTTACTTTGCCTTTTTCCTGAGGTTCTTTTTCTTTTGCATTCTTCATTCAGGGGCCATTCATTGCTTTCAAGGTCTAAGTCAAATGGAGCGGAATGACTTACTGACAGTTGGTACTTGATAAATACTTGTTGAAAAAGCAAGAATTGAGACATCCATTTGCAGGTTTCACCATAGTCACCAAATAAAATTGTTGGTCAAGTTCAGGTTAAAATCTTTGTTCTTCATGTAAATTATTTTTTCATTGTGAGATAATTATTCAATTCAAGGTAAATGAATTTATCACCTTGCTCTCATTACTAAGTCTGTTTTCCTTCATATTCTTAAGCTTTTATAAAGATTTGTTAGCCAAAGGAAAATGATATTAAAACACTTCAGACTCTGGGGAAGAGAATCAATTAAAGTGTGTCTGAAGTTTAGTGAGGCAAAAACACCATTAAGCTTCCTTCAACTCTCAGTATAAAGGAAATACACTTTAAACATGGTCATCTCATTATTTACCTAAGGCTTTCAAGCTTTAGGTAACTCATGTGAGTTGTAAATAAATACAGTAATATGGCTGTAAAATGTCCATCCATCTTATCATTTGATGTGAATAGTTCTTCACTACAATAACAAGTTATATGTGCTTGTATAAACTGGATGAGAGAAAAAAATAGAGCTTGGCTTCAATGGAATTTCAGGCAGCTAGTTTCTGTTTCCAGAAGATTTTTACAAAGCCTTTATTATGCCTCAGCTGGAAGAAGTTTGACTTATCTATTTATCTTTTCATTCATCTGTCTAAATTGGGAAAGGATAATCTAAAATATTTTGTCTTCTGTGATTCTTTGTATGGATTTAAGATATATATCTCAAATGGCAGCAGATAAAACATGCTTATCTTACTGTTGTTAGATCATTGAAAAATATGCATCTGTGTTGGCTTTAAGCAGAGTATGATCTATAATGCATGTATTAGAGGAATTATGAATAAGAGCGAATCATTCTTACTGGGCAATGATAGTGCATATCAGCATACCTTTAATCCCAGCACTCAGGGAGGCAGAGGCAGGAGGATCTCTGTGAGTTCAAGGCCAGTCTAGTCTACAGAGTAAGTTCCAGGACAGGTAAAATTATACAGAGAAACCCTGTCTTGAAAAAAACACAAAGAAGAGTGAATCATTCTTTTATTACTAATCCAATCATTAATTTTATATTTCCTTGAAAGATAGTCTAGGATAAATAAATCATTCATTAGGTCTAGAGCAGTGGTTCTCAACCTGTGTGTCACAAGAGTTTTGAAGTGAGGTTATATTACAAATTGAAGTAGTAACAAAAATAAATTTATGGCTCAGGTCAGCATAACATGAGGAACTGTAATAAAGGGTCACAATATAAGGGAAGTTGAGAATCACTGATCTAGGAAACAATATAGTTGCATATATATTTTTTGGCATTCAATTTTTTATTTAGAAACAATACTATTTTATGTATCAATCCCAGTTCCCTTTTCCTCCCATCCTCCCATGCTCCCCACGGACCCTCCCACCCCATTCCCCAGCCACTCCCCAGGGAATATAAGGCCTTCCATGAGGGGTCATCAAAGTCTGTCATATCATTTGGGGGAGGTCCTAGACCCTCCTCTGTGTGTCTAGGCTGAGAGAGTAGCCCTCCATGGGGAATGGGATCCCACAGTCCATTTGTGCACTAGGGATACATTATCTATTTTTGATGCAAAATTCAGACATGATACCCTTCGATCTGGATGACCATACAGATGTTACCAAATATTTCTTGCTCCATAATGAAACAAAACACAGATGGCACCTGTGAAAACATGTTACCTGAATTCTAGACCTGCTAAGAAGATTTGATGACTGAAACTCTTGTCACTACTGTCTTGTCCACCCACAGAATGCATACTACTAAGCATGCCTAATTGCCTCTACAGTTAGATGAGATTCCACTCTGTCTGGAAGATTTTAAATGAGTGGAGAGTGATAAGCTTCCCTCTTATCCATTGCCTAACCTATCCACAAAAGCTGTGCTCAATCACTGCATAAAATTTTGCTACAAACTCCTCTGTATACAGATCCATAGATATGAATAATTTACTAATTTAATTAATTGACTTAAATCAGGAATCATAACAGGTTTCCTTTCTCTTTCTATATCTGTAGAATTGACAGATCAGAACAAATGTTGTTCACATTCACTCAGACTCCTCCACTAAAATAGCACTGAAACATAAATTTCCATAAGTTTTCATTCACCTGGGAAAATGACAAAAATTCTGCTTATATTAAGCCCATCCAAAGAGAAATCTGAAACTTTAACTTAATAAACATTTCTGACTTATTGAAAACTCATTTGATATGTTTATGCTGAACTCATAACCACCATGTCAAACTACTCCATACATATTTTTTATCATCTCTACCAAACATAATAAACTTGCATTTTTCAGACCATTTATCCTTGTTGGAACTTGGGACACACAAGCAGATTAGTGATTAGTGATCCTCTCATTCCATGTGTTGACTACACAGAAAAATTCTTACTGTTTTGTTTGAATGTCTTCCTTTGATATAAACATTTCTATACCATTTTGTCTAGTTGGGTACACAATGAATGATCTCATTTTTGAATGGCAAGATGAGGCACCAGTACAAGTAGCCGAAGGACTCACTTTGCCTCAATTTCTGTTGAAAGAAGAAAAAGATTTGCGATACTGCACTAAACACTACAATACAGGTAGGGACTGAGTATTTTTCTCTATGATTATGATTTCTCATCTTACAATATGGAGATTAATTAAATTGCAATGTCATGTTAATATTAATAGTTTTAGCTCATGGAATAAAAAATGGAAAATTTCAAAATTTATGGGTGATTTCCCTCATTGATTCTTGTCATATTTGATTTGTATGAGATCAAAGAATTGCTTGATGCTCAGTTACACTAGAAAATTCTTTATGGAACAACACATATGTGGATGGTGTGATACTTATAAGCATGTTTCATTTCTATAGAAAAATATTAAACTATTTTTGGATATAAACACTGTATATGTTAACAAAAGGACTTATTTTAAATAATTACATCATTTTCCATGCATTCCAAACATTTTTTCTATTTTTTATTTCTTTAACTATTTTTATTAATTTATACTTTTAGTTACTTCTTGGACTGATAGAGGAACCCTTTGTCTTGAGTCGATATCATATTTAACAACTAACACCAAGGATTAAGAAACTTAATGTGGTATTTATACCCTTATGAAATTGATTCACTTCTCGTAACTGTTGTGGACTATTCCCATAAATGTATCCCAACTACAAATGCCATTAAACTCTCACAAGTAAAGCTTCCCCCAGTGAGATGTGCATATTGCCTGAGGCTAGCATGCTAACATCAGCTGTAACTCTTACTGTGTCTTTATGGTAAAGTATGATTCATTGTGACCTCGGTATTTCCAGAACCGTAAACTCCATTTTCCTCCCATAAAGTCCTAGTCTCCCTTATCTCCTTAGATAACTCACAATATCTAATTTTTAATTATCATTTTCAACTCACAGATAAATGTGTTACCTAATTTATGAGCAAGTTCAAGGTTAACATCTAAGCATAAAATTAAACAACATGCAAGTCAATGGCACTGCCCTTGCCCATTTCTCTAAGGACAGAAAAACTGGTAACTTCATATAGGATATGCTGAAAGATTTCCAGAGGTAGTATAGAGCTGTACATTAGTCTCATCAGACTGTAATCACAGGCTACCATACATTTGGTAGATTATAGCAACATAATTTCATTCTTTCATAGCTCTAGAAGCTAAATACAAAAAAATCAAGTAACAGAAAACTATGTTACTCTGGAGATTCCAAGAAAGGTTCCTTTCCTGGCCTTTTCTTAGTTTCCTGTTTCTAACAACTCTTGGTTTTTGTTGACTTACAAACACATCACTTTAGTCTCTTTCTCCATTGTCACATGCATGCAACTGTGTCTCTGTATCCAAATATCTCTAGTTCTATAAGGACATCAGTGATATTGGAATAGAGCCCCATTAATACAGAACAGAATTCATTTTAAATTGATTATATCTTCAAGTCAATTGTTTGCAAATAAAGCTAAATTCACAGATTCTCCAATGATGTAAATTTAAAAGGACTCTCAACAGAGAATGATAGCTGACTCTGTAGACCTCATCTGGGTGAGAATTTTGATGATACATGGTCAAGAGACTCATCTTAGCAGAAAGTACATTTGCCTACCTTTATATTTCAGCCCACAATTATGAGTACTTAGTTCAAGCAATTAATTGGGCAAGAATTTTCCAGAAGACCAAGTTGTCTAGTATTTGTATGATACAGGAGATGAAAGTATCCCCAAGTTACACTGCTCAAAATAATATAGAAATATCTGGTAATGTCTTCATTCACATGTGTAACTAACTTGTATCAAAGAATACTTAAAGAGAAAATGAGCTTTCTGACATCATCCTACTAAAAATATAGACAATAAATCCAAGAATCAAATCACTTAGAAGGCCATTCATTTGAAGGACTGATAACAAAGTAGTAGAAATAAATGAATAGAATTAGAGCCAGTGGATAAGTAGACATATTAATGTCATGTTGAGTCAAACATTCACAACATTTATTTGCAGAAAGAGGTATGTAACAAAGGCATAAAGGGATACATTTATACAGTGTATATAACTAATTTATTTTTCAGTTTGTTCTAAATATATCTCAAAAGTTATTAAAGCAAAATAATACATATTTAGTTTTCTGTAGTATTAGTTATGAAAACACTCATCTCCATTTGCATTTATCTCTTAGCACTTAGAGGATGTGTAAAGTTCTCTGAAACAATAGCAGTTGACTAAATAAGCACATGAAGCTCCTGAAACACAAAATGTAGATAACCTTTACATAATAAATGTGCTTTGTTCTATACAACTCAGAACAAGTGTTAGAAACTGAAACAAAAACACAGTCTTTGAGCACTTTGACAAGTATGAGAAGCTATTTGAACATGAAAATAAGATTGCATACTATTTCTTGGAAGAGCTCACTCCCTTGTCACATTGCTCCCAGATATAAACAGAAAAAATAAAATAAAATAAAACACAAAACCCAATTTGAATATGTATGTCTCCATTTTAGAGGAAATTCTTACAGTAAAAATATTATAAAAATTAAGTCACATTTGATGGCATGACAAAACTTGGCTTTTATTTAATGGTTGCATTTATTTTATGAACAACTAGGAAAGTTTACATGCATAGAAGTGAGATTCCATCTTGAGCGGCAGATGGGCTACTACTTGATCCAGATGTACATTCCCAGCCTTCTGATTGTTATTCTATCCTGGGTCTCATTCTGGATTAACATGGATGCAGCCCCAGCGAGGGTAGCTTTGGGCATTACCACCGTGCTTACTATGACGACACAGAGTTCTGGATCCCGGGCTTCCTTACCAAAGGTAAGTGTCATGAGGGGAAATTTGTGTAATGCATGCACAAAAATGTCAGATTGATCAAAAATTCATTAGGTATATATTCAACATTGATTCTTAAAGCACTAAATCTTGCAAAATGAAGTCATGGAAAGAAAATACTCAATAAATCACTGATATCTGCTATGCACATAATGTATAATGGTTTCTTATTATTTAAATGTCAACACTCATTTGATGCACCATGGAATTTTGTATCTGTATGTTTAAATACTTAAAATATATTGAAAATTATTTAAATTGATATGCATGGTCATTTTAAATGCTGGCATAATACGTAGACGTGTGCACATATATACATATGTTTTCATATTATTTTCTTAATATGTATTTAAAATACAAACACTGATATCTGTATGCATTGGTAATGTGTTACCAAATTGCTTCCAGCAAAACATTATAGTGATTACTCCTCATCAAGGACTGTATCAGTTTTCCTTAATGCTACACCCTGGCTTCAATTTCCTTGTGCCCCTACCTTCTTGCTCCTAGGCAGCAGTAAGTCAATAGGAAAGAGTGCTTATCTAAGTCTACAATTTGAGTGAAATCACCCAGAATTAAATCATTTGCTTTATAAAGTTTGTAGAAGTTTCAATACCTCTCTCAATAAGATGTACTAAGAGATAAATATGAGTTTCTATTTATCTATATAGTCAGGTAGAAATAGAAAATTGTTTTCTTCTTATAAGATGATTTCTAAAAACTGTCTATTATCTAAAGCATTGGTTCTTAAGCTTCTAATGCAGAGACCTGACCCTTTAAGACAGTTCCTCATGTTGTGGTGATCCCTAACCATAAAGTTATCTCTTTGCTACATCATAACTATAATTTTGCTATTGTTATGGATCATAATGCAAATATCTGATGTTCAGGATATTGACATGAAACTCCCAATAGGGTCAAAACCCAGAGGTTGAGAACCATTGATGTAAAGAAACCCTCAAAAATTTCCAACACAACAAACTATTATTTATCTTAAAATGATGAACTTCAGCAAAATAAAGTAATATTAGCTTATTGTGAACATTTGATGCTATACCTTCTCACTGAGGTAAATTATAAATGTATGCACAGTCCCCTTAGTGTTTTCTATGAATGCATTCTAGTTCAATTGATTAAATTAAAATGTGTAAGTAAATACACTTTGGTCAAAAGATAATACAAATGTTACATAAGATAGAAAATTATTGGTGTTGAACAAAGTCCACTTTTCTCAGTAAGAAGTGATGATTGTCTTCAATATAATAACTTCCTTTATTGACACTTTATTATACCTTTTAAATAATGTAAATCAATTTGTGTTTTTATAACATATACCCCACGTAAAAATTACAAACTTGCTTATTTGTTTAACCTGAGTTTCAATGCTTATGCATTTGTGTATGTATGCCCTAAGGAGTCTGGGTGATAGTAGAAACTAATTGGTCAAATTTTAAAAGGAATTTACTCATTTATGTCTTATTTCTGAGCTATCAGGAAATGGGATCTTATTGGAGCCATAAGTTAGTACTTAGAAAAAGGACAGAATATTTCCATTTTAAGAGTTTACAGGTTTTATGGAGCACAGAAGAGAAATATTCAGGACACAGAATGGGGCAGGACTGAAAGAAATGAAAGGTGTAAAGAGAAAGATCAAGAGTCAGCATATTTAGTTAGACATACTAGAATTCAGAAGGGGCAACTCTGAACACCCTGTGCAAACAACAATCATTAATATACTGAATCAGTCTATTCAAAAAAATTTTCTCTTGAAATTAGATTTTGGATTTTTGGGGGGAAGGTTGCTTGTTTGTTTGAGGGCTAGTAAAGCAGATGCTGAGAATTCACCTGTGCATTTCAAAACAGTCACCTAAAAGAATAGATTCCTCTCTGCTGTTTGAAATCTCAAGGAGCCCACAAAAGTCAACCTCGATACTGTGACATCAACCCAAAGACTCTCAAATTCAAATCCCCACATTGTGTTATCAGTTTTCAAAACTAGAAAAGCAGTCACTCTTGAGAGGCACTAGTGTGCATCATGAGCAAAAGAAAAGTTAGTACTAGTCACTCATGATTTTAACTCAAGATCTAGTTCAGATATGAACCCTAAAACATCTACTTTTCCGGCATACACGTGTATCTATCACAGTACAACCTCAGCAAGTGTCTGAAAATTCCTGGATTGAAAGAAAGTTCATCCAAACTATCTTTTAACACTAATTACTGTGAGTGGGACTCTTGGCCCTAAGGATTGTCTATGTCTTATTTCATTGTAATTACTCTATATAACAAGTAACAACAAAATTGTGTGTCTTTGTGACATTTTTCTTACACAGGAAATTATGAATTATCTTTTTCTCTTCTAGGCTTCTCTGAGATTGACTGAATTTTCAGCATCTTGCCTTGGGTTTAGACTGTGGAATATTTTAGTTTGCTCCTTATGTCTCATCATGTAGTAACTATTGTGACCAGGCATATGCCCCACCCTCTCAATTGGGGAATGCATGAACACTAGAAAGCAAACAGGTGCAAAATTCCTTTTGGGTCAAAGTTGGCATAGAATCAATTTCTGTTCTCATTCCACAAATTATACTAAGTCTCATGGCCAAACCCAAAGAACCCAAGTTGATTAGATTAGGAGTATATTCCATGAGCAAGAAGGCTTTGGAGAACAAGTAAGAAATGGTTACAAGCAAACAATTTTATTTGCTAAAACTTTCTGTGTCTTGTTGGGCATTGGTGGCACACACCTTTAATGCCAGCACTCAGGAGGCAGAGGCAGGCAGATCTCTGTGAGTTCGAGGCCAGCTTGGTCTCCAGAGCGAGTGCCAGGATAGGCTCCAAAGCTACACAGAGAAACCTTTCAGTGTCTTTTCCTTGACTACACTGTAGTCATTCATTTACAAATTTAAAAAGGTCATGAAAGGTGAGAGGGGATGGAGAGTCAGAGAAAGGAAAATTCTCAGGGAGATACTATATGGATCCCTCACACTCTATCCATATCACTCCAGCTAACTCATTTACAAAAAGGTGACACACATAAAAGGACAAAGAACACTAAAGTTCTAAAGATAGCTAATTAATTAAGTTTATCACAGAGACCCAGAATCCTCTAGTCCACACAAACTGCAAATTCTAGACTAAAGGGTAGTTAAGGGTTGATAAACAGGACCTTGAACCTAATTTCAGTTACTGTCCTCTTTTTCTTTCTTTCCTATTTTGTTTATTTTGCTTGTGAAATGCACCTTTATGAGAAGTAAAGTAGCTTCATGTGAGGACAAGGCATCTTTTACACATCTCCATCCTCAAAACCTAATGTTCTGTGTGTCTCCTAAGTACCACATGCACATTTAAACAACATGAGCTTTTCAATTATTTACTCAATACATGTTTTAAAAAGCAAGTGAGTATTCCATTTTCATCTTTCTGATGTAGCACGAAAATGCAGTTTCAATAAACTTTACCTCTGCTTCTCTCTGTTTTACTCTAGAGTACCATGAAATTAATGAAAAGAACTTAAAGTTTGCAATTATCTCCCTCAAGGTATAAGGAAAACAATAGTTTTTGAAAAATGTAAAAATAGTTTCATTACCAAGTATAGAAGTAACTGTAGCTAATATAAAATTAAAGTGAATCTTTATGTTTTCTTAATGTTTTGATTATGCTGGCATTACAGATTATTGTGGGTTATTTAAATTGAAAGAATAAAAGATGAAAATGGAAGGAGGTATATTTACTGTTGGTTTCCTAAATTTAATTAGCAAACACTCTTAATGGACCAGAAAATACTCAATGGATTTAAACAGTAAGTTATATATCTGTAGCGATATAAATGGGCCAAGGGGAGCGTATAGAAATCAGACTTTCTTATCATTACAGCAGTGGAAAACCATTCCAGCCAGCAGTGTGTTCTCCTTACTATTTAAATACAAAATATAGTTAACTGATAGTATTTCAACCAAGTCTGGAAAAATATAACACATGGGGATGCATTTTTGCTTTATTATTGTAACATAATATCCTAAACTGGATTTTCATTTTATGATAAGCCATTTGAATATGAACAAAATACTCAATACATTACTTAAAGTTTTTACTTGAAGAATATAAATATTCCATACAAGCTAATTTTTGAAAAAGAAAACTGAACAGAAAATGAAAGGATCATTTACCCAAACCTTTATCATTAAATACACATTATATAATGTATACTAAGCTAAAATGTTTTAATACTATATAAAAATTCCCATGACCATTATTTCTAAGCATGAATGGGTCCATAGAAGATGAAATGATGGGTATTTCTGGTTGTCTTTCCATCTTGCTACATTTACTAGTCTTATTTGGTATAAAATTTACAATTAATAAACATTTTCTCTCTACTTGACATATATCATATATTAAGTTTATATTACTTAATTATATTAATATATATGTATATATATATATTAAGTTTAAGTAAAATTCCAAAGTTTACATTTTCATAACAGCACTATACAATGACTTGATGATAAAACTAAATTTAAAAAGCAAAATGTGCATATGCAGCTTTGAGACTAAGTTTCACCTAAAAATCTCCTTTACTGTATACTGTACTGAACACACACACACACACACACACACACACATATATATACATATATATATATATATGTACATATATATGTTTATGTGTGTATCTCCCAGAACCATATTTATGAACTTCCTAAAACAATACAATGAGACAATTGTAACTTTGTTGAGAGAAAGACCTTGCCTCAACAATAGGTACTTAAAGGGCACTTATAGGCGTCATCTGTCTCCAAGACTGTAATTTTAAGTCATAAGTAACACTCTTAGACACCTGGGCAAAAGGGATGGGAATGAAAGATGGTCATAATAAGTAGGCAGCCAAAGTGCAAAATCTCCAGCATATAAAACAGGAGCAGGAAGTCACACGCTTAATTTAACTTCAAATGAATAGGTCGAAAGTTAATAGATTATGCATGCCAGGAAGTCTAATGGCACCCTCTCAAGAACCATCTCTAGTGACATCTAGATTTATTTTATGTTTTCATGTAAATGTTAGAAAACATTAGTCACACTTGATGGAAGATATGAAAGCAAGGCTCTGGTATCTGAAACTAGAATCAGAGGTAACCATGACCTTCACAATTCTTTTGTCTTTCCCTGGTGGCACTTTCAGAGGTGCCTCGAGGATGTCTCTAGTCACTAGAAATAATGCAACTCAGGACAAAAATCTTCTTCATTGCATTTTGGCTCTTTTATTAAATTTCATTTTACATTCCAATCACAGTACTCCCTCCCACCCCTCTTCCCACTCCCCTTACATCCCCATAGTCCACTTCTGCTCATGAGTAAAGGCTCCCGAGAGGACTCAACATGGTCTGGTACAATAGTTGGGGAAGGGCTCAGTCCGTCTCCCATGAATTAAGACTGAGCATGATATCCCACCATAGGGAATGGGCTCCAACAAGCAAGCTCATGCACCAGGTTTGTATCGTGGTCCTAAAACTGCCAGGAGCCCCTCAGATAGTCCAAGCTTCACAACGGTCTCCCATACACAGAGGGCCTAGTTCTGTCTCCTGGAGTCTCCACAGTTATAGTTCTAGAGTTTCCATGAGCTTGGTTCAGCTTTCTCTGTAGACTTCTCCATCATGATCTTGATCTCCCTTGCTCATATATTGGCATTTTATCTCTTAAAGTAAAAACCTTCAGTGTGACAAATGTAGAGTGAATTTACTATAGGTCTGCATTATACTCAGAGTGACTGCAGCTTCAGTGCACCCACTGAGAGTCATTCCCCACCCCAGGGCTATGAATTAAAAACCCCAGGATATCAAAGTTTCAAATATCTCACTGCCATCACTGGCTACTGCCAAGTGCTCTCTTTCAGTCTTTTCAATACCAAATCAACTTACTTTAGCTTATGACTTTAAAGCACTGTTCATTCTTTCTCTTTGTTGAAATGATTTCCTCTCTGACATTAGATAACATTCAAATGCATTTCAGGATAATATTTCTCCTATAAACATTACAAAAATATCAACATTTTAGATAGTGAACAAACTAAATGATTAAGTAAAATTCATAGAGATCAGCAATAAAATCCCCAGAAAACAAACAACACATGAACAGACAAATTCCTAGCATGTTTTGAGAAACACATTTGTCTGTATGTCTGACCCACTTGCTTATTCCACAGTCAAACTTATCCATCATGGTTCTCTTGATATTTCTGGAACTGAGGAAATCTACAAAGATGGATGGCCAGTAGAGGAAGAACAAAATACCATATCCAAAGGCATCCACTGCAATGTTTTGTAATATATATATATATATATATATATATATATATATATATTGTCTTTAGATAGATGTCTACATGAAGGCTTAAGCCAGGTTTTGCTTTAATTAGTTTCCTGTTCTTAAATTTAAGCAATTAAATGCATCTAAAAATTTCTTTTAGTTTTTGGAGACAGGGTTTCTCTGTATATCTTTGGAGCCTATCCTGGCAGTCACTCTGGAGACCAGGCTGGCCTCAAACTCAGAGATCCACCTGCCTCTGCCTCCCAAGTGCTGGGATTAAAGGCATGCACCACCAAACTCGGCTGCATCTAAATTTTTATGTGTGCAAACAATGTATGAGTGCCAGTCTGGGTAATAATTAGCAAGCCACAGCCAATGTATCTTCATTCATTAATACATTGTCTCTATGAACTTCAGTGTAGGGATTTGATGGCCTCGTACTAATGCTTTTGACCTGCTTAGGAGGTGACTGTAAAGTTCTGTGTCTAGGCAGGCCTCTCAACCTTAGCATATAGCTCCATTATCTACAATGCAGTTCCTCCAATGTGCTTGTCAGACAACAAAACCTAAAACATTGTTCTTGAGTGGTATTATGTAATCTTGCACAGGGCCACCACACTTATGAACAATTGTCCAATGATAGATACAACCTATCTATCAGCGAGAACAAATGAAATGATTTCAGGACTAAATCCACAAATAAGTTATCAACTGGAAGAGGGATGAGCACTATAGTAAAATGGTCTACACTAAAAACACTCTTCCTTCTCTCCCTCCATCTCTCCTTTCCTTTCTTTATCTCTGTCCCATCCCTCCTTCTCCTGTCCCCTCTCTCCTCAACTTCTTCTTCTATTCTATTTCCTCTCCCTCCTCTCTAAAGCTATATAGCTCAAATAAAGTCATTTCATGGGTGAAATACCTGGGAGTCTAGAAACCCTTAACTGTCTGTCTTTAGACAACTGTGTTCCTTTGATTAAAAATGTTCCATGGCAGCATTGCTATGTTTTTGTACTGCCTTAGGACTGATTTACTATGCTCTGCCTGACAGTATGGATTTTAAAAACTTGACTTTATTTCAGCCATCCTCCTTCCCTTTGGTCACCACGATTGACAACTTCTTTTCCTAGAAGGCAATGTGTTTGGCTCTTCAGTGAAGCTTCTCTTATAGTATCATCTTAAATTATTTAAAATATCGTAACTCCAGAGCTAGTGGGGCTTCTTGCATTTGTTTCAGAATGAAAATAGAAAAACTGTTCTGACTTTCTCTGTCTCTAGTGTAATGCTGTACCACTCCTTCTGGATTTCCACCTCCAGGTACCAGGAAAGTTCGGCAGTTTTTTGTTTTTGTTTTTGTTTTTGTTTTTTAAGTTAAGACTGATCCTGAGTAGTTCTGGTTGCTGAACTTTAACTAAACTGACCCATGCCCCCTCAAGCTGTACCACTAATCACCCAAAATGACAAGCACAAGTGCCCTGCATTTCCTCCACCACTCTGTCACAAGACAGAATTGGAGTGACAGCACACCTCCAGGACCACGCTTCAACAAAAGTAGACCTGGCACATGTAATTTCCAGTCAGTGAGATTTCAATGCTTTCTATTAACATATTATATCATAGGTGGATTCTCATCAAGCCAACTTCCACTATTTATGTTTTAAAGTATGAAACACAGAGAAATTTGTATTTAGGCAAGCTCCCCAAGTATAACTTCTCTCAAACACCAAGGTGACTTGGTTCTGTCTGATATCCAAACTCATCGATAATGATAAAATTCAGTCATATATGTTTTATGTTATTTGTAATGCAAATTTTCTCTATTTTCTAATTATAACACTAATATAAGAAATGTGCAGTACTTCTGAAATATGAGCATAAGTCTATAGAACATATATTACAAACTTTCAAAATAACTTTAATAATTCTTGAGAAATTCATACAATGTCCTTTGATCAATTTTAGCCCTCATTCATTCCCGTAACTCCTCCCACATCCATCCCCATCTCCCTACCTCATCCAATTTCATGCCTATATTTCTAGTTTTGAGATTATAACATAATCACATAATTTCCCCATGTCCATTTTCTTCATATGTCCCCATTCCCTTTCCTCTCTCCAGCCTCCCCTACACCCTATATATCCTCCCTTGCTCTCTTTTGAGGTCTTAAATGGCATACAAAAGACTTCTGGTAGCTAAGGAATGCTGAGAGTAGAAGAAATAGTTTTCATTACTTCTTTTTTCAACAATGCACTGAAGCCAGTTTGTGCTGTCCACATACTCTTTGGTGTGGGATAATTCACTGGAATGTGGTCAACCTACCAGTAACTATCAATTTAATGAAAACTGACTCACACATCCCCAGAAGTGAGTCCTCAAATATTCATAATGCCACAATTAGGGTAGAGGTTCATGGATCATTCCATCTTCTCAACAGAATGTTGACTGGCTTGATTTTATGCAGGCAACCACAGTTGTTAAGAGTTCATTGTTCAGTGGTACTCAAATGTCCAAAAACACTATTCCATGAAGGTCCTCCCAGACCCTTAGCTCTTAGAATCTTTTGGGCTCTTCTGCAATTATCCCTCAGCCTTGGGTACTGATAATATAGATGTCCCATTTAAGGTTAAACACTCCACTCATTCTAAATGTAAATTATCAAGTGGACAATGCCTCCCTGGATTAATATAAATTCAGTAGACAGTGATCTCCTTTAGCTCAACGAAAAGCCTTGCTATGTTTTATGAACTCAGGGAGACTCATCACTGTATTTTGAAGGATAAAAAGTTTCACAGATTTTAAGTTTTGATTCTCTTGGTCAAAAGATATTTTGTTTCTCTCTAGTAAATATCTGGACACTATCTCCTTTCTCAGAGTGTCTGGTTGTGGGAATAGTATGTGTTTAAGATAAAAGGAAACAAATATGGAAGAACTTTGACTTTTATCTATTAGGGAAATAATAAAGATGAAAGTCTTGACACAAAATGAACTCCAACTTAGAGTGTTGTTCTTAATTTTTAGAGATAATTTGATTAGTCTAAACCGGGAGGTAATTGAATAGTAGTCATATTTATGGTCTCCAGATGTAAGTTAGTTATTTTCAGATCTTCATCTTTGCAATTGGTAGTTCTATGACTTTAAGCAGGTATTTCACTAGGCCTCCAAACCACCTCTATGGTGAGGAGCTTTGCCTCTAATTGTGAAAAAGACCCAGGAAGGTAGTGAGAAGTGATCTTCTATTATGAACATTTAGGAAAAGATTTACTGAGAAAGTAACTTACACTGAAGGATAAACAGGAGTACCTCAAAGGGAATATTCCAGACAAAGGTAAAGGCAAGTCAAATTTTCTAAGGCAGGAAAAAAGAATTTGGTTGTTTTCAGTTTCCAAAAATTCAAAGAAGGAAATGGAAGCTAGGACATAGTAAGAAAGTGGCAAACACCAGTGATTAACGCATCCCCAGAGAGGTCCTTATCTAGTGTAGACTCCTTTGCCCAGTTATTCTTCCATCATTCCATACTTCCTTTATGAGAGTTCTCTTGTTATCTTATTACTTACATAGTTTTGTTATTCATTCCTTACTTAATTGCTTCAACATAAGCTCCATTAATCATTTCTATTTCTCTAATACAAAAAAAATAGAACTTGCTTAAAAATCATTGGCTTTTAATAAATATTGGATGAAAGGGGTAAAAAGAAAATGAATGACATTGGTAAGAAAGGTAAGCAAAGGGTTTCATGTGATCTGAAATAAATTTGAGCCTTCAAATTCATGATGAGAAAATAGTGAGTTTTAACTTGAAGGTAATGCGGTCAGATTTGCCTTTAAAAGTAACCTCAAAAATAATATCTGTGAGACTAAAGAGTAGGCCTTGTGATTAAGAGCACTGGCTGCTCTGCCAGAGGACCTGGTTCAATACTCAGCATCCATATGGCAGTTCATAACTATCTGTAACTCCCATTCTGAGGAATCCAATACTGTTAGAAGCCTCCAAATAAGAATTTGTGGCCTGCGGGATCCTGGTTTGAGGACAATTAGGATCCCAGAGACTGGCTGAACCAATGGATATAGCCATGGTGCTGGAGAAATGGTGAACAGTAAAGGCACCCTGTGGTTTTCAGGAATGAGGCTTGGAGTAGGAGACAGCTGGCTTCAAGAGGGCACAGGCTGAGCTGTTTTTTCAGCAGTATTGATTAACATACTTGATAAATGATCAAATACATTTGAGCCAAATTTCTCACTTTTAAAGGATGATGTAACAGAAAACTACAAAGGCTAGAATAAACCCTAAGATGTTGAAATAAAACCAGAGATACTAGAGTGTATTCATGTTTGATACATGGATGAAAAATGGATTTATGCAAGTAGAAAATATGCAAGTAGATAGATTATTGATATATAGACATAGAAGATTCTCTCTCTCTCTCTCTCTCTCTCTCTCTCTCTCTCTCTGTGTGTGTGTGTGTGTGTGTGTGTGTGTGTGTGTGTGTGTGTGTTTCCTAGCTTTGTTAATTAAAAAGAGGAAGATGGTTGATTCAGGTCAACCAACGCACTATGTGGTTTGAGCATGAGATGAATATTTTATTGTAAAGTTCAATACTCCATATACTGACCTGCTAACCTTCATTTCTAAAAGGCCTTTTTAAAAAAGAATTACTCCATAAAGAATGCAGAGATTGCCCAGTGGTTAAGGGTACAGTCTGCTGTTACAGAGGACAAGAGTTTGTGTCCTAGCACACCTTAGTCAGCTCACAGCCACGTGTAACTCCAGTGTCAGGTGTATTCAATGTGTCTGTCCTCCTCAGATACCTGTACATCCACACAGATACATATTAACACATAGCTAAAAATAATAAAAGTAAATATTAAAACTGAAAAGAATGATTCCTTAGAAAGGGGCCAATTTAAAGACAGTTAATGAAGCAGTTCAAGATAAACTGAACACACCTTATGTCACTAAAAGGAAGTGGCAAAACAATATGGAGACTTGTCAAAAAGTATATTGTGCGCCTCAATGAACAATAACATTAATGTGCTAAAATTA
Source organism: Cricetulus griseus (assembly GCF_003668045.3). Taxonomy (NCBI): domain Eukaryota; kingdom Metazoa; phylum Chordata; class Mammalia; order Rodentia; family Cricetidae; genus Cricetulus; species Cricetulus griseus. The sequence goes on from NW_023276806.1 coordinate 234,567,178, forward strand.
AAAGATTGCTCACAGTAGGATTCTCACAAATAAATATATATGAAAATAATAAATGTAGATAATAACAGGATGATCACTAAAAGTGAAGATAATGATTAAATTACATCAGGTGAAACAAAATCATCAATGAGGTTTCATGTATCAAAGTTATGTCAACATAATTTCATAACATTACATCAGGAGTAAATCAGTACCTTTAAAATACAGAAACCTGGAAGACCTCACTCACCATAGCCAAATGGCCAACACGTTATGCTCCCTGCTGTAATACGCAATGAAGGACAGACATGAGACTTTGGTAGGACATTACTAATACACAATGAAAATTTATGGAGAGTGCTGTGTAAAACAGCTAACCTTGACTCAACAAAGCTACTGATAACAGCAAAACCAAGGAAAGATTGAGCAAGTGTTCCAGAGTACACACTAGTGAGACCTGAAGCTAGACTGCAATAAATCATCCTTTAAAACTCTACATTGGAAGAAAATTTAAATGTCATCTTTAGGATAATTGATAGAATGGTATTGGATATTACAATTAGATTGTAGTTGCACAAATTGCTAACAGTGTTGTGTGCATAGCACTGTGTCTTAAAATATTACACATATATAGTTCAGTAGTCAGAAATAGACATAATTTACACCATATGTGTGGTACACACACACACACACACACACACACACACACACACACACACACACACACACACTCGAGTGCACTAGTGTGTACACATGTAATGATAAATGTAGTCAGATAAGCAGCTGAGGAAGTAAGGAATTCTTTTTATTATTCTTAAGGGATGCATATGAAAAATTTTGAAATAGAGACCAAATAAAATTATTTTATCTGGGTGGCTGGAGAGATGGCTCAGTTGTTAAGAGCACTGGCTGCTCTTCCAGAGGACCTGGGTTCAATTCCCAACACCTACATGGCTGCTCACAACTGTCTGTAACTCCAGTTCCAAGGCATCCAAAACCTTCACATAAACATAATACAGGTGAAACAGCAAGGCACATAAAGTAATTGAAAATTACTTTAGCTGAATGTATTAGTTGTAAAATAAAATCATTGCATAGTAAAAAATAAATAATGAAAATATAATACTTACAAGTTAATATTGTTATATATATACATATATGTATACACATGTTTATTTATTTATTTTGGTGTAACTTCAAGCTTTATAATGTTTCAGACTTGGGGTACCTGATCTTATGTAGAGGTCTTTGATCCATTTGGGTTGTCTTTTGTACAGGGTGATAGCCAGTATCTATTCATTCTTTCAAATGCAGACATCAAGTTTGACCAGCACTACTTGGTAAAGATGTTATCTTTACTCCAGTGAGTGGTTTTAGCTTCTTTGAAAAATTCAGGCGTCCTTAGGTATGCAGAGTTAGATCTGGGCCTTCAATTTGATTCTGTTAATCAACATATCTGCTTTTGTGCCAAAATCGTCTTGTTTTTTGTTGCTATAGCTCTGTAGCAGAGCTTGAGATCAGGGACAGTGATACCTCTGGCAGTTCTTTTATCACACAGAATGATTTAAGATTTCCTGGTTTTTGTTTGTTTGTTCCCATATGAAGTTGAAGATTTTTCTTTACTTTCTGGAAAAATTGTGTTGGAATTGTGATGGTGTTGGTGTTGAATGTATAGATGGCTTTTGGTTAATGATCCATGAACATAGGAAATCTTTCCATCTTCTGATGCCTTCCGAATTTCTTTTTTTGTATCATAAGATGTTTATTACACAAATCTTCCACTTGCTTGGTTAGAGTTATCCCAAAATATCTTTCAGGTTATTGTGAAAGATATTATTTCCATGATTTCTTTCTCATTCTGTTTAACATTTTTAGATAGGAAAGCTCCTAAAGTTTCTGTGTTAATTTTGTATCCTGGTAATTTATTGAAAGTATTTATTATCTTTAGAAGTTTCCTGGTGGAGTTCTTAGGATTTTTATGTATAAAATCACATTATCCTCAAATATAATTTGACTTCTTCCTTTCCTATTTGTATCCCCTTGATAATGTTTCATATATAGAATATTCCTTCCTTTTTCTTATGGTTGAGTTAATATCAAACTTGCAAATAATAACAAAATTTATTCAAGTCCTGTAATTATGACTAATCCATAAAATTTGTAAAAAAATTATCTTAGAAGTTCTTAGTGAATAGATTCTTTTCACTTATTTTTCTAACTGATTTATAAAATATATTCAGAATCATAAAATAACAATTGTGTTTTTGAAGGCAGTAGTAACCAAAGTTAATTTTCTTGCTCTCTCTTTTTTTTCCTTGCTTCTCTCTTGGCCAGGTTTCATATGTAAAAGCTATTGATATTTGGATGGCAGTATGCCTCCTTTTTGTGTTTTCAGCACTTCTGGAGTATGCAGCAGTGAATTTTGTATCAAGACAACACAAAGAACTTCTGAGGTTTCGACGGAAGAGAAAGAATAAGGTAAGCAGTTACTTTTATTGGGTTTAATGGGATATCGATTTGCAATGCATAGTGATTTGTTGTGTGTGATACAAATGTACAGGAGAGAAATTTGGATTGGGGACTAACTGAAATGATATTCTTTCATTTTTGTTCAGCTGAAAAATATGTGCAAAGATCATTTCAGGGAGAAATTGTAGTATTGAGTTATGCCTATGTAGCATGTCTGGTGCCATGATATGCTTTATCAAGGTCATTAATATATTTCCAGGAACAACATCACTCATGTTCAGTTGATAAATATTTCATCTCCTACTTGCAATGCTAGGGTATTCACAATGCCATCTCTTAATACAGACATAAGATTTAGTCATGAAAATTGTTCTTTTTTCTGAGCTAATTAATTGCTTCCATAAAATATCATGGAAGTATTATAATGATGAGCTCATGCAGTATAGTTTTCTTCCCATGCACATTTTCATATTTAAACATTTTGTTCTGATACATTGTGATAAATAAAACAAGTGCTATTATCTATTGCCTTGCTAATATCTGATCAAAGATGGATCCACAAGAAAATGCATTGGGAGCATCATTAGGAAGTCATAGAAAGTTGTGGACGTAACCTGCTAGCTGAATTTGCTTGTCTACAATGTGTTTGTTCTACCATTAAAACCTGTTAAGGCATCTTCCTTTATGGACAACATGATTTTGAGTAAGCCTCTTTCCTTTATAATGACAGAATTTCTCTCAACAATAGATCTATGCTTTGTTTATTACCATGCAAATGTGCCAACTGACAACTTAATGGAAAATCTTTGTTCAACAAAACACTGTCAGAGTCATATAGAAATATTGCCGGTTTATACTGAGACATTTAAACAAAACATAAGTCTTAAGGGCAATGCTTTGGCATATATGGTATAAAGTTTTAATGACTTTTAAAAGATCAATGATTTATTAATTATTTGCTGCATATATAATTATTAAATATTTTAAAGCAAAAGAAGTTACTGTCTCAGCTTAAGTGCACTTAATATTAAATATATTCTAAGGCAATTGACTTCCAAAACTTATCACAAACCCAAAAAACATCCACAAACTGTTGTAGGAAGGGAGCATTAGCACTGAGACAATAATAATATTGGACAGAAAACAATATTCAATTTTTCATTTGTTAAATTTGCATGAAAACAAAACTATACCATTCATATGTAAAATGTATGGTGATGAGGAGATTAACTTTCATATTGTCCTTCCACCTTCCCCTGGTCTTTGGTCAATTGTGTTTTTGTCCTCTTCTTACTCCATGTTCTCTCTCCTCCTCTTCCTTATTCCTCCTTCCCCTCCTCTTCCTTCTCCTCTTCCTGTACCACCTGTCTCCTCCCCCTCCTCTTCTCCCTTTACCACCGCATTCCCCTCCTCCTCATTTCCTACTTCTTCCTGAACCTTCACTCCATCCATCCCTTTCTCCTCATCATTTCTCTCACACAGACTTTTACTGCCCTTTCTCTCCTGATTCTTAGACTTACTAAAACACTGTAACAGAATCAAAGCTTCACAGGGCCAAAGCATATGCCTTTCTTTCCTGTTAGTGACGGATAACAATTTTCCTGATCACTATTTATTATAACTGGGGCAACACTCTGTTTCCTTATCTTTAGTATTTGATTTTACACTTTTCACTTCCATTTCTTTACTTATTTTTTCTTTCCTATCTACTGTAGGATGCTTCAACCACAGGCTTCGTAGACTAGAAATGAGAAATATCATGCATATGCTATCTAATAGATAAAAGACTGCTATCTCACCGTCACTCTACCCTGAACATAATTGATAGTGAACCAGACCACAATTTAGATATTCAATTCTGATTCCTCTTTTCAAGAAAAAAAAATTGACTGAAGTGCTGCTTTTTTCAATTTTACCACATGTAGAAGTGAGATAAAAATATTTGATGTACTTAATGTCCATTACTCTTTAGCTCACAGCAAAGATGCAAAGATCAATATGTTTAGTGACTGGTGTTCCAGGAAAAGTTAGAAATAAATACAATAATAATAATGGTTTATCATTCTCTCATCACGACTTGAAATATTCAGGCAGCATATGTGACTAAGGGTAATTAAAATTTAACGCAGAACAAAGCCACTGATTTTTAATTCGATACTTTTGGATAGATACTTTGTGTATGTGGACATCAATGAATTGATACATATGTATGCTAAAATGGTGTATGTGATTAAAATCAATTGTGTAATTATACATGACTTGATTCTCTGGTTTCTCAATCCCTCTTGGTCCACTTTACCTTCCCACAGACAGAAGCTTTTGCACTGGAGAAGTTTTACCGTTTCTCAGACACGGTAAATTGACTTTCTTAACTCTAAGTAGAGGAATGTGATCATCTCTAAAACGCAAACAGCACATTCTGCTCTGAGGCAGTGTTTGGTGGGGAAACACAGACCCTTTCCTACTTAAAGCTAAGCAAACAGCATTTCTCTTCAGCTAGGAACAATCATCTCTTCTGGGAGTATAGCTCTTGTCTTTCCTTGCTCAATAAAAGGCTCAGTTATGATTCATTTTGTTTACAGTTGAATATAACTAGTCAAAGTGATTTTAAACATACAAATTTTAAAAATATTATATATATTTCTTACAGTGTTCTTCACAGGGGAATATCATAGAACTGGAGACAATTAACTTAAAAATAAATGGGAGCTGCATGTAGTAGAACTTACTTTTAATCCCAGCACTAGGAAGGCAGAGGCAGGAAGATCTCTGTGAGTTTGAGCCAGCCCAACCTACACAGCAAATTCCAGATGAGCCAGAGCTATAAAAAGAGACCAGATTCACTAATAAATAAATAAATAGCAATAAATAAGTAAGGAAATAAATAGAAAACTTATTTATATACACAATCCTAAGAGCAGCTGTACAAGCAACCTGAGAATGAGGTTCAAAATGCTTTTGTGCAGTCTGTGTATCTTTAGAATATGTTCATTAAAAGATTATGTATAGAAATTAACAAATTTGTTTTAATTAGAGCATCTTTTCAAATTTATAAATTAAAATGTATAGAGATATCACAAAGACACACATCCAAGCATGATTGATATGTAATTATCTAGGAAGGAAATCTACAGTATTGGTCTATAGGTGATTTGTAATTGTATCATAGCCAAAAATCTGGTCTGTGAAATTACATTACAAATAGTCTAGTTTGCTAAACTAGAATTTCAGGGTAAATTACAGGTTAAAATAGCTTCCAAGATGCATTCTGCTGTGCATTCTTAATGTCCCCAATTAAGAATCCTGTAAATGAAATAATATTAAATGAGCCTTTTTACCATCTCAACTTTCTTACATAGTATGTTGACCCAGTACTACTTTAAAGTACCGAATAGGCTAATTTCATGTCAACTAGACACAAGCTAGAATCATCCGAAAGTAGGTAATCTCAACTGAGAAAAATTACTCCATAAGATCCAGCTGTAGGGCATTTTCTTAATTAGTGATCAATGTGGGAGGGCCCAGTCCCTTGTGGATGGTGCTGTCACTGAGCTGGTGATCCAAGATTGTAGGAGAAGCAGACTGAACAAGCCCTGAGGAGCAAGTAAATAAGCAGCACCCCTTCTTAGCCTCTGGACGCTCCTGCTTCTAGGTTTCTGTCCTGTTTGGGTTCCTGTACTTCAGTGATGTACTATCATGTGGAAGTAAAAGCCAAATGAACTCTTTCCTCCCCAATTTGCTTTTAGTCAATGTGTTTCATCACAGCAATATAATTAACTAAGTCAAGTACTTACTAAGTTCCTCTAGAATCTACAGTCATTTAACTATTTTACTTTGTTAGTCAAATCTATGTGTCATTTTCCAATACCAATATTTCTTAGTTTTATCTGTGAAAAATGTCATATAATTGATTGGCTATAACTATCCTATAAGCAATATTTTAATTTCATGAAATCTCAATAGTCAGATTAGTGATTTGAATACAGGGTCATATACATGCATATATATTAAAATATAATAAGTAGATATGCATATGTAAAATCTGTCTATAAAATCTGCATAGTTAGATATCATTACTAACTTGAAAGATTTCAGAAACTAATGAAAACTGCACATTCTACTAATTATGGCTTTATAAATATTTCTGATGAAATCTTACCCTTATCTCACAATCAATTATTTTCAACAGGAAAACAATATGGTAATGTTAACACTTTCTTTAGACAAGTATGAGTTGCCTGTTTTTAACAAGTAGAATAAGCATTGTACAAATCTGGAAGTGGTAACTTTAACTTTTGTAAAGTATTTTTCTCAAACTGGGCTGACAAAATTCTTTATCCTCTTTAAGTACCTATTCTGCTATGAAAGGCTCTAAGAAATCCAAGTCTTAAATCCACATAATCAAAATAAAACCAAATGAATACAGTGTGTCCACTTTCAGGAGCAACAATTTGCATGAATTTCCTTCCACATCCTAATTCAGGACAACAGCCAAAGTAAATAAAATCAGCCTCCTTACAGAAGGTTTGTTGCAAGAAGAGATTCTACAATTGTGCAGATGGAATTCTTAGAAATGTTGTTTTTGTAATTTAGTATAGTATTGGCTTGACCCTTGGTATGTAATCTTTGGAATTACACATCTTTCCTTTTCTGTTAGAGATACAAAAGAACCCTTTGTCTATTTGGAAGAGTAAAAGTTTGCTCTTATATCCAAATTTCCCCACCTCACACTGTCATAGCCTGCTATGTGCTGACTCCCACCTCGCCATGTCATAGATGCTATCTCCAGTGCTGAATGTGTGTGGGTGCATGCATGATATAAAAATATTTTGATTAGAGGTTACTATTTTCAAGTACGGAGTGATACAAAGACACTGTACTATTTCCGAACATGCATTATCTGTTGAGAGCTTTGAGTGACATTGGACTGCTTCAATGCATTTCATGTAGCTTCCTCCACACTACAACAATAACGCAATGCTTTGCTAAGAGAAAATTCATTTGCACATTATTCTAGAAAGTCTGTCTCCTAAGTATTATCTGCATATGCAAATAAAATAGGAATGAGCTAGTATTATACTTAAGAAAATATGACCAAAATTTGTTTTTAGCTAGGTTCATAGTTTTCTTTTTAAAATAGAGATACTATAACTGCATTTTGAAAATTACTAAAACATTAAAATTACTTTCATTGTAAATGTATCTGTTGTCTTACTTTAAAATAGTTTAATATAACTTTAAAGACTAATATGTAAACTATGTTTCTGTCTTGTGTTTTGTCAGCTCTACAGTCTTAAAACAAATACAAACTATATGTGTAATGTGTTGGTTGAAAAGATGAAACCTCATGGCTGAAATTATATGGTATCCACATACATGGAGTCATTTAATATGTTCCACTCTAGATTTACTTATGCTCCATTGTAGAACTAACTTATTCTTTAAATAAGTATGACTTAAAATTTTTATGAATGCCTTTAAATGGTGGTTTCTGAATAATTAAACACCAAAAGAATTCTTTTCTAAAACTCACCCTTATGAGGTATTGAAATTTTATCTTCTCAACTAAAATAAAGATTTTGGTTATTTTCTGAGTTATTTATAATTTATGTTAAGCAAACTATTCATTTGGGGTTTATTTTGAATACTATTTATAAAATAATATTCAGTAAAGTAGTGTAGGTCTAGCAAGACTGTTCTGTAGGTAAGTCCTGACCTGGGTTCTATTCTCAGAACAAAGGTGGGAAGGAGAGAACTGACTCCCCCAAATTGTCCTTTTATCTCCACACCTGTGCCATCCTATGGCATATCCTCACCAACATACACACACAAACACAGAGAGAATTAATAGGCAAACAGATAAATAATTAAAAGGACAAAGCAAGTAATATAATCCCATCTTACTTGAAATTAAAATATGCCATAATGGCCTCTATGCCAAAGTTAACTAAAACAAACATGGTGCTTTACCACATACAGCCAGATCTAATCTCCTAACTCCCAATAAATAGTTACTATTCACTGTCAGAATTCAATAAGTAAGAAGTAAGGATATATTTTTTAAAAAAAGTTCTGTGGACTTCTCATGTTTCCATTAAAATATCTATATTCTATTTTCATAATTCATCTAGATCCTTAACATTCATCTTTAAAAACTTAACATTTGCCACTTGTTTGCCCCTCACTATTCAATACCTCCAGCATGTACTCAGCTCTTTAATAAATGCAAACTCTCCTTCAACTAGTTAGTGTTCGAACAATTTCATTTGACTTTCAACTATGAAATAGTTTGATTGACTATACTTGCATTTTCTTAAGACTTATTTTTTGAAACAACACAGAAATGTGTAAAGGTATATTGAGTAACAATTTATACTAATTTAAAAAAATTACCATCTTTTATCTGACTGCAGACTTCTCTAAAAGATAGTATCACCAACAAAATAAGCAATTATTGCATTTACTAGCAATTTTTAAAATCCACACATTTCAAAACCAACTAAATTGAAATTAATTTAATTGCCTTTCTCTGTTACTTATGCATTTTACAATAAATTTGTAAAAATTATTTAAACTTGTAGACATTTACAGTTATCTGCTTATTATCTTAACTGTATAAAGAATGCTTGAAAGGTATCTACTAGACTAGAAACATTAAGGAGGGAGTTATACATGTAATCTAACCATAATCTTACTATATTTCACTGTATCTTACTATAATTGACATACATACATATATATATATTCATTTTATCAATATATGATATTCATTTTATAAAAGACTATTGATTGAAATTCTCTTTTCACATGACCCCTTGTAAAATATCTCAGAACAAAATATGGAGCAATGTCTGCTGTTTGCTTCAGTCTTGGTGGATATTCTTACCAAACTCCATAAGAATTCCCATAGCTATCATCGAAATGTATCATCTTTTCTAATAACATCAAAAATTTTATTTCTCGACACTCTGGCAGTCATTTTAAAATTCCACTATATGTATTTTCCCAGAAATTGCAGTCGACATGCATTTCCGAACTGGATACTTTCACGAGTGAGTTTTAAGGCCCTGAGTCTCAGATCTCTCAGTTTGTTCGTGTTCCCATTTCAAATGCAATTTATCTTCTAGTTACATTATACAGAGGGGCCAACAAAATTCTATAGTAGACCCAACAGAGCTCAGTAGTATTATATGTTGGTTTTCTCTTAGTTGAGTCCAGAAGACATGGCAATTTTTCCTTCAATGCTTGTGAATTGCAGCTATTGGCTTTAGACTCAGTTACTCCTGGGTGTGGACCAATGATTTTGAACCTAGAGTCTGGATTAATTGGTTTCTATTGCCTATTGCATGTGCTACCAAAGCTTTGATATCTGTCTGATGTTTCCCTTGAAGAGAAAGTTACCACCGTTATTAACTGATTAACTTTAACTGTGATCCCTACAAAATGTGCACCAGTTTTCTGGAAGAAGCTGGAGAATGAAGTTTCCCTGAGAGGAAAGGAGACAGTAACTATATCTCTCTCACATAAATGTATACTGTGTTTGGCCTTATTGTTAGATCAAGATTAAAAAGAAAATATCAGGAACATCAGTCAAATGATAACTACTTCCCTTGACCTGGAAAAACTCTGAAAATTTTACCATATCCAGCATGTGAAGATGAGTGTAGGAACTCTTTACTGAACACAAATAATATCCAGCCTGACAAAATCTGTCTAGTTTGCTCAAGGGCCACACAGACTGTTCTAGCAACACTTATTAGGACTAACACCCCTGCCTGCATTCACTTCATGGGAGCTGAGGATTCCAAGTTTCAACTTTCAACCAATAATAGTCTTTTTTAAATTTTTATTTAAATAAAAACAATCTTATTTTATATACCAATCTCAGTTCCTTCTCTATCTCTCCCTCCCATGCCTCCCACTAAGCCCCCATGCTCTCCCCAGGGAGGGTAAGGCCTCCCATGTGGGATCATCAAAGTCTGTCATATCATTTGGGGCAGGAATTGGGTCCTTCCCTGTGTACCTAGGCTGAGAGAGTATCCCTCCATAGGGAATGGGCTCCCAAAGTCCATTTGTGCACTAGGGATAAATACTGGTTCCACTGACAGAGGCCCCATATACTGCCCAGGCCCTCCAACTGACACCCACATTCAGGGGACCTGGTTCGGTCCTATGCTGGTTCCCCAGATCTCAGACTGGGGTCCTTGAGCTCCTACTTGCTCAGGTCCGCTGTTTCTGTGGGTTTCTCCAGCATGTTCTTGGCCCCTTTGCTCATCACTCCTCCCTCTCTGCAACTGGACTCCAGGAGTTTAGCTCAGTGTTCAGCTGCGGATCTCTACTTCTGCTTCCATCAGCTACTGGATGAAGGCTCTAGCATGGCATTTAATGTAATCATCAATCTCATTATAGGGGAAGAACATTTAAGGTAGCCTCTCCACTATTGCTTAGATTTTTAGTTGGGGTCATCCTTATGGATTCCTAGACAGTTTCTTAGTGCAAGATTTCTCTTTAGACCTATAATGGCTCCCTCTATTAAGGAATCTCTTTTCTTTCTCTCTCCTTCAGAGTTCTTTCCTCCATTTTGATATTTACTTAGATGAAGAGTTGGATAATTTTAACAGGTCCATTCTAATACATCCAATTAAAGCTATACTAAAACACTTTCTAATCAATATTAGGTTCAGACCAGAAATAGCAATGTGTGTTCTATTCTTTCAATTGCACATGGAGTCAATGTCCCCTCTGTACTCCTACCGGGAAGATGCCTACTGGGAATCTTCTTGACTACTGATAACCTACAACCATAGCCAGTCACTTAGCTTTTCTTTTCACCAGCTTCTCTTTGTCTTCTCTTTTTGCATTCTGGCTTCTTGGTAATAGTATCATATATTTTCCACTGATTTATATTATCCCAAAAATCTTTTTTTACTGTCCTTGACCAGTCTATTTTACATGTTTTATCTTTAATTCTTACTCAGAGTTGGGTAAGAAAGTCCTGGCCTTCAAGACTGTCTTTATGTGTGTCAACCACCTTAACTTCATTTGTCCAATTAGATCTATGTGAGGAGATGAGATAAATTAAAAACTTTTGATCAGTGTCTTTATCTTCATTTTCCAATATTATCATTTCACCTAGTATATGATACAAATAAATCTAGGGGACTTCTTTTAGAGTGGTAGCTTCTAAAATTCATCCTATATCCAGTCTCCCAGATGTGCCAGGAAATCACTCACAGGAATCCTACCTGTTTTTATTATTACCTTTTAGTTTCTTCATAACCATGTGTGAAGTTTTAAATAGTCAAGAGAGACTTTCTTCCCACTAGTGAACTCAGCATGATCTTTGCAAGAATAAATGTGCTCATGAATCTACACATCCTTCCACTTTCTGTAAAGGAAGGCTTCCCCTACCCATGGTCATTCTACAGAGTTTAGATGAGAGGGTGTGACTTGATCACTATGGCTAGACATTCATGAATAAGAATGCTACAAGTTGGAATTCAGCATTTCTACCAAACATTCTGATGATGATGTGGCTGGCCTAGGTTTCCTACTGCACTTAATTTGTACAAGACCATTCCCCTTCACAGTAGTGAGAAATAATTTCTCTTCTCAGAGTGAATTAACAGCACTACAGACTTCTCCAGCTAGACAAATGGACACTGATCACCCAGTAATTCCTGAAGAAGAACACTGCATGCAGGAATTCAGCATTTCTGCCAAACTTTCTTATGCTGCATCATCTGAAAGTCTATCGTTAGCTCCTACATTGATTGTCCTGTAGATTCATGAAAGGATGGACCACACAGAGCTACATTAACTCTACAGATAATTACACTGCAACTATTTTGCCCTATTTGGTAGCTCCTGACAATGTATAACTACCAAATACTAGAAATATAGTTTGAATTTATAGATGAATAAATGCACAGTACACACCAGACTTAGTATTAGAAAGGTGAATTTTTTCAATTTATATGTTGTACAAATGATGAAATATTGAGTTGGATATACTGAATTCAAATTTCTTAATTAAGATTAACTGCCTACATCCTTCAAATTGCTCACATATATAAATAAATTTATTATTATAATATAGCTCATATATTTTATTGGGTATGATTATCCATAAATATTAGTTTTGAGTGTCACCCACCAGGAATTATAGATGTAATCAATACTAAACAAAATATTCTTTCAAGTTTTCACCTTGAGCCAGGTCAGAAAACCAACTGTTTCCCATGCTGCTGTCCTTACTACTAGTTGGTTCCAATTGCTTGAGGATGGTTAGTTAAGAAAGAAGTCACTGGAGCTTGAGGCACATCCTCTACAATTTTTATCTCATTGCTCTTCCACAGAATACTTCCCTAGGGAATAAATCTGTGCCATCCATATTTCTGTAATAAGACTCAGGCCCAATAATTTTCTGAACATCCTTTGCTTCCTTAAATGCAGAGCCAATCAGCATCGGATTCTCATCAGAGGCTACCTGACCAAAAACGTCTAGGCATATTGAGGTGGAACTATTCTAAAATGTGTCTTCTGTGTCCACTTGCTGAAATTTGGGTTGAAATGTTGTTCACACCCTCTAAGCAACAACAACAACCTTTCAATTGAGTATAGCCCCATTGTCATCTTACAGAAGTCTGAACCATTTCTCTAGAGGACAGCTTCTTTGCTTCCTCATTCACACAGATGCAAGCACAAAAGACAAGGGGTATGTGATTTCCTTTACACACATAAGTCATAGAGTTTATTTTAACCCATTTTTATACTGCCAATCACACTGGCTAAAGATGTACAGACCTACGTACAGCCCTCTTGATGCTTCTGTCCTCCTTCAGTTCCTCACAGTGAATGAGACTGACTCCATTCCCCATTTAGCTTGATTCTGCATTTTCAAGAAAATGATACCTTAGAAACCAGGGGTATTTCTCAGAGTGTCATAACAGCTCAGGACTGATGTCATTCCACTAGCCAGGTATATAAAAAGACACAACAGAAAAAAACTTGGTTGTTCATTCATTATGTTTAATTTTCAATAAAAATACCTTTACTTGAGAGGAGTAGCTGTGGTCTAAAATATTTCAAAATAAATAGTCCAGAATGAATGGGAAGAAAGGTAGTCAATGAAATGTTTTGTTAGACATATATTGTAAAATCATGAAATCTCAGTATTTTAATAATTAACTCTTCAATTCAGCTAATGTGACAGCATATGTGAATGCTCATGGAGAAGCTGCCTTGTCCTTTTAATGATGTATTTTAAACATGTGCATGGACAGAATTTAAATACTATATTGCATTTCAGCATTAAATGACCTGTACACATAATTTAAATTACTGAGGTAACTTATGTTGCCATTCAGGTATGCAAGCACAGCATAATTTATTAATATTAAAAACAATAATATACCTTTTTATATAATATCAATTGAATTCATATGTACTTTTTTAAAGACAGACAATTTCAAAGCATGCATTACATTTGCCATAAAATGTTTTTTTGGAAGTCAAAACATGGCCACATAATTAAGCACATTTACTAGAATCCTGAAAAAAAGAAAACTGTTTTCATTTTCTTTTTTACAAGATTGCAACAATAGTCACAGCTAACTTGGATGGAAGCTTTATTTCAAGGTGATTTTAACTGTCATATTTTAATTGCTTTCACCAAAGTCCAATTGCTTAATGAGTCTTACAGTTGAAATGTTTCCAGTAATTATATGCTTTTGTCTTTTAGGTGGATTGCCTCACCTTCATTATTCTAGAAAACTACTTCATATATTACTGAATCAACCTTGTTCATTTTCTCACTTTTATAATCCATAATTATTTCTATTTTTCACTTTCATATTTTATAACAGTTTATTGAGCAGCTACATTCATACACCTAATGCAGTTTTCAAATTGAGCCAAATAATTATTTTATCTCTTAAACTAATATAAAAGAGAAATATCATAGCAGCTTTATACCTATAAAAATATTAATTAGTACCTTTAAACTAGAAGTTTTACTAGGGAAAAAATATGAGACTTGTTATCAGTACACATTGATTCTCACATTCTAAAGTATTCATTGATTTTATTATATATTAGTTACTAGCATATTTTATCACAAGGATGTTATATTTATTAATTTCCACTAAACTTTATAGAGGTTTTAATTTAACATTTTATGTGTATGTATGTTTGTGGAAGTTTGTTTGTACCATGTGCTTGCAGTGTATATGGAAGCCAGGAGAGGGCAGCAAACCCCCTACGCCAGAGTGAAATGCATTTAGTGAGCCACTGTGTGGGTGCTGGGATCCAAACTCAGATCTATAAGAGCAGGAAGTGCTCCTAGCCATTGAGCTATTTGCCCAGCCCCAAATTTAGTGTTTATGTATGTAACCATATGGGAATTTTAATTTGCCATATCTATAAGTTAATGGTATAATTTCAAACCTTATTTATAAATTTTAACTTTATGATCTTAGCCAAAGGAGCAAGAAGTGATAATAAGTTCACTGTTTTAATATGAAGTAAAGCTTTCAAATTCTAGTCATAATTCACCAAACTACAGTATCTGTGATGTAGCCTTACACATATTAGAGCATGTTATTTTCTTGTAGCTATAGAAAACAGAATATTATAAAATAAAGAACCAACACAAAAGGTAACAAGAAGCAAGAAGCATTTTCTCCTAGACTGTATTTTCCAAGGAAGTAACTAGAGTTGTAATAAATAAGTATTAAAATGTCTCCGTGAGAACGAAAATTTCAGTCAATAATTCTGCTATTTAAAATACCTTTTATTGGGTATTTTTACATTTAAACTCTCAACCAAAAAATTCTAAGATACACATATTTATAATAAATTCTCTTTAGCTTTTTATCTTACTCTAGATACTTTGTGACATGCAAACACCACAGAATTTTTATCTCTCCATTAAAACTTCATTTGCGAGCGTCATATTAATGAGCATACCTCTATGAGGTAGCAAAACACGGAAAACCTCAAATCAACTCATTTTCATGTCTTCATGTGCTTCAGCTATTTGTTCTTCATATTAAAGCAAACATACGTCATAATAACGGTTAAGCTGTGGTTCTGAAATTGCAAGCCCTGTTTCCTTACTAAAACATCCCCTGGTATTTTCTACAAACAGGAAGATGAGGTGAGGGAGAGTCGGTTC
The DNA here is from genome assembly GCF_003668045.3 of Cricetulus griseus. Classification (NCBI taxonomy): domain Eukaryota; kingdom Metazoa; phylum Chordata; class Mammalia; order Rodentia; family Cricetidae; genus Cricetulus; species Cricetulus griseus. Next base: position 234,582,803 of record NW_023276806.1, read on the forward strand.
AGCTTCACAGCTTATGGAATGGGGCCGTGTCTGCAAGCAAAAGATGGTGTGCTTCCAAAAGGCCCCAACCACGCTCTCCAGGTAATGCCAAAGAGCCCGGATGAAATGAGGAAAGTGTTCATCGACAGGGCCAAGAAGATTGACACCATCTCCCGAGCCTGCTTTCCATTGGCGTTTCTGATTTTTAACATTTTCTACTGGGTTATCTATAAAATTCTTAGGCATGAAGACATCCATCAGCAGCAAGATTAAGTCTCTGAAGGCATACAGAAACACTGCAGTGTCACTGACATCAGACTGGGTGTGTGTGCATGTGGTATGCAAGGTATGATCAATGCATTAGGACAGCATACGGGGAAAGTTTATTTTGATTTTCCATGTAAAATAATGAGACAGATCGGTTCTTTTGAGGGATACAAAACACGCAATGTGGGTTCCTGTTTCATATTACTTATTACAAGATGATCCGTTTTCTTCATGTCAATATGTGTTGTATAATATTATACTAGCACATACAGTAGACATAATAACTAGTTTCAGATTTCTTGACTTTTAATTCAGTTATAGCAAATAATGTGGAATCAAGATTTGCACAGTAAAATTCATGAGACAAATATAACAAAATGATGAAGATAATAAAAAATAATAGTTTGAGATATATACTGTATTTTAAAAGGAAATAACAATGTCATTCAGTGGCAAGTTCACTCCAGTTAGAACACTATCCATAGGAAAATTGTAGAACCAACATATACAATAACACAATATTAAATTAGATGGTCAATATTAAAGCCATCATTTAGAATACTAAATATCTATGGAAATTTGAAATATAAAATTACATATTATATTATATAAAAATTCTACTTACCTTTCTATTTCTAAGAATGAAGGTAAAGATATTTAGGACAGACTTAGTTTGTAAATAAGTGTTATGTTAATTTTTAATTAGTGCCAAACAATGAAAAATTTTCAGCCAGCACATTTGCTTTTGTTAATTTAATAGTAGCTTGTCTCTATGTTTGTTTTTATTTAATTAAACAAAATTCAATAAGATTTTTCTATTTAGTTTAGAATGAGACTTTCAATATTAATTATACTAAAGTACTCATGTTTTGATATAAACAAATTCAAGGAAAAATAAAAATAGATTCACAAAAGATGACTTATTTTTAATGAGAATCATTTTCTCATCAAATTTACATGTGTCTCAAATAGCTCCAAACAGCAAGGTTTTAATTCTAAATGACTTAAACATATCAATTGTATCAAAGGAGATTGTTTTAATCTTTATGAGTTAATGCATTCAAAATGTAGCCATTCACAAGTGGTGGAGAACATTATAGTTTTGCCTAGAATTCATCCTTGACCCATGCAATTATTTCAGCTACAATGGAATTGTCTTAGTTCAGCCTTACAGCAGCTGCTAAGAGAAAGTGTATAATAGAATTTTAGTAAAATTGAACCAAGCTCTGATTTATTTGCTCTTTTTCTTAATTATTAATGCCACTAATATTATATTTGAAAAGCTATTAGAGTGATTTTAGATATTTTAATTATTGATTAGTCTATAAATTATATAAACTTAAGAAACTTAAAAAACTCAAGAACTTAAAAAAATCTCGGATATATTGTTGAAAAATCAACTTTTTAAATTAAATGGTACTATTTTATGACCTTCTATCACTGTCAAAACTCAAAGCAGAAACTGCCACTTAAAACTAAAGACTTTTCAGTGTTCCTGTAGTTTGGTTATCCCAACCATAGATTTTAAAACTAACTTTTTAAAAAGTAATCCATGCTAAGTGGTGTTTGGTAATAAAAGGCAAAATATCACTTTTATAAGTAATTATACAAGATAAGAACATTGTGTTTGTGATTATATGCAGCCAACAAGTGAAATAATCTATTACTGTGTGCTTCCTTTGCTTAAAAATACACACCTAAATGTTGGGTATATATGTCATCCTTTGCTGTCTATGAGCCAAAAGCGTGGAAATATATTCATGTATTAAATATTAGAGCAAGATATGTGTTTACACTGAGAATTAGCCAGAGGGTTTGAAGTAATTGTGAACTACACCCCTTCAATGTTGGCAAAAATGCTTGTATACATTTTTCCATACTTTGTATATCTTATTTCAAAAGTTATCTACATTACTTAGATTGAGTAAATCCTGCCAGAAGCAAACACAAATATAATGATCACAAACACACATATGCCCCAAAGAAAACCACAGGTGTAAGTAGCTTTCATGTTTGAGGTTATTAAATGTCTGGATTTCTTATCTCTGAAGCTGGAAGGTAATATATCAGGCATGAGAAAATTTGTCAATAATGGTATTAGTTCTATAGAAGTACTGCTATCTCAAAAGTACATTTTTCTTTATCTCTCCTTATAAATAATTCTGCGTTCTATTATACTTACCCTGTTCTCCAACACAAACAGTACAAATAGCCTTCATTTATGAGCAACTGTTACAAGGCAAACAGAGCTGAATCAAACGGACTTAAGGAATGTGGACTCTCTAATGAGCTAACGGGATATATCAGAACCTTCAAAACTTGAATAATAACAATATCTTGATGTATTTGCCTCAAAACACCCATATCAAATGAGATTTTGTTTCTTACTACAGAGAATTGGAACCAGGGTTTGTTACACATTAGAGAAAAGATAACTAAGCTACAACCCGGAGTCCAAAGCCAGAATTTTCTTTTTCCATTTACTTTTTTTTTTAATTTAAGTTAGAAACAAGATTGTTTCACATGTCAATCCCCTTTCCCTCTCCCTCCCCTCCTCCTCTGTCGCCCCCACTAACACTCTACCTATCCAATACCATTTCTGTTCCCCAGGGAGAGTGAGGCCTTCCATGGGGGGGGCGGTTGTTCAGAGTCTGTCATATCCTTTGGGATATGGCCTAGGCCCTCCCCCGTGTGTCTAGACTGAGGGAGTATCCCTCTCTGTGAAATGGGATCCCAAAGTCTATTCCTATGCTAGGGATAAGTACTGATCTACTACAAGAGGCCCCATATATTTCTGAGGCCTCCTCACTGACATCCACATTTATGGGGTCTAGATCAGAATTTTTTAAAGGAAAATTTAAAAAAAAATGGTAAGAAATAATTAAATAAGCATATACACCAACTACCAATCACTTAAGACTAAATTAAATACAAATTCTAAATAATTCTGAATTATCCATTCTAGAAACTACAGGAAGGGTTTCATAATTTTATTTCACTTAATTTTAAAATTTATGCATTTATCTAGAAATATTTGGTTCCACAGTACATGCAGTTTTAGGTGTCTGTTTTCTTGTTAGTATAGATGTGTACAAGTTTCTCTTCCTTTCCTGTCGGGCCCAGCCTCAGCTTGGGCTCAGTTCCTGAGATGGTGAAGGGGCATCAGCACAGGAAGAATTCTGACCACCAGTTGGATTGCACTTATGTGGTTGTGAATAGCTCAAGCTGTCTATTTGTACTTAGAGATTTTCTTACCAAAGTTACATGAACAGCTTTACTATTGACTCCTAATTTGACTTTAAGAAATACACCATATTTTAAGAAATACATCATAATCATTATAAAAGCCCCATTGTTCTCCTTTATGCTTCCTCAAATACATTTTCCACCCCCTACATAACTTTATTCTAGACATAGAATTCAGCATTTTTGCAGGCTTAACTAAATATCAAGCCAGACATATCCTGCTCTGGCAGCACTTATGTCAGGTGGCATCTACTTGCAGTTACAAAGTTTAAAAGTAACAGACATGGGTCATTGCTTCAAGGACAAGAATATTCAAACCCAAATAATTATTTTATGTCTGCGAGATAGGTTTTTATACAGCTTCCCTTTCTACAAGAGGGTCCCATGCCTCAATCTCTATTGAAGGCAGACTTTGATATGGTACTTTTCTCATACCACCATACCATACTTCTTCCACCAATATAAGCTCCTGTGTATGGTAAACATGGATCTATCCATTCCATATTTTGCATTGTAATTTTCCTTTTGGAAAATACCAGATGCTATCATTGATTCAATAGGCTTGATGTCCAGAGAACTTACTCTCGACAGTTGGCACTATGTGTATTACTGAGGCCTTCTCCCTATTTTGCATATGTATGCCTTACTCTCCTTTCCATAACTGTGTAACATGGTTAATGTTCCAAGTATTATTTTTTCATATGTACCTATTACCTCTTGCCACAACAGTTCTATGAGTCTCCTTCTCCACAAGGTGGTTCTACCTTTTCCTTAGAACAATTATTCAAACAAGACACATTAATTTTAACTGCATCTATTGAGTCAATGAAGTTCTGAGTGTTACGATAAATCTTTCTGTCAAAAGCTGCCCAAGACCTACAGCCATGTGTGCACTTTACACCAGCCGCCCGCCTGAGTTAGGGCCCAAATGAATACACAGAAACTTGTATTAGGTTCAAATGCTGCTTTGCCAATGACTAGGATTTCTCATGTGTTAGCTCAGTCTTAACTATCATAAATGTATATATTTTATAAGACTTATCTTATAGGATGCCTTATTGGCATCCCTCCTTGCCGGTGGCTCACCTCCCGCCTCTCGAGGAGGAAGGGGAAAAGGCACTTCCTGTTTCCTTTGCTTAAATATGAGTCTCCTTGCTATGTCACTTCCTGCCTGGATCACCACTTCTCTACTACATTTCCCAGAATCCTTTTTGACTCCTAGTCCTGTCTAACTTGCTGTCTCATTGGCCAAACAGTATTTTATTAAATAATCAACAAGATAAACATACAAAGAAGTACATTCCCCATCATCCGAGGATTAGGAGTATCCCAGATAAAAGATTTGGAAGGCATTAAGGCCCCTGCTGATTCTAAGGAAAACAAAATATTAAAAAAAAAAAACTACAGAATTTCAAGGGAAATTAAAATTGTTGTATGCATGACTAACAAAGTAAAACTAAAAAGCACCAAAGGAATCAATAATATAATACGAGAAAAAAGAGCCTGCAAGCTGCATAATTTCAACAAAGTCCTGTGCTGCTCTGTGGACCACTGGTTGTTGCTGGGTGAGAGACCATCTCAATGATCTTGCCTCTATGGAGATGCATTGGATAGGCATTCATAAGCTGATAGAGACTGGGCTGCATGGCTGCTGACACTTTCCCTATCACTACAAGATCTAGACCCTTCTTTATGACTTATAATAAATATCAGAACCACTATAGAAATGGGAAAGAAATGCTTCAAACCACCCCCATTCTCTCTGGCAGTTTTCCCATAACATGTACCCAAAAACCTAATCCAGCTCTCAACTCTGCTACATAGAGAGAGTATCATGAATGCTTACCTTATTCCACAATAAATGTTTATCATATGGATATAGTATAAATAATTTAATTTAAATTTTTTGAATTATAAATGTATGAGAATCCATATATACCCATTACATGAGCATATGCATTGATTTTAAGAATGTCTGGTATCTGTGTAAGATACTGGAAGTTATAATGAAAATCGTGAAAAAATAAATATGTGCTTAACAGAAGATGATGAGTTCTTAGCTGGTCTAATATTTGCATAACTGAACAAACTATTTGGATATAATTAAGCATATATTTCCTATTGTTTCTAAACAGCATTCATCTTATTTTGTGAAAACATAGGCTTCTAATCACAGCACGCTATACCTTAATGTACTGGTTACTTGGAAGAATGGGATATCATAGTAGCAATGAAATTTCCTTTTATTTATAAAATGTGCATTCCAGGAAATTGTCCTATGAGAATATGAGAGGTAAGAAAATAAAATAGGAAATACATTTAATATTAAAAGTTGGAAAATGGAATCACCCCAAGCCATTCCACTCCAAAATAGATTTCACACATTTTACAGCATAAATATTTAGCAGCATGTGCTCTGTATTTCTCAGACAAGTTGGTCAGTATTTATCAATGCTAAAAAGGCAAAGACTATATGAGAATGGACATCTTGACCAGTATATTAGGAACACATTAGTATAATTTCTAATCATGCAACAATTTAATTTGGCAATCAACCCAAGGCAATTATAACCAATGAAAGTACAACCAATAAACATAAGTATTCCACCTCAGTGAGGAGATTGTTTATAGGAGTGACTGAAAGAATTGTTATCTCATGTTTAAAACCTACCAATAAAGCACAGTTATAATATTTGCATTCCTGGCCTGTTAATTTGTGTTCATTTATAACATGATAATTCTTATTTTATTGCCTATGATTTCCTACAAGGATGAGTAATAAGCTGTTAAAGAGGCACTAATCCTTTTAGCTCTGTGGCTTCAAGGAGACTGTAAACTTGCAGTAAATTGTTAGCTTTTGTGAATTTGGGGGAATAATTTAGTCATCAAAACTGCACAATATTGTAAATGTCAAATTTCAAGTCCTATAAAACAGGACCCAAGATTGTCTAACCTGTACCAATAGATCTGGAGAAGTTCCCAAGTGCCATGTTGTTCAAATAATTTTAAGAAGAACATCTTAGCTGAATAATGGAGAGTAAATAATGAATAGTGGAAAATATTGCCACAAAATTAGAATTCTATAAAAGACTTACATGTTGAATATAATAACTAAGTCATATTTTCCATGATTCCTTCAGAATCTATTGCTGCTATTTCTTTGGGGTCTTACAGTTCTACCCATAACACTGCATGCTAATTGCAAGAATGTGGCTCGATGGTGAGAGTGCTTGCCTGGAACATATAAGACCTTGGGGTCAAACACCACTGACATAATAATACACTGGTTTAGACGGTCTCTTATAGTGGGAAATTACCAATACGGAGTCAGGTAGAAATATAAGGGTATTTAATAGGGAAAAGCCTTACTTACAGAGCAACCTAGCCAGCAAGCATGGCAGCAGTCTGTACAGCAAGTACCAAAAAGAGAAACCGAAAGCGAAAACGCAGTCACCCTACATCCCCTGACCACGCCCTCACAAGCCTGCCCCTAAGTAGGCGTGGCTACAGCTTCCCCTACAGTCTCTTAAGTCCCATATAGAGACAGAGGGCAGTAGCCTGTTCCATTTGTAGCATAATCTGCATAAACAAAAATTCGATGTTATCAAAAATTATGTTTACTTCATAAAAAGGAAATGCCACTCCATTCCAATTAGAGTTCACTGTACATTTCCTAATACCCACTGCCACTGTTTTTGACCATTCAATACCTTTATTATTGTTTTATTTAAGGAATTCACTGCAGCACTTTGTCTAATAGTAAGATGTATTGAAAAATGGTGAAATATAAAATTGTTTATTTAGTAAAGTGAATTGGTAAAAATCCTATGCAAATTATTTTCAGTAACTTTTAATTTTTTCCCATAAATTAGCAATTATTTGAAATTAAATATTAATCTTTTCAGATACAAAGCTATATAAAGTCTTGGAAAAATACATTTTTTTCAAAAAATTATGAAATAAACATAATTTTTATTTAGAATAAAGGTATAATTAAAATATAATGACCTGATTAGGTTTTATTTTAATACTTGATTTTTCTCTGAAGTAGTTAAGCAAAGATATCTTCAGAGCATACCAGTTCCACACACAGTGTCTAGCCAGGCTTGTGAATGTACTGGAGGAGAAAGGAACTCTGAATTAAATGCCAAAAAACAGACTCAGATGTAAAACCGTACTTGAACTTGTATGAATAATTTTGCATTTCTTTATTGTCTCATCTTTATGGATTATACAAAAGCTTTTCCTTAGAATTACATTTAAATGTATGATGAGTGATGATACTCTGAAAAAATATAGTGAATTATCTTGACATTTTAGGAGTACTGTGTAATTTACTGTGGGAAACAAAATAAAAAAGAACCATGTCATATATTTTTTGATGAAATCTCTTTATGTGATGTGTAGTGACTTCATAATATTAGTGAGAAAAATGTTCCAAAAACCTATTCCACAGAAAAGTATTGCTATTTTATTATGCTAATTATTTTGTGTACATCTAAAGTGTATCTTCCTGAGTGGGATATTTGAGTCTATTGTTCAGTCCAGACTGATGTCACACTTATCAAGACAGTATGTTTTAAATGAATTAAAGTGTTATGCATGGTTTTATCAGTTGCTTTTTATTATATTACCTTTAGGATAATTTTGCAGCTAACAAACTCTTTAATGAATCATTAACCTGTGAACAATTTATGGTCTTCCTTATGTAACTGCAGATAACTTGATAAGAAATAAAATAAAAATTATTGTTGTTTTTCAAGACTGTGATTCTCTTTTTGTATAATTATAGAGAAATTTTTAATTTTTTGAAGCATTACATTAACTTATGTCAAAAATTATACTACACTTCTCTCCCATTAGAAACTATTACATCTCTGATTTTAAAGCCCAAGATATATTATTCAAGGAAGATTGATATCTGTCAAGATGTTTCCTTTTTGGCTAACATAGAATAAAAAATGTCATGTCGATGTCTTTTCCTTAAAATTTGCTTATTGACTAAGTGACTTTCAGTTGATTTATTAATAGACACTATTTCAAGATGGAGTTTTGGTAATCTTTTATTTTCTTTAATCTTCAAGTTTTTCTTGCTCTTCACACAATGAGGTTTGAATGTACTAATAGTGTAATATCAAATAAATGATAGAAACTTTATGTTATAAGAAAACCTAAAACTACAATTATCAGGTATAGGATTGAATATGTCTCTTATCGTTTGCAAACTCTAAAATTTGCTTGTAACAACCTTTTCCATAATTTTATAAATTTACTGCACAAGATTCATTTTAATTTGTAGATTGGGAATTCCTTGCTAAATTGGCATATATTTCCTCAATAAGCCAGCCTTCATTAACTATTAGAATGGCTCTTTACTGAAATAGCTAGGTTATTGGGCAAAATCATCTCAAAGAATAAGAGCTACAGGTATCTAGCAATAAAATATGTAACCAAAATATACAAATTAATTGTGACTATACTAACAATATGGAGAAATTTATTGATGAACTTGAATTTTTAATAAATTTTATTACTATAAGTTTAAACTGGCATTATTATCCTGACTAAATTAATTATTTTAATTACTACTAAATATTTAGCTTGCTCCATGTGCTTTTTCTTAATTTACTTTTTCCAAGAATTGCTTCCTTCCTTCCTTAATCAAATGACTTTTGAAATTTGTTTCCTCTTCATTATGCTATGTAAATCGGTGTTGCCAATTTACTCACTCATGGCATCTTAAATCAGAATGAAAGTATAGTAGTAGAACTGTGGTATGCTAGAAATACTTGCCAATTTCGTATATAGTGTCTCTGTGTGTATGAAACCACATGCTATGCTATCCAGCTGCTTCTTGTTAACTACTCTACTAGCATCTGAAAATTCACTCTAGTAAACTAAGCTAGGATGCTGTGGAGAAAACCAGTGCTACATGTAAACTACAGCACTGAAGATAAACTTCATCCAATAAGATTTGCAATAGGAATAAACATTCCTCAGCATAGAACAGGCTTCCATTCTAAGTATGACAAGGACAATTGGGGATTGGTACACAGACAGAGGTCACTTTGTAGAAAATTACTGAAACATCAGTGTAGAGGGATTGTAGCCAAATTGACTCAGCAACAGTTTTTGATGAAGGCAGGGTGAAGGGAAAGATACAATGGGTGAGAAAACAGAAGATTGATGAGATGCCAAGGTTGGTTGGATTTAAAAAATAAATAAATAACCTGCCAGATCCTTACTAACTCTGCATTATGTAGTCCAAGAACAGATATCAAGTTAGGGAGTACTCATTAAGGGATCAGAGAAGATAATGACAAGACTGTATTCAAGGAAAGAGTTTTGTGTTCCTCTATGATCTACTTGTATGGTACAAAGCATTTTCCTGAAAATATAGTATCCACATAGTGAACATTTATAACTTAAATGCTGTATACTCACCATTGAGCAGCCTTCTACTTCTTTCTCTTATAAACTGAATCTGTCCTCAAGCCATTCATCATAAATTCATTTTTCTATATCAATACATTGCTGCTTTTATTTTTGGAAGGAAAGAAACATAAAATTTTTCTAAATAAAATGCTATAAAAACTGGATAGGTAGGGAATAATTGACACAAATATACCCACTCATGCTCAGATTATGATTTATTTGTGTGGCTTGGTCTCATTCTTATTTCAGAGCAAGCACATATTGAAAATGTGTGTACATATGTCTATACATTTAGATAACACAGACAGAGGAGGAAAGGGAGGCAAACTAGAGAAACAGAAAAAGCAAGATCGTTTCTTCATTTTTCAAATTGACCACACTTGAAACATACATTCTGTGGCAGTGGCTGCTTAAAATTGCAACATGTCCATTCTGAGGTTAAGAATCAAAGAACATGGGATAGAAGATAATAGCAAACATACTGAGAGTTTTCATATTGTCAAACTTATTGACACCGTGGAAAATCTACCAAACCATTGATTTCTCTTCCAACTGCTATTCAGTTCCGTTAAGTGTTCATTAATGTTTAATCAGCATTTGTTCTACTCAGCCACGAGTAGAACAGAGTTTGTTCTACTCGGCCAAGGCAGAGGTATGTGTGTGTGCATGCATGCATGTGTACATGCGTGCATGTGTGTGCGTGTGTGTGTGTGTGTGTGTGTGTGTGAGTGTGTGTGTGTGTGTGTGTGTGTGTGTGTAATACAATCAATTATGATCAAGAAAATGTGCAAAGATCTTATCACCTTGTGTAACCTAACATTACACCATGTTCTACTTCTCTGTATTTCATTCATGGTTTTCTAAAGTTGACTGATGCCAAAAAGATGGAAGCGCTAGATGTAGTTAACTTTATTTAAAAAGAGAAGTATAATAAACAAAGATAATTCATATGTAGTTTCTCCAAAATTCCAGCATGGGAAATTTCCATCTTAAAATATGGAAACACTACAGAAGATATAATCCAAGTTTGTAAAATATGTACAAAAAATAATCATATATATATTATTTAGATACATTATCAAAATAAAAATTATTGGGTCTATGTGACAGAAAGGTAAGACTATGCCTACCAACAAAATACATTTGAATAATAAATTTAGAAAACCTACCTGTGATTAACTTTGTTTTCACTTTCATCACTTCAATGAAGAATTGTCATCTGTATCAATACATAGATATACGTACATAGAAATATATATGCATGTGTTTGTGTAACATTAAATAAAATATACATGTTATATATCTAAGAAACTATATATATATGTATATATATATATATCAAAGCATATATTAGTATATATAAGATACTAACAAATATTTCTACTTAAAGTTTTTTGAGTAAGCCTAAAATGATCTGAGATTTAAAATTTATTTATTTATTTATTTATTTATTTATTTATTTATTTATTGCATTTTCTTTTTTTATTTGAATTACAAACAAGATTGAATTGCATGACAATCACAGTTCCCTTCTCTCTCCATTCCACCCCTACCACCCCCCCAACTAAAACTGTACCTATAGCATATACTTTCTTCTATTCTTCCCCTGACACAACCTTTCTGCTCCCTCATGACCTCTGCATCCTTCCTCTTCTTCCCTTCTCATTCTCGTAGCTCCCTCCCTCCTCTTCCCATGTTCTCTATTTGCTCAGGGGATCGTGTCCCTTTCCCTTCTCCAGGGGACAAAGTTTGTCTCTTTCAGGGTCTTCCTTGTTTACTAGTTTCTCTGACAATGTGGATTGTAGGCTGGTAATCCTTTACTCTATGTCGAAAATCCGCATATGAGTGAGTACATATAATGTCCGTCTATTTTGTGATTGGGTTACATCGCTCAGAATGGTTTCTTTGAGTTCCATCCATTTTCCTGCAAATTTCAAGATTCCATTATTTTATTCTGCTGAATAGTACTCCATTGTGTAAATGTACCACATTTTCTCTATCCATTCTTCGGTTGATGGGTACCTAAGGCTGCTTCCAGTTTCTGGCTATTACAAATAGTGCTGCTATGAACATCGTTAAACAGATGTCCTTGTTGTAGGAATGTGCTTCTTTTGGGTATATGCCTAGGAGTAGAATTGCTGGATCTTTTTGTAGACTGATTCCCATTTTCTTGAGGAGTCACCATACTGATTTCCAGGGTGGCTGTACAAGTTGGCACTCCCACCAGCAGTGGAGGAGTGTTCCCCTTTCTCTGCATCCTCTCCAGCATAAACTGTCATTGGTATTTTTTATTTTGGCCATTCTGACAGAAGTAAGATGGTATCTCAGAGTTATTTTGATTTGTATTTCCTGATGGCTAAGGATGTTGGACACTTTCTTATGTGTCTTTCAGCCATTTTAGATTCTTCTATTGAGAACTGTGTATTTAGTTCCGTACCCCACTTTTTAATTGGATTGTTTGGTGTTTTGGAGACTAGCTTCTTGAGCTTTTTGTGTATTTTGGAGATCAGTCCTCTGTCACATGTGGGGTTAGTGAATATCTTTTCCCAGTCTGTGGGCTGCCATTTTGTCTTGCTGACTGTCCTTTGCCTTACAGAAGCTTCTCAATTTCAAGAGGTCCCATTTATTAATTGTTGATCTCAGTGTCTGTGCCTGCACCATTTGTTGAAGATGTTCTTGTTCCAGTGTATATATTTGGATTGTTTGTCAAAAACCAGGTATTCATATGTCTGTGGGTTAATATCAGGGTTTTCAATTCTATTCCATTGGTCTACCTGTCTATTTTGTGCCAATACTAAGCTGTTGTCAGGACCATAGCTCTGTAATAGAGCTTGAACTCATGGATGGTGATGCCTCCAGTAGTTCCTCTATTGAACAGTGTTGTTTTGGCTATTCTGGGTCTTTTGTTTCTCCATATAAAGTTGAGAACTGTTCTTTCAAGGTCAGTGAAGAATTGTGTTGGGATTTTGATGGGGATTGCATTGAATCTGTAGATAGCTTTTGGCAAGATTGCCATTTTTACTATGTTGATCCTGCCTATCCAAGAGCATGGAGATCTTTCCATCTTCTGGTATCTTCTTTAATTTTTTTCTTTTAGAGACTCAAAATTCTTACAGTACAGGTCTTTCACGTTTTTAGTTAGTGTTACCCCAAGGTATTTTATGTGCTTTGTGGCAACAGTAAAGTGTGATGTTTCTTGATTTCTTTCTCCACTAATGTGTCGTCCATATATAGTAGGGCTACAGATTTTTTTGAGTTAATCTTGTATCCTGCCACTTTGCTGAAGGTGTTTATCAGCTGTAGGAGTTCCCTGGTAGGGTTTTTTGGGTCACTTATGTAGACTATCATATCATCTGCAAAGAGTGAGAGTTTGACTTCTTCCTTTCAGATTTGTATTCCCTTGATCTCCTTTTGTTTGTTTTATTGCTCTAGCTAGAACTTCAAGGACAATATTGAAGAGGTATAGAGAGAATGGACAGCCTTGTCTTGTTCCTGATTTTAGAGGAATTGCATTGAGTTTCTCTCCATTTAATTTGATGTTGGCTGTTGGCTTGCTGTATGTTGCATTTATTATGTTGAGGTATGTTCCTGTTATCCCTGATTTCTCCAAGACCTTTATCATGAAGGGGTGTTGGGTGTTGGATTTTGTCAAAGGCTTTTTTGGCATCTAGTGAGATGATCATGTGGTTTTTTTCCTCATTCTGTTTATATGGTGGATAAACAGGTGGATACATTGATGGATTTTTGTATATTGAACCATCCTTACATCCCTGGGATGAAGCCTACTTGATCGTGGTTGATTATTTCTCTGATGTGTTCTTGGATTCTATTCGCCAGTATTTTATTGAGAATTTTTGCATCAATGTTCATGAGGGATATTGCTCTGTAGTTCTCTTTCTTAGTTGTGTCTTTGTGTGGCTTGGGTATCAAGGTTATTGAAGCCTAATAAAAAGAGTTTGGTAATGACCCTTCTGCTTCTATTGTGTGGAATACTTTGAGGAGAATTGGTATTAGCTGTACTTTGAATTTCTGGTAGAATTCTGCACTGAAGCCATCTGGCCCTGGGCTTTTTTTGGTTGGGAGACTTCTGATGACTGCTTCAATTTCATTAAGGGTTATAGGTCTATTTAAGTTGCTTATCTGTTCTTGATTTAATTTTGGTAAGTGAAATCTGTCCAGAAAATTCTCCATTTCCTTTAGATTTTTGAATTTTGAGGAATATAGGTTTTCAAAATATGACCTGATGATTCTCTGGATTTCCTCTGTGTCTGTTGTTATGTCCCCCTTTTCATTCCTGATTTTATTAATTTGCATGTTCACTCTTTGTTGTGTGGTAAGTTTGGATAAAGGTTTGTGTATCTTGTTGATTTTCTCGAAGAACCAATTCTTTGTTATATTGATTCTTTATATTGTTCTCCTAGTTTCCATTTTATAGATTTCAGCACTCATTTTGATTATTTCCTGGTGTCTGCTCCTCCGGGGTGTATTGGCTTCTTTGTTTTCTAAAGCTTTCAGTTGTGCTGTTAATTATCTATTGTGATTATTCTCCTGTTTCTTCATGTGGGCTTTTAGCACTATGAACTTTCCTCTTAGTACTGCTTTCAAAGTATCCCATAGGTTTGAATATGTTTGTCCACATTCTCATTGAATTCTAGGAAATCTTTTATTTCTTCCTGGACCTATGAATTGTGCAATTGGGTGTTACTTACTTTCCATGAGTTTGTAGGTTTTCTGTAGTTCGTGTTGTTGTTGAATTCTAGTTTTAAAGCATGGTGGTCTGATAAGACACAGGGGGTTATTTCAGTTTTTTTGTACCTGTTGAGGTTTGCTATGTTGCCAAGTATGTGTTCGATTTTAGAGCAGGCTCCATGTGGTGCTGAGAAGAAGGTAAATTTTTTTGTATTTGCATGGAATGTTCTATAGATATCTGTTAAGTCCAATTGCGCCATAACTTCTATTAGTTCTTTTGTTTCTTTGTTAAGTTTCTGTCTGGTGTTCCTGTCCAGTGCTTTATGGTTCCTAGTCTCCGATGGTGTCATATTGAGTTTTCTGTTGTTGAATGTGCTTTTACCTTGTCCTCTTCTCATCCTTTCTTCTGGTGGGTGTAGCAGGAGTTTCTTGCTTTCCTGGTGGGTATGGGACCAAGGATCTCTTCGGGTAGATGCAAACAGATCCAATACTCTGATGGCTGTACTTTTCTCATGGATGGAGGTGACACTGTTCCTGGGGCCTCAGCAGTGTTCGGGTGTGTTGGGTCCCGCTGGGCCGGTGAATGGAGACAGACTGCCATTGGGTGCTCCTTGTGTTGGATCCCTCCACCGAATTATCATCCTGTGCACAGATAGCTGGTGTCAGATGACTCTGAGCAGTGACAACGACCCAAAATAATTAAGTTTTAGTTCCAATTATGTAATACTATTTGTTTTCTTTTGTGATATGGTTTAAAATCTCAACCACCAGATGCTAGACAGATTGTTCAGTTAGTAAGGGATTCACACACAAATATAAACAACTGAATTTGAATCCCCAACACCCATTTAAAAACTCAAGCATAGCTGTTAGTGCCTGTAGTCCATGTACTGGGAAAACAGAGACAGGAGAATCTCTATGAACTGGTGGCCAGTCATTCTAGCTGAATTGATGACATCCAGGTCCAATGGGAGACTTTGTCTTAAAAACTAAGATGAAGAGCAATTGAGAAAGATGTCTGATAATAACATCTGGCCTCTACATATATGTTCACAAACATGCACATGTACACATATACACCACACACATAATTTTCATCTCAAAGTCATAACTATCTTTAAAATTTTTCAGGTATAGTAGCACACACCATTAAGCCCAACACTCAGAAGGCAAAGATAGGCAGATCTCTATGAATTGAAGGCCGACATGGTTTACATAGAGTTCAAAACACATGATTATATATGTTTGTGTGGGTGCACATGTATGCAGCTTGCCACAGAGGCCACAAAATTATGCCAGATCCCCTGAGTGATAAACCCAAGTGACTGTCACCAGACATGGGTGTTAGGGACTGAATTCAGGTCCTTTGAAAGATTAGCAAGTGGTACTCTTACCCACTTAGTCATCTCCCCAGTCCCATAAAATATGGTTTTAAAAAGTATAAGTAACCTGCAAACTTCATCATAATAGAATAGCATCGGAATTGATATCAACCATGAAAACCCATGTTGAGTTTGCTAAGATGAATCTATGGGAAAAAGAGAGGGGTCAAGAAATCATTTGAAATGAAATGGTGTTTATAAATTAATTTGAGCATTTTAGAGTTGTTTCCTTTTAACATGTATGTATTTCCTTAAGTGCATGTTTATTCTTTAAGAAGCTGACAATTACTTTTATTGCTTATTTAATATTCATTATGAAAGTTGAAGCAATTTTACTTTCGGTTTCAGTGTATTTACTAATAAAATATTCTTAAAATGCTGTTGCAGCCTATAAACAGCAGTCATTTTCAAAATCTTAAAAGCAAACACAAAAGCCAAATGACAATGATGGTTAAAATAAGTCATATAGGTTTTACAACAAAAAGTGTTTTTATGTGATTCCTGACAAGTTAGGAACTATTATAAATTCAGCAAGACAGGAGTTCAAGTAAAACCCAGACAATATGCTCTACTCCTTTATCTCTTCCACATTTACCCCTGCCTTGTCACCTCAAGATTTCAAAAATTTAGATGACACTAATTAGGTCCAAGAACCCTGTTCAGGAGGCATTTAGTACGACCAGAAGAACTCTAATCAAAGAAAACTCCCACTATTTTATTCTTTAAAGCTAAACACCAAGAACTGTGCTCATTTTAAAAATGAAGCAATGCAATCTACCCAACGAATAATTGCTGGTCCTTATGAAAAAAAGAAACAAACAATGTCAGGGTGACCTTCTTTAGTCATTGTTTTAAGCTAACTGTAAATATTTTTGCCTGAATATAACACCAAGCTTGTTTATAATATGTTAATTTTTCTGGTCCCCAAGTCCATCCATATTAGAGAAAGTAGCAGCATTATTTTTAATAGGTCAAGTAAATCATTTGTGTGCATCAAACACTTATCAACTTTCAAGAGTTATGGCCCAACACATGCCTTTAAGAAGAGACATTTAGAGTAAAAGAAACTATAAACCAAAAGTAAAATTATAAACATTTAATGTGATTTAAAAGATTGCTAAAATATGAAATTTGCTCTAGTTTATCACAAAAAAAACTGTAAGACAGACTTTAATTGACTTCTAAATGTTGCTCATATTGTTGCCAAAATTCAAATTTGCAAATACTGTTGCGATAATAAGGCTGAAGTTGCCTTATTCTTTTTTGTTACTCCAACTCCTTCTAATTCTGCCACCCTGGAGTTTCTTTAATTGGTGAGACATGTAAAACACGAGTAAGAACTTTACCGACATTTACATTATATTTCCTCAGTAATAGAACAAACTTGAAAACCACCTGTGATGTCTTGAACATTAAGATCCTTATGTAATAATGCATTTTAATGGGGCATATGCAACTTAAAATTTTCACAAACATTGCATTAATGTGGCTACTATGATAGACATTGTATACATCTGTGGTAGATTCTGAGGTCACAGTAAATTGTGTCAAAATCCAATATATTAACATGGATCATGCTGAAAATATATCAGCAATTTGGTGTGAATTAATACTTTGCATGTACTACTGTAGCACAGTGAGAGAAGAGACTGAGGTCATATTGATGTTATGTGTGGATTTTAAATATGTATATAGTTTCAACCCCATAATAAATCTTCACATAACCCTATTATTATGTGAAGATTTGATTGAAACAATCAATTCAAAATAGAAAAATGTTATGTGATACAAGTATTTACTGTGTGACAAAAGTGAATAGAAAAGTTTCTCAACAGTGTTATATAGCAATATGAGCATAGGAGAGTCATTCTTTGTAACCGAGACTACGTGTGTTACATCCATTCAGCCCCATGACTCATAACTCATGACATAAGCAAAAGACTAGTTAATGTGCATATTCCTCTAAAAGTCACCATGACTCATGATGTTAGCATATACTACATTACACAATTCCACAAACATTGTTGTGGAATAGTTGTTCTACCAATCATTACGTATTGTTAACACTATTTTACCTCCTTATAGTATTCTATTCCCTTCAGAAAATGCTATGAGGCAGCTGGCAGCCCAGGCAACCAGAAGCTTAACATGAATGAGTAACAAGACTTTAGTTCTTTTACTGTATGTATTTGTGATGACAGATATTGGAGACTTAACGAAGAGGTAAAAGACAGGTAGAAGTTTTTAGAATCCTATGCTTATAAACAAGAAGACTGAGAATAAAAGGTGGATTCTGCCATGATTGTTGCAATATGCAGTCTGGAACAGCTGTTTAGAACAGCAGTATTGAAACCTCACCACCTCCATCAAAGAGCTGAGGTGGGAGAAAGAGAAGCAGGTGAAAGACATCGAATAATAATTGATGGCATACATTGTTTGCAAGATCTTTTGCCTCTGACTTTCACTTCTCAAAAATAAATAAATTAAAGGTAGTTTTACACATGTTGTAACAATTTTACTACAGTAGTATCTGAAAAAAGTCATAGAATGTTGCCTATTAAAATGAAATAAAAAGGACATTGTATGCCACACTCAGACTACCAGGATCAAAGGCACACTGGATTAGTTAAGGTGGAGTTTGCTGTAAAGATATGGACAAAATAATGAATGATCTTGGCTATGGGAATTTAAACTTCAAGAATGTGAGGAATCCATATTTCATTAACTTACCCTTTTCTTAAAATATGCCCTTGACCAGCAGTCATGAGTAGTGAGCAAATCATTCATTGCAAAGCCGGTATTTCTAGAAACTGTGATGTCATTAGAGACTTACAGCAAACACTGGCAGTAAACACTGCCAGCAAACACTGGCAGTAACTATGTGATCACGTTCTCACCACTCTGTACACAGTTTCATTACTGACACTCATAAGTCATCTGCATGTAATTGGCTGCTGCTAGGATTAACAAGAGTTTTTGCTTTCTTAGCATGGCTTTGCCATATGTAGTCCCTATACATCAGTTCCATTTCTCAAAGAAACAAGATAGCAAGACAGATCCTAAGGTGCAGTAAGCAAAGTTGTGCTCTGACCGCCAAACACATAAACACACATGTTCATAAACATTTCACACATATTAATATGCATACATGAAAATTCATAAATAAGTAAAATTGTAGATTATAATCATCATGAATTAAAATTACCTCATAATTTAGTATGTACACATTAGAAATAGAACATGTTTAAAATTCAATCAAAGTATCTGACTGGATAATTCATTGTTCTTTAAGCTTTTAAAATTTAGAGTCAACATAAAAACCTTACAAAACTGTCAAAATTTGTAGTTGACTTTTCTCTTCAAATGCATATAATACAGGAAAAAACTGACAATATTTTAAAAGATAAGAATTTAAATACTACTAGGCAGTATGAATTTAACTCTTAATAGTAGTTGTAAACGTCGAAGTCTATAGTTTCCAAATTTAAATACATATTTCCTATGAACTCACAGTAAATTTAAGAAAACCAACTACAACCAATAAAATTATGGAAAACTGTCATAAAACGGTACTATTTTCATGTTTATACCATGCAATTTACTCATTTCTTAAAGTAGGTTTGGATCAAAATTTAAGAATCAAAGATTTTGTGTCGTGTTCATGAAGCAATATTGTTATCCACATATTTGTCCTTGAGTTTACCATGCTTACCTCCCAAAGGAAATGTGATACACCCAAACCTAGCAGATACTGTGATACTTGGAATTTCATCACTCTTTCTATGGCAGCCATATACAATTGTAGCTGTCTTGTCATAGCACATTGTATGCTATTATCAGTAAATTTCACCCCTCAAAAGCTTTGACAATTACCCATATTACAACAAACCTCTACTCAGCCTTCAGAAGTCAACTCACATTTGTACCAAATTCCTCATGGCTCCCTTATAAATACAAAAATAAAAATGGTTTCTAAAATCAGTTACCATAACTAAAATCATTATTTTCCATATTTCTTATCTCTCAAACACCAGAAAATAGTGTATCTTTCAGTTATTTGAAACTTCTCCCTTTTACCATCAACCTCTGAATTCCATTGATCTGTGTCTGTTCCTCCTGATGTTTCTACTATTCAGATCTTAATCTTTTCACATATTGATTCCAAACCCTCTTCCCTATCTCAGGTTTTAACTGCAGGACTTGGGCTTGTTAGACCCTCAGAAAGCTGAGGCTTTCAGAATCTTAGTCCAGGACGGCGGCCACCCCAAACACAGAATGGAGGCGAAAGCTTGATGCAAACTGCACGAGGCTTTATTGTAATTTAACGAACTAACCCCATGTTAGCTCGGGTCTTTCAACCACCCGCCATGGCAGACGGCTAGAAAAGACGGCTCCTAAGGTCTCCCCAAAGATCTTATAGGGCAGCGTAAGGGGAGTGTCTAGGGGTACGCACAGGCTCATGATTGGTGTGCCTCCAGGCTTGGAGGGCTTGCCCTGTGTTGATTGGTCAACTGGTTGTTATGGCTCATAGGCCCTCCCAGGGTGGTTGCTATGCTCTCTACGTCATTGCTGTGCGCTTGTCCGTAAAGCACACCCAGGGTCGTAAAGCATAGCGCCACCAGCTAACTTCCGATTGGCTCCTTGTCATGAGACAGGCATCTGACTTTCTAGTGACTAACTTCTGATGGGTTCCTTGTCACGAGACAGGCATCTGACCTCTACGTGACCAAGGCAGGTTTATGGCAAGCATGTGTTCGGCTGTAATGGCTGCCAAAAGGGAGCTGGTTCCTTCATTCCCCCATTTTCTTTTTTGGAAATTCCAATCATGGAATTGCTGTCTCTCTAGCATCCCCATTAGGGAGTGATAGATATTGGCATCCCCATGTAAGGGAGTTCCCTTTGACTTAGCATTTTAACCCGGGAAAATGGACGGCGAAATTCTTTCCAAACTGCTTCCTGCTGACTTTGGGACGAAGTTAGGGACCCCAGAAGGTTGAAATGCTAGTCAAAAGCAAAAAGGAATTTAGGCAATGGGGAATTTCTCAGGGGCTTCTGGTTAGCACACACTGTTGCAGAGACAGGGGGTGTCCACATCAGCTGGACTGGTTCACATCCATAGCAAGTCTAGGGCTCGCAGTCTACTTAGGAACAGCCTGTAGTCAGCAACTGATACTCAGATGTCTGCCAGAAGCAGAAACCTGTTTAAGACATGTTTAAACTAGGAACAGAGGTTAAAACTTATTTTCTGAAGCCCACAGTGTAGAAAAAGCAGATATTTGGATATCTGTTTAAACAGCAGGAACATATTTAGCAAAAACTACAGATTTGGGCTATAAGCATGTACATTTTTCTTCTGTCCAGAGAGCCAGGTATGGATTGGACAGAGGTGCCTTTGGCCTGATGAAAAGCCCTTTAAGTTTGTACTTAGATGACAACCAAAATAAACTTAAAAACTTTGAGCTTGTGCCTGAACAGTAGATAGTTACTATTTTATCAGCTAACATACTGACTAGTCTATAGTGGATCTGACTGCCTGATGCTGTCAAGCTGACAACCAGTAATATTTCAGAGATCTGAGAAGGGTATATTTTATCCAAATCTACTAAGAAGTGACAGAAGCCAGTCAGAAGCAAGTCCATACCCAAGTTTCTCCATTACCGCTGGAGGCAGGTGTCTTAAAGACCAGTAATCTTCGCCAGGCCTATACTGTGAGAGTTTTTTTCCTCTCTGTGGAAGAGGGACATGGAAAAGACTGACCTTGTTTTGTCTAGGCAAAGGGGTACAATCAATTTTCCAGTGTCCAGCAGCTTTGTCCACAGTCTCGGCCAGGTTCTGGCAGGCGGCAGGTATCACATCTGAGCATCTCTCTCACTGGTCCAGGTGCAGGAACTGAGGTGCCTCGTAATCTTCTTTGGAGACTTTGGGTCACTGTCCGGATCTGGCGGTCTGTCTGACATTATAAACTTTAAAGATAACAATTTAAATGCCATATTCTGAAGATCTCTGAAGCATTAGAGGTCTGTTTTAATTACTTGCCTTAAGCATACAAGAAGCACACAGGTGGCTAGGTAAAGTCTTACTTCTGTAATACAGCTGAACTTAAAACTATATAGAGCTATCTTATATTTCTTAAACAGTAGCTTAACTTCTTTCTGAGGCAGGGTTTTTCTGTGACTTTGGAGCCTGTTCTAGAATTCTATCTGCCGGACCAGGCAGGCCTTGAACTCATAAAGATCCATCTGCCTCTTCCTCCCGAATGGTGGGATTAAAGGCGTGTGCCATCTACACCCTGAGCTTAAAGGTGTGTGCTATCAACATCCTAAACTTAACTTCTGAAAACACAAACTGTAACAGATTAGCATCTTTTATAAAACAAGAACTTTACATTGTCAGGCTTTGCTTAGAAATAATTCTAAATTGAAGCTCTTTAAGTACAAACATTAATAAAAACAAACATTTGAAAACTGGTTTTAAAAAGAAATTTAAATTCCCTTAAGGTCTTTCTGTAATATATAGAAGCATTAACATTTTAAATCTTAACTGAAAAACTTGTTTCTAAGATGGTATCTCTAATTTCCATGTGGTCACCTTTAGTCAAGATGGCGGTTTAAGTATTCTTTTTTTAACTTTAGCAAAATGGCGACCAGTCAAGTCATGTGACCAGTTGGCCATGTGCTGGCTAAACCAGGAAACAGAACATTTTAAAACAAGTATACATAAATTACTTGAGAAATAAACAGGACTTTTTTTTTAAAAACAAAATCAGCTTAATATGATTAAAATTTTAACTTATATTATCATTTTTAAAATTTATTTGTAGACATGAGAAACCATAGCACAGTTTACATTTTTTTTTAACTTGTAACAACCTTTTCTCTGACCTTCGACAACTTTCCTCTGACCTTTTACAATTTATTTTAACCCTCTATAACTTTCTGTAACAATCTTTTTCTCTGACCTCCAACTTTTCTCTGACCTTTTACAACTTGCTTTAACCCTCTATAATTTTTATCATTTGCTGTAATTCTCTATAACCTTTTAGTTTATTTCTCTGACTTTCTTAGACATTTTTAGACAATTTTCTTTTTTTCTTTCCCTCTTTATTATTTAAGTTTTTTATATTTTTTTTTATTTTTTAGTCAACATAAAAATTTTGTCAAAGTCCCTTTTATAATTTTTAATAACTTTAAGGCCCCCCCCTTTTTTTTTTTTTTTGAATATCCGGATCAGGACAGATGGTTCATCTGCCTGAGCTAGCTCCATGTGCTCAAGGCAGAGAGACCTGGGGTGGGGGTGCTGCTGGTAACCCCAGACCCTTGGCCAATCCAGGGGTGGGAAAAAGACTCCTGCGGCCCCCCTGCATACCATGTGTGTGGAGCACAGAAAGACGGGTAGCAGATGGCGGCCTTGTAGCCATGTTCCCCCAGAGCAGGGAAACAGCCATAACGGCAGCTGGGGCAGAAACAGTCCTACTGGGCATGCCTCAGACCCGCAGGTGGGGATAGAAAGGGGGTGGCGTGGTGGATCCTGAATTGAAAACCAATGATGATAACACAGAATAGACAGGAAAGAACAGACGCCAACCCAATCCGCCCACGCTGCTCATAAGGCAATGGCGCCGGGAAGACGGCGGCAGAACTCGGCGGCTAACTGAGGCGGGTCCAAGTGTCCTTGGCCCGAGTCCGTACCTCCTGGGTCCTGGGTGTCCTCAGAGTGGCAGTCTGTCCTCCGGGTGCATCTGCCGATCATAGTTGAGGTGGCGCCACGTGCTCAGAGAATCAAGAAAAGACCCCTGACCCATGCATGCCATGTGCGTAGGGAGAGCAGGGACAGAAAGAGATGCTTAAGAAACATATAACACAAATGTGAAACATGGACAGACAGTACAGTAACACAGACTAGGGTCCTATTTGGAATTTTAGATGACTTGATTCCAACAAGTACCTCTTTTACAGATTGGGCGACCCGCTTGGATCCCCTTACAGATGGAGCAGGCAATTTGCTCCCACCAAGTCCCTGTCCTTACAGATTGGGCGACCCGCTTGGGTCCCCTTACAGACGGACCAGGCGACTTGCTCCCAGCAAGCCCCTGTCCTACAAATTGGGCGACCCGCTTGGGTCCCCTTACAGACGGACCAGGCGACTTGCTCCCAGCAAGCCCCTGTCCTACAAATTGGGCGACCCGCTTGGGTCCCCTTACAGATGGACCAAGCAACTTGGTCCTACCAAGTCCCGCTCCTACAGACTGCAGAAGCTGTCATCCGAACCTCTGCCCTAAACAATTCTTGTACAGAAACCATACAGAAACAAAGACTGGAAGATAAAGTTACCTAGTGTGGCGCCACATGACTCAACGAAAGAGGGTGCTGTAACTTTAACTGACTAACTATGGTCCTTAACGTCCATCCAATGGTCAAAAGTCAGACTGAGGGGGGTTGGTTACAGTCAGTCCCATCATCAAAGTCACAGATAAGACAAAACAACACCCAAGACACAGACAAAAACTATCAGATGTCTGTCTCCACCTAGACAGACAAAACCATTCCAGAAATACAGACGGCCGGGAGGACGGATAACTTCCCCAATCCAGGAGAACTACCGTACCCTCACCAGCTCCCAGACGGGAATCTCCCAAGCGTCCCTGAGGTTCCCAGACTTCCTGGAACGTCTTCCAGGGTGGCAGTCGGTGATCTCCCAAGCACGTCTACTGATCACATTCTGTCTCCTCCCGAGACCAGAGCTCTTGTCTCTTCCCGAGACACGAGCGACTGCAAAGCACAGAACCAGATTTCAGCCGGCACAAAAACACAAAGACACAGACAATACAGGGTACCCACTTACCTCCAAGATCGACTCCACTCAGGTGAGGGGTGGTCGCAAATCCAGGACGAGCCCCCAAAATGTTAGACCCTCAGAAAGCTGAGGCTTTCAGAATCTTAGTCCAGGACGGCGGCCACCCCAAACACAGAATGGAGGCGAAAGCTTGATGCAAACTGCACGAGGCTTTATTGTAATTTAACGAACTAACCCCATGTTAGCTCGGGTCTTTCAACCACCCGCCATGGCAGACGGCTAGAAAAGACGGCTCCTAAGGTCTCCCCAAAGATCTTATAGGGCAGCGTAAGGGGAGTGTCTAGGGGTACGCACAGGCTCATGATTGGTGTGCCTCCAGGCTTGGAGGGCTTGCCCTGTGTTGATTGGTCAACTGGTTGTTATGGCTCATAGGCCCTCCCAGGGTGGTTGCTATGCTCTCTACGTCATTGCTGTGCGCTTGTCCGTAAAGCACACCCAGGGTCGTAAAGCATAGCGCCACCAGCTAACTTCCGATTGGCTCCTTGTCATGAGACAGGCATCTGACTTTCTAGTGACTAACTTCTGATGGGTTCCTTGTCACGAGACAGGCATCTGACCTCTACGTGACCAAGGCAGGTTTATGGCAAGCATGTGTTCGGCTGTAATGGCTGCCAAAAGGGAGCTGGTTCCTTCAGGCTTAGCTCTAGAAAAGGGGTCTTTGGAGCACTCCATCAAATGTCATTGTTTACAATGGAATAATTAGGAAGCCTCTCATCATCTTCAAACTATAGCCCCAGTCCTGTCTCACATGAAAGCACGCACCTATATTTTAATCCAGATACATTCAATTACTTACAATTTTCTAAATATTTCAACTTCAATACTTTATACACAGTATTTACTTTACCTAATATGCATTGTTAACACTATTTTACCACCTGATAGTATTCTATTCCCTTCAGAAAATACATTATAGATACCAATTATTGCAAAGTTTTTCTCTCTAGTCTGTTTCTGGTTTCCAAAAACTCCTTTTAAATGGTTACTATAGTAGCTGTTGTGCTGTTATTTGTTTGCTTTCCTATCTCCACAAATTTAACACAGAAATTTTGAAATCACAAACATTGTAGTTGTGAAATGTCTCTATCCATCTGGATAGCATACCAAAGTGAATAAAGATTCAGCAAACATTTTAACAGATGAGATAGTGAGCAAAGTAGAGAGAAGCACTGAAAATCCTGAGAAATGGCATGACCCATGAAGAGAGGACCACTTCACTCCTTGGGATCCAACTATAATTTGTATGAAAATGATGTACCTATGCCCAGTTCCACAAGTGAGGAGATGAATTGGCACTTGGACAAACTTCCAACTTGAAATAGGTACCAAAGGACCAACAGAAAAGCATGTGAACAAATGGATATGAAAAGAAAATGGGAATAAAATGAAGACAAAGAAAGACAATGGTACAAATGGACATGAGACCAGAAGAATATGTGAAATCAAAAGTGGTTCCTTGCTGACATAACAAGCAGTTGTTGTACAGTAAGAATTAAAGCATCCAAGAAAAGAGAAGCAAGAGAAAGGAAATCACAGGAATAGCAGAACACTCTGTGGAGATATTTGTCATTGAGATAGCCTTCTGTGTGCTTCAGGCTGACTCATTCTTAGTTCCTCCTGTGGTTGATGACAGTTTCACCTAAGGTCATTTTATTGTCCTCTTACACCCACTGTGGCTTACTCACAGAAGAAAGGATTAAACCACAAGACCTGTTCTGAGAAACAGACCGGAACATTTTAACCCACTTTTTCTCGTTTTGTTTATCCTGAAATTCTAGGCATGAATCTAGACTTTTGATAATATTTTCCTCTTTGCTTCCAGCCTTTTTGCCTTACTGGGCCTAGACATATTATAAATGTCTCTGTATAAATCTGAGATTCTTTGTTCTTCTAGGAGCTGACCTCTCCTGGAATATGCTTCTAACAGTTATACACCAAATGTGAGCAAACTGAGATTTCTGGCAGAGAAATGGTATATAAAAATATCCTGAGAAACAAAATAATTGCCTAAGCTGTAGGAACTACAGTATAACATTAGGAGAAGACAAAAACAATGTCCAATGTTGTACCCCACGGTCTTGGCTCCAAGCCACAACAGTCATGAGGTTCAGCCTGAGTGGGGGAGAGAGGGCTTGGAAACTCCTAGCAACTCAATGGTGATAAAGACCAAACACGGGCATCTTGTCATCTTTTGAGAGCTCTCAGTTCCATGCTGTAAAACTAAAGTCTCTTGTTTATTTAGCATCTTCTTGGCTGTTCCTTAACCATGCTTCCATGGCCGTGAGGAGGCCATTTCTGTCCTTCTGTTGACTCCTCTCTGCTAGAAGGCTCCTAACCCTCTGTTCTCACTAGTTACTCACACACCTAACCTCCTGCCAGGTACAGACCTATTCAAATGCTTAGTCCTGTAGAGATGCAAACTAGGAGACATTCTATGCTGAGGCTATGGTAAACAATAGCAGACCTACTAGCATTAGCAATACAATAATGGGCAGGCGCTCCCAGGTGTCCCTGTTTAGTGAAACCAGAGGCTGGACCTTAAGACATTCCACAATGGAACTTTTCTATAGTCCCTGACAGTCCAACACAACTAAAATCAAAGGTCAATGATGCATTGGGCTCCTTTGACAATAAATGAAAGAAGTAAAAAAAATTAGGAATAACAACATTTGTAAAAACAAGAAGAAACACAGCCGTTACCAATAAATAACTGTCTATACTAAAAATATAATAAGCCATGAAAAGCAAACTGGGCACCTACTGATTCAGAATCTACATACATGCTTGTCAGAAGCCAGCCTTGGTTAGATCCAAAGTCCTTATTTACACAAGCCTGGTGACCCCTTAGGTTCCAGGACCTGGCCTGAGAAGCAATTAACACCTATTCCTCCCCCCACTTCCTTAGGTTAGTGCTTGAGATAAACACAGGAGATTCCGGATACCTGCCCTGGCCTGAGAGCAATTAACATTCATTCCTCCCTCCACCTCCTCTTTCTCTGCTTCCCCCTTTTTCTTTAAAAGCCCCTTGGTTTCAGTAAAGTCAGACATTGACAAAAGAAAACCCTGTTTGGTCTCGTTCCTTCTTTCTCGCCCATTATTTTCAGGCTTGATCCACCTCCGACTCACTAATTACCCTCACTAATTACCAGAGCTCCTCGGGCCAGGGCACATGATAATCTACATGTGAAGACAATCCCTCTAAGGTATTTGCTTACAGTCACCTTCATTGTTTCATTACCTAGTGCTCATCCTTCGACCTTCTCTATGTGGATTCTTAACCTTTTTATTTTTACTTTGATAATAAACTGATGCAAGGGATTTTAGTCTCAGAAGCCAAATGTATATGATTTGTTCACATTTTATGTGATTTTTCTGCTGTGCTCTAAATCTATTTTATAACTTGTGAATATATATTCTTCATATAAGATACAACACCCAAATACCATCCCAATTTACAAGAGCATTGAAAGGTTCAGACTTTGACACTGATTGGCTCTACCTCTTTAAGAGACAGACCCCACCCCCTGGCAATACTCAGGGCATGCAAAAGAAAATGTGCTACATCATCACCATGTCATCCACTGTAAGACCCTCGGAAAGCTGAGGCTTCCAGAATCTTAGCCCAGGACCTCAGCCACCCCAATCACAGAATGGAGGTGAAAGCTTGATGCAAATTGCATGAGGCTTTATTGTAGTTTAACAAGCTAACCCCATGTTAGCTCGGGTCTTTGACCCACCCACCATGGCGGATGGCTAGCAAAGACAGTTCGAAGCCGCTGCATACAGATCTTTATAGGGCAGTGTCTCGGGGTATGCACAGGTTCAGGATTGGTGTGCCTCCAGGCTTGGAGGGCTTGCCCTGTGTTGATTGGTCAACTGGTTTTTATGGCCCATAGACCCTCCCAGGGTGGTTGCTATGCTTTGTGCATCATTGCTGTGCGCTTGTCCGTAAAGCACACCCAGGGTCGTAAAGCATAGCGCCACCAGCTAACTTCTGATTGGTTCCTTGTCACGAGGCAGGCATCTGACTTTCTAGTGTCTAGGACAAGGTCATAGAAGCATGTGTTCCGCCGTTATGGCTGCCAAAAGGGAAGCTGGTCCCTTCACCACCATGCATGAGGACTGTGGGCATGCATGGAACCTCAGTGGGCATGTGCAGTCTTCCCTTTAAAAGCTCCAACTTTCCTGCTTCACTCTCTCTTTGCTTCCTCTGTACTCACTCTCTGCTTCCTCTCTTTACACTGTGCTCTCTCTCTGCTCACTCATTCCTTCACTGCTCTTCTCCCACCTATGTGCTCTCTCTGCCTCTCCATGGCAACCGGCCATGGTGGTCAGCCATTACCCCTGTTCCTCTTCTCTCTTAGTCTCCCTACTCTGCCGGGCCATATAATAAACTAGTCAACATGTCTCATCTTGCATCCTTCTCTTTTCCTCTTTTTTAAATAAAAACATAACAAGCATACCTTTCACATGACTATATTTAGTTAAGAAATGTCATTCCAACTAGTCATTTTCTCCTGCATCTTACTTCACAGAGGAAACAAAGAGGAGCAAATGGGCTGGGGCCTAGCTGGCAGAGAAATACTGTCTTCAAGTCAGTCCCTGGGGTTCTCTAGCATGTATATTGTAACCTTGTATGGCTTTCTTTGTTTTCTTTTGAGACTGACTCTCTTTTTGTTCTTTTTGCAGTAGCAATACTCAAACTTTTTCCCTTCTGAACAGAGCCCCTGCTAAAGTCTTACACCAGCCTTCCCCGCTAACTTCCAACTCCACTATCACAAGATCAAGACTGGAAGCTTTGTTTCATTCCTTCTATCATTGCAGCCTTGCCAACACAGCAGGGCAGCACTGTGATAACAGTATGGCCATGGCTTTCTTCTTTGTACTTCATTTTTCTAAACCTGCCCCTTTTCTATTGAATGTGTTCTTTAGCTCAAGTTGTATCAGCATTGAAGAGGAAGAATATAAAAGTAAAGAAAGACTCGATATCCACATGTTAAAGTATAAGATAATATTTTTATACTACAATCAGATTACAGACTTAGATAAAAAGGCTTTACCAAAACAAGTATTTTCTAAATACTTAAAGCCCCCTCCCAAATATAAGAAGGTCAAATCTCATCAAATCAACTGTTAAGATTCATCTAATCCAGGGTTATATATATAAAAAAATACCACAAAAGATGACAGGATGTACTTCCCACATCCCAATTTATGACACTCAAATCAAAGGATTATTTTGAGCTGAAGTAACTTATAAAGTAGCAGATGCAAGAGAGGCTTTTTAATCTACTTGTTCTTCCTGCAAGTGGCAGATAAATCTTCCCCTGTGCAATATGTTTTTCCCATACCAGGGGAAGAGAAAGACTCCCCAGCAAAGTCACAGAGAGAAACTTCTGCAAAGAGCTTGTTAAAAACCTCAGCTCCAAAGGGGTCAAGTCCAGGCTGGAGAAACCCACAGAAACAGCTGACCTAACAAGAGGGAGCTCATGGATCCCAGACTGATAGCTGGGAAACCAGAAAATGACCTACCCAGAACCCCAGAATGTAGAATGTTAGGAGGCTTGAGTAATCTATGGGGCTTCGGTAGTGGATCAGTATTTATCCCTAATGTTGGAATGGACTTTGGAAGCCTACTCCACATAGAGGGATACTCTCTCAGCCTAGACACACAGGGGAGTGCCTAGACCCTGCTCCAAATGATGAGACAGACTTTGAAGAGCCAACATGGAAGGCCTCACCCTCCCTGGGGAGCAGAAAAGGGATGGGGCAGGAGAGGAGGGAAGGGACAAGGAACTGTGTTTGACATGTAAAAGAAGCTTGTTTCTAATTTAATAAAATGATGAATTTAAAAAGATTTAACTTTTGATCAAGTGTTATCATTTTTAGGGCATACATTTAAATGTTTATGAATATCAAATTTGTGTTTACAGTTATATAAACTTCATACCGATTTTTACACATTTACAGCCATGTAAGTGTTCAGGAATGTTAGTGTCCTGGCTAGTTTTTATGTGAACTTGACACAAGCAAGAGTCATCAGAGAACAGGAAGCTCCAATTGAGAAAATGCCTCGTGACACCAGGTTGTAGGCAACCTTGTGTGGCATTTTCTTAATTATTGATCGAAGTAGGAGGACTTAGCCCATTGTGGGTGGTGGCCTCCCTGCACAGGTGGTCCTGGTTCTATGCAAGTGCAGGCTGAGCTTTCGTGGGAAGTAAGCCTATGCGCAGCATTCCTCCACGGTCTCGGAATCAGTTCCTGACTCCAGCTTTCTGCCCTGTTTGATGATGAAAGTGATACAAAAGTATAAGGAAATAAATGCTTTCTTCGCCTACTTGCTTGGTCATAGTGTTTTGTCACAGCAATAAAAACCCCTCAGTGTTTTTTACTATAAATAGTAATTTAGAGATGACCTTATTGTGATTCCAGGTAACTGTTTTACTTATTAACAGGTTTCAATTTAATCTCAATGCAAGGCCTTTTAAATTTCATTTGATCCCACTGTAGAAAACCTGTTTTGCTGCCTTAGCCCTCCCCGACATGGTTGCATTTAACAAACATCACATTGGTTGGCAGGGCTGTTCCATGGATAGTTAGACATCTCTTCATGTGAGTTTTCTTTCTTATAATTTCATAGGTTAATTTTTCTGTTGCAGATAAAATAAACTGAAAGTCACTCTTGAATAACTAAAATATCTTGTCTGTCTTCATTTCCCTTTACATTTGGCTGTATTTTTCTAAATTATTTTAATCTTTCTGTTACAGATGTTAATTATTGAATTTGAACATTTCTTAATCTTTACCACACTTGTTTCTCCTAAAACAGAGGTTCTAAAGCAATGTTAATGGCTAATGAAGCACAGAGACAAAGACACCCATAGACAGTTTACACAAGTGTTACAAATACACACACACACACACACACACACACACACACACACACACACACTCCAAATTTTTAAATCTGTGTGAAAGTCTAGTTAATAAATTTGTTTTTAAAGAAATATTCCATGATATATAAACAGATTTTTTTTTGTGCAACAATACTTCCAAAAAAGTCTTATATCAACTTCATAGAATAATTTATATTTGTAATTATTTACAGTAGTGGGATGTTTTGTCTTTGCAAATTTCTAACCAATACTCTTTCTTAGGGATGTTGCTTGTATATATTTTAAGGATGTAATTCAAGTATCAAACTATTCCTCTGAATTGTCATTCTACATGATAGCCAAAAGAAACTGGATGCTATGTAACTTTTCTGTAATAAAAATTTCAAGTGCAAGTTTTATGTGTGTTACAACCCACTACTAAACATTAAACTGAGTCTTTTACTTGAAATTTAAAATGTGAAAAAAATTGAATAATAAAATAAAAAAATGTAAATGTAAGTCATGTGAAAATATTACTGTGCAGAATAGGCCACCATAAAAAATGCTTGTCATGAGGATGATTTTGAACAAAAGGCAATTAAATGACAGAAGAAACTATAAGGACAATTAAACATCATTTTTGCACTAACAGAGGGTGGGTGATTAAATTCTTCTACAAACTCTCATGTGCCATCTTGCCTATACCAGGTGATAAAAAACACTTTCTAAAATAGATGTAGGGAAGGGAATGAAGGCAGAGAATATTTGCAATAAAGTTGAAAACAACTCTTCTTTTAGAGTCCCCAAACATTGTAATTACTTGTTCACAATTTCCTCTTTTTGTTCACATTAGAATGTGATTATTCCCCACAGAAACAGCTGACCTGAGCAAATGGAAGCTCACAGACTCCAGACTGACAGCTGGGAATCCTATATAAGACCAAACCAGGCCCCCTGAATGTGGGTGTTAGTTGAGGGGCTTGGGAAGTCTATGGGACCTCTGGCAGTGGAGCCAATATATAACCCTAGTGCACAAATGGGCTTTGGGATCCCATTCCCTGTGAAGGGATGCTCTCTCAGCCTAGATATATGGGGGAGGACCTAGGTTCTTTGATGATTCCCTCATGAGAGGCCTCACCCTCCCTGGGGAGTGGATGGAGGGTGGGATGGGGAGATGGTGGGGGTAATGGGAAGACAGGAAGGAGAGGGATCTTGGATTGGTATATAAAATAAGATTATTTTTTAATTTAAATAAAAAATAACATGACTATTTAACTCTAATTATTTCTTTGGATCTTCACTTCCTGTGGCACTCCCCCACACACATAACAACCTATCCACCTCTCTTCTATTAATCTGTTTCATATTTAATTTTCAGACCTACATGGAAATCCTGAAAAAGCAAGAGTAGAACTTTGTCTCCTCTAAAATTTTAATCTGAAAATTAATAACTAATCTCATCCTCCTCTGGATATCTGTTGGTTCACTGATGACAATAGAATTGTCATCTTAACTTATGAACAAGTCTTGGTCAGTACTCTCCATAAACTATAACCCAATGATGCTTCTATTTGCTATGTCTATAGGCTCTGAAAACAAATGACAGTAAGGACCATGGTGCCCTATCAGAATGTATAAAATAATTTCAACTTTTTATTTTAATTTTTCCTGAACTTGAGGTTTAATTAAATGTTGGCTTTTCTTTAAATTGTAGGTTAAATATAAGCCCTGTTCCTTGATCATTTTGGGTTAAATTAATATCTTCATTTTGTCTGTATTTGTATCTGTGCCCTCAGGACATATTATTATGAAATTGAATTAATTTATAGAGGTAATTGTTAGAGGCCTGGTTTTGAAGAAGTTGGAGAGGCAAAATGGAGGGCATAGAAATGATGAAAATACAGAACTCAAACATGAAATTTTCAAAACAATCAAATAAAGTAAATTGAGAAGCAAATGTGTTTGTGTTGCCACAGCTGTTGCAACTTTATTACCTTTTAGAAGTACTTCCTTTTTTGCATCCCTAGGTGAAACAGTTATCTTATCCTAGATGATCTGTAACTAAAACAAATATACTGGATGTTGTGAATTTCAAAGCAACTGACCTTAAAAAACATGGGAAGTGGTCTTTTTCCAGCCATCTGCCAAGGTGGGTGGATGAAAGGCCCGAGCTCATTAAACAACTGCAATAAAGCCTCGGATGTTTCCATCAAGTTTTCGCCTCTGCCTGGTGATTGAGGTCGCCTCAGTCCTGGGCCAACATCCGGGGGGCCTGAACCTCTGGGGAGTCTTTCATTTGGGGGCTTGTCCTGGATTTTCGACTACCCCTCACCTGAGTGGAGTCGATCTTGGAGGTAAGCAGGTACCCTATTCTGTCTTGTCTACTGTCTACAGGCGATGTCTATTCTGTAAAAGCACTTTCAGTTCAGTTTTTGGTTTGCAGTTGTCCTGGCGGTCGTGAGATAGCAGACTGCTGCCGTAGGGGATGCCCTAAGAGGAGGATTGGAGCCTCAAGGATGCTTGGACCCTACTCAGATAGCGCTGATTGCTGCCGCCTGGTTCTGCCTCCCATCCACCCGGCATCATTGCCTTGTAAGCAGCATGAACAGATTGGGTTGGCGTCTGTTCTTTTTGGTCTATTCTGTATCTGTGTGTTTTTATCATTGGTTTTCAATTCAGGATCCACCACAACACCCCCTTTCATTGAGTCACGTGGCGCCACACAGGGTAACTTTCCTTTTGCTGTCTCTGTTTCTGTACGGTTTCTGTGAAGCCTGAAGGGTTGGAACAGGCTGTGTGACTGTCCAGTTAGGCAGGACTTTTTTATCTGATCTGTTGCAATCCAGAGTCTACCTGCCTGCTTTTCAGTGCTGGCTTGGCAGATCATGAGCTGTATGTCCTGTGTCAGTTTTGTGTTTTCATGTCTGCTGTTTTTGCTAATTGTGTAAATGTAGAGGTCCTGTGTTGGGTTCACTAGTGAAATATGTATGTAGGCCTTGGGTGGAGGTTCAGGTGGCAGCTTCCGAAGTCTGTAAGGGGGCCGGGGGGGGGGGGCAAAGGTTGCCCAATCTGTAGGAGGGGCACTTGGTGGGACCAAGTTGCCTGCTCCATCTGTAAGGGAACCCAGGGGTGTCACCCAATCTGTAGGGGAAACTTGGTTGTGGACCAAGTTGTTCCCCATGTGGCTAGCCATCTAAAATTCTGAATAGTACCCTAGTCTAGTCTGTGCTGTGTGTTTGTTAAGCCTGTCTTTGTCTTTTGTCCTGACTCTGAAGGTCTTTCAAAACAGCTGCTGCTCTAGACTCCAGTGGTGTCTCTCCGTCCTTAGGGCCCATGCACATGGGTCAGGAGTCTTTTCTTGCTGTCCTGAGCACAGGGAGTGTAGGACAGGCATTCCTCTGCCATGAGATATGGGTTAGAGTGTGCTTCGGCAGAGTCCCCTGTCTCCGAGCACATGGTGAGGCTGCTGTTCTGAACTCCAACCACTGCTATGGCCATCTTGCTGAAGGTCCTAGCATGGCAGCAGGAGGTTCCCTGCCTTGAGCATGTGGCTTGCAAAGCCACCATTTGCCCGGCCTTCTCCGTGCTCCACACACGTGGTAAGGAGAATTTTGGAGCAGGGAAACTGCAGGGGTCTCTTTCCCACCACTGCATTGGCAGAGTGTCTGGGATTACCAGCAGCCTCCCTCTCCCCCAGGTCTCTACCCTGAGCACATGGAGCTGGGGCACGTGAACTATCTGGCCTGATCCGGACTTTCTAAAGAAATGGCCTTAAAATTATTAAAAACTACAGGAAGGACTTTGGTAAGAGTTTTTATGCTGACTGAGAAATGAGAGAAAATGTAGGAGACTAAAGTAGTAAAGAGGGAAAGAGAAATTTGTCTAAGAATGTTTAAGGGAATCAGAGGAATGAACTGAAGGTATATAGAAAGTTTAAGAGGGTCAAAGAAAGTCATAGAAGGTCAGAGGAAAGTTGTCAAAGGTCAGAGGAAAGGTTGTTAAAAGTCAGAGAAAAATATAAACTATGTTTGTTAAAAAGTTCTGTTTATTTCTCAAGTAATTTATGTATGCTTGTTTTAAAATGTTCTATCTGTTTCCTGGCATAACCTAAGTTCTGTTCCAAGCATACAGCTAAAACAAATGGTGCAAGTTACCGCCATTTTGCAGTCAGTCCATGGCAAGCTGGTCACATGGCTAGCTGGTAGCCATTTTGCTGAAGTTGAAAAAAGATACTTGGACCGCCATCTTGACTAAAGGTAACCACATGTACCATCTTATAAACAAGTTTTTCAATTAAGATTTAAAATGTTAATGTTTCTATATATTACAGAAAGACATTGATGTTTGTGATTTTAAAATGTTAATGTTTCAATTCAGAATCATTTTTAAGCAAAGCCTGACAATGTAAAGTTCTTGTTTTATAAAAGCTGCTAATCTATTATAAGACGTTAAAAATACAAATTAATACAGATTATGTTTTCAGAAGTTAAGCTTAAGCAAGCAATTAAAATGTGTACATGTAGCTACTGTTTAAAGAATTTAAGGAGACTATATGCAATTTAAATTCAACTGTGCTAAGTTCCAACTATTTTACTAAGTTAAAACCTGTTACAGGCTGTTCCTAAGTAGACTACGAGCCCTGGACATGCTGTGGATGTGAACCAGTCTGGCTGATGTGGACACCCCCTGTCTCTTCAACAGAGTCTGCCAACCAGCTGCTTCCCCATTGCCTGAATTCTCTTTTGCTTTTGACAGTCAGACTAAAAATTAATTACAGAAATAAGGCTTTACCTAGCCATCTATGTGCTTAAGGCAAGTAACTAGAACAGACAGACAGACCTCTAATTCTTCAGAGACCTACAGAATATGGCATTTAAAATATTATTTTAAAAGTTTATAATATCAGACAGACTGCCAGATCCTGACAGTGACCCAAAGTCTCCAAAGAAGATTATGAGGCACCTCAATTCCTGCACCTGGATGATGACGATGCTGACTAGTGAGCAAGATGCTCAAATGTGACACCTACTGCCTGCCAGAACCTGGCCCAGACTGTGGACAAAGCTGCTGGACACTGGAAAATTGATTGCACCCCCTTTGTCTAGACAAAAAAAGGTAAGTCTTTTCCATGTCCCTCTTCCACAGAGAGGAAAACCTCTCACCTTATAGGCCTGGCAAAGATCGCTGTTCTTTGATACTTTGGCCTCCAATGCTAATGGAGAGACTTGGTTATGGCTCACTGTATATGGACTGGCTCCTGTCACTTTTTAATAGATTTGGAAACTGTAAAAAATTTACCCTTCTCAGATCTCTGAAAGTATTAATGATTGTCACCTTGATAGCATCAAGCAGTCAGATCCACAAGACTATAGTCAGCATGTTAGCTGATAAAGTAGTGACAACCTACTGTTCAGTCACAAGCTCAAGGTTTTAGGTTTCTTTTGGTTGTCATCTAAGTATAAACTTAAAGGGCTTTTCATCAGGCTAAGGCACCTCTGTCCAATCCATACCTAGCTCTCTGGACAGAAGACAAATGTACACACTTCTAGCCCAAATCTGTAGTTTTTGCTAGGACTCAAAGTTATAAATATGTCCCTGCTGTTTAAACAGATATCCAGGTATCTGCTTTTTTCTGCACTGAGTGTTTCAATAAATAAGTTTTAACTTCTGTTCCCAGTTTAAACATGTCTTAAACAGGTTTCTGCTTCTGGCAGCCACATCTGAGTATCAGTTGCTGACTACAGGCTGTTCCTAAGTAGACTACGAGCCCTGGACATGCTGTGGATGTGAACCAGTCCAGCTGATGTGGACACCCCCTGTCTCTTCAACAGAGTCTGCCAACCAGCTGCTTCCCCATTGCCTGAATTCTCTTTTTGCTTTTGACTAGCATTTCAGCCTTCTTGGGTCCCTAACTTC
This sequence comes from Cricetulus griseus, assembly GCF_003668045.3. Lineage (NCBI taxonomy): Eukaryota > Metazoa > Chordata > Mammalia > Rodentia > Cricetidae > Cricetulus > Cricetulus griseus. The sequence goes on from NW_023276806.1 coordinate 234,620,445, forward strand.
GTACCAAAGTCAGCCAGAAGTAGCATGGGAAAGAATATGTTGTCCATTTTCCCTGGTTGAAATGCTAAGTCAAAATAAACTCCCTTACATAGGGGATGCAAATATCTCTCACTCCCTGATAGGGATGCCAGAGAGACAGCAATTCCATGATTGGAATCTCCAAAAAGAAAATGGGGGAATGATGGGACCAGCTCCCCATTTCGGCAGCCATAACAGCCTAACACGTGCTTGTCTGACCTTGCCTTGCTCACTAGGAGATCAGATGCCTGCCTCGTGGCAAGGAACCAATCAAGTAGTTTAGTAGATAACTAAACTACTAGTTAGCTAGTAGTGCTATGCTTTATGGCTCTGGGTGTGCTTTACAGATAAGTGCACAGCAATGGCATGTAGAGCATAGCAACCACCCTGCGAGGGCTTATGGGCCATAACAACCAGTTGGCCAATCAACACAGAGGAAGTCCTCTAAGCCTGGAGGCACACCAATCCTGAGCCTGTGCGTACCCCTAGACACTCCCCTTACGCTGCCCTATAAGATCTTGGTCCCGTGGCTTCTCAGAGTTTTTTCCCAGCCATCTGCCATGGTGGGGGAATGAAAGGCCCTAGTTAACATGGGGTTAGCTCATTAAACAACTGCAATAAAGCCTCGTGCTGTTTGCATCATGTTTTCACCTCTTCCGGGTGATTTGGGTGGCCTAGGTCCTGGGCTGACATCCTGGGAGCCTGAGCCTCCAGGGGTCTCTCATTATAATGTTAGAACTTCCTGTAAAATGTTGATTAGAGATGGTTAGCATGGTTATCTGGGGAGAACAATTTTGTGTCAATTTAATTGGGCCACAGGTAGCTAGATTAAGTATTATTTGTGGATGTATCTGTTGAGGAATGAGATTAGCATGTGAATCAGTGGGCCCAGTGCCATAGATTGGTCTTTTGAATGTGGGAGGCCATCTAATCTATTGAGGGCTCAAGTAGAACAAAAAGCGAAGGAAGGAAAAATTCACCTCCCATTCCTCATTTTTGTTCTGCCTGGCTGCTAGAGATGGAACATCTTATCTCTTCTTTTGTACTGGAATTTACGTAATTACCTTCAGACTTAATCTTCAGACTCAGCTTTTGACTTTCTTGCCTCTCCAGCTTGCAGATGATGGGATTTTTACCTTTTATAACATTATGAGCCAATTCTTTGCTATGTATGTATGTATGTATGTATGTATGTATGTATGTATGTACGTATGCAGATATTTATATCATATTATACATGTTTCACTTTTCATACATGCTTCTCTTCTTAGGTCAAGTGTTTTCACTATATCTCTATTTCTCTGAGACAATATGCAAACTGCACAAGTAGTTGTCAGATTGGTGTGATAATAGATAATTAAATATGTATCTGTTAGTGTCTTAAAAAACATGGGAAGTATTTATATACCTTAAAGTTACACAGAAACCCTAGTATGAAATAAATCTGATGGTAGACATAGTTATTACGAACTAGAACAGAAATCATCTTTGCCAACATTATTTCAGAATTCCATGCAACTAAAAGTATAGTTGTACTAATATTGCCTAAACAAAAAGCCACATTTAAAACTATGGTAACCATGGATAGTTCACATTTGTAAAGATCTTTAAAATTGATCTCATAGGTCCCTTTAAATATGAATAAATTGCTCGCCACAAGTTATGTAACAGTTTTTAAAAAGAAACAAATCTGGGCACTAACAAAAATTAGTGAAAGTGTGATTTAATGATAGCAGCAACATTGACAGGGAATGAGCCCAGGGCCAAGTGAGCTCAACTCCAAAGTGTGCAGTTGGCTGAACACTTTAAGGGGGGATGAGTAGGGAAGGGAAGTGGAAGATGGCTGGAGCAGAGTCAAAAGAATAAATAAAGAAGAAAATCACAGGTTAGTCAAAGTAAACACCACAAGACAACTTGTATCTACTGACTGCCACTAACAGGTTAAAGAAAACTCTGAAATGAAATAAATGCATCAGACTCTAGAGAAAAACAAGGGCTTCAGAACCAGGTGAGATTTCAGACAGAAGAGTGTTTAAATGCCTTATCTGCAGATGTGCAGGTTTTGTTTATAGTTAAAGAAGCCATCTGCAGGAGCACCATTGTTGTAATTTTAAAAAGTGATGTGACAGAAATGCCATGCTACAGAGCTTGGGGAGAGGGTTTTTAATTGGGGGAAAGTGAATGTGAAAGGGGGTAGAGAGAGGGGAGACCAGGCTCTGTGGACAGGAATGACAGAAGAGAAGATAGAGGCAGGAAGAGAAAAAGAGAGACAGAGACAGGCACACACAAACACATACACACACACAGAGAGAGAGAGAGAGAGAGAGAGAGAGAGAGAGAGAGAGAGAGAGAGAGAGAGAGAATGAGGGAGAAATGAGAGGTGAGTAGGTACCTTTTAAAAGGGAATGTAGTGAATGTGCACAGGTGGTGCTCTTAGTGGCTAAAACAGGGTGTATCCTGTCGGAACCCCAAGGGCAAGCCAGTACAAATGCCTGAATACTAACAACTACAGCAAGCTTCATTTGGTGTTTTGTTTCGAAGGTGTTAAGGACATGCCAATATTCCCAATTGGGATAATGCTTATTTAAATCTGAAGATACTTGAGGAACCCGAACTTCAGTAAGCACCATTTGACCTGTACTTTCCTATATGCAGCAAAAGATAAAGACTTTTTGTAGAGAGATGTCCTTTTCACACCAAAGCTGGAAAACAGCTTTGATCACAGAGACAGGTAACCAGAGCTGTAGTGAATGCCAATTAGCAAAATCACCATGTGACCCTGATCCATTGTCCAGTAGTGTCTATTCTCTTTCCTCACAGTATACCTCTCAATAGCATCCCTACAATGACTGTAGTCTGGTTATTCATTTGTCCTTTCACTCTTACATTAATCTGGTGGCTGTCAAATACAAATAAATACACCTTGCTTCATCAGTTTCTTTGGGTTTTCCTGTCCTAAAGACAGTGCTATGTAAATTAGATTATGAGTTCTCAGATTAAGGATGCACAACTTGTGTTTCAAAAGTCAAATGTGCATGGTTAAAAAGCATTTCATTTGGCTTCATTAGTTATCAATGAAATGCAAATGAAAACCACAGTGAATGCAAGGATGAAAGTTGCTGAAAATCAATTGTCAGACAGAATCTCATGTTGGAGAGCAATCAAAACCCTCCCACACTGCTGGTTGGAATGTAAATTGGTATAAACCACTTGTTAAAAGATTTAGCAGTTCTAAAGAAGTTAAACATACCCTTACATTATGACTTAGCAGTTGCACTCCTACATATTTGCACAAGAGAAATGAAAACATACATCTATGACTCCTTGCCAAGAATGTTTGTACCAGCTTTATTTACAAGAACCAAAACCCATAGATAATGCAAATGCTCATGAACATTTTCATTCTATTAACAAACATTGGACTATTAATTCACTGGACAACTTATCAACAGTAAAAAGAAATGAATTTCTGTTGCACTCAAAAGCATAGAAGAATCTCTCAAGCATTATGGCTAAGGAAAAGTTAAACTTAAAACATTATCATAGTAAAAGAATCCATTGATACACAGTTTTAGAGCAGGAAAACCTGTGGGTAGAGGTCATAACATTCACTGTCTTCAGCTGGGAACAGGAATGCTCTAAGAAGAATGTCATGTAGAGGGATTCTTCTGAGTGATAGACAGTCTTGATCATTTTCTCATAGTATATATGTACGTCTGTTAAAACTCATAAACTCTGCATGGTTTTATATTTTGCAAATATTTCTTCTGAACAAACAGGTAGAAGTGGTCAATAAAGAGTATGGTTATGCTTTGTGCATGTGTCAATTTTGTACCATGAATACAAAACACCAAAAATAAAATGCTAAGGAAGATAGTTTCCCATAGACTAGAAATACATTAGCTACATATTGGCCTTGTGTTGTGTTGAACATATTTCATAAGCAGCACATTCTTGTGGTAGCATGCATTCCATCAAATCACTATGACAACTCTGGTTGGAATAGTTAAAGCCACATCAACAGAGGTCATCAAACTTGCTATAGTAGACAGTGTCTTCTCTAAGATCTAGTCTCATCTCGTGCTTTCAATTTATGATTACTGGAACTAATGAATCAGAAGCAGTTCAGAAGTCATTCACAACAAAATTGATTCCTGTTACTTAAACGTCCCCTACAGACAGGAAAATGGGAGTTTCTGGGACTCAGCCTAGAACACCATTACCCATTGGATTCGATTGGCACTGGCTTGCTACTAAATGCTTTAAACTTGTTCTAATGAACAATGGCATATAAAACAGGACATATCTGGCAAGGAACTGCAAGAAAGGCCAAGAAAATCTCCATGGATTTAGCCTTAGGCACACTGCCTGAATGATTGGAGGGAAGGAAGCCAATATCCAAGCTTGAATAGACCTATCATATCATCATTTTTGAGAAGTTGCCATTACTTTTCAAAAAGCCAAAGTCTAAGTTTGTAACTGATTTTTTTTCCAGTTCTAATGTTTATGTATTAAAGATCCATGTATACTGACACCTGTAAGCTGACTGATTTTTACTTTCTTGTATGATTTATGCTTTTAAGGGAAGCAATTCAACAATAAAGAACACATAAGTGGAAATAGCACAGCAAGATGAGTGTGTAAGGTCTGGTTCCCCAGAAGCAGATGCTAAAGTGGAAATAACAGCAATTAGTTTTATCCAAAAAGAAATCTTGGAGAGGGTAAATAATGAAATGGAGAAAGCAAGTTACAAAGAAAGGAAGAACTCAAGAGCCGATGTAGTTCACCATAGGCAGCTTTCTGCTTGATGAAATCAAGGAGTTGGAAGGTACACCTCAGAGGCATTGCAAACACATGAGGAAGCTGTACTTTAAACTGTTATGCACGACAGTTACTCAGCAGCAGTTTGCTAGGAGGTCAGAAGGTTGAAACCTCGGGATAGATCTTTTATTATTATGTTGACACACTGGCTTCAGTGGGTGTTCAGGCAAGTCTCATAAAATGAACCTCCTAAGTTGTATCTAAAGGTGTAACACTAAGGAACTCTGAGCTCTCAAATAAAGTGAAAAAAGATATCCAAGAACCCCAGGTGGAGCAAAGTAAAACACTGGCCAACAAATCTAGAATAGATTTTACAAAGATTGTACAAACAAAGTAGTAGTTGGGAGCCCATTCACCATGGAGGGACACTCTTTAGCCTAGACACACGTGGGGGGAATGCGACTAGGCCCTGCTCTAAATGATGTGACAGATTTTAAAGATCCCCCATGGGAGGTCTCACCCTCCCTGGGGAGTGGAAGGGAGTGAGATAGGGGAGGTTGGTGGGGGACATGGGTGATGGGATGGAGAAGGAACTTGGATTGGTATGGAAAATAAGATTGTTTTTAATTTAAATAAAAAAGATATTTCTTTAAAAAAATGATAAACACCAAGTAAAAACATTTTAATATTTGTTTATATTGTGTGTGTGTGTGTGTGTTCTTAGCTTGGAATGGTAGTTCATGTTTTTCCTTACCTATTATTTTGGCACTGGGAAAGGTAAGGCAGAAGATTGCTACAAGTTCAAAGCCAAACTAGGTAGTGTTGGATGTGGGAAGGAGGAATGGGTGCTAATTTGGCAGAATTCTTGTCTAATATGCACAAAACCCTAAGTTTAATGCTCAGAACTAAAAAAATCTGCATGGTGGAACCTACTTGTATTCATAGCCCTCAAGATGTAAAGACAGAAAGATAAGATATTCAAGGTCAAGCCCCAGCACATACATTCTACAAAAATTCTGTATCCTATGTATAATGTGCATATGTAAGTGTGCATAAATCTTTCTTTTCTTCTGATGAACATAAATATTCTACAATGCATATTATTTAAATTTATTTTCATATTCATGGTATGAACTGGTATGAATTTATGCATATCCTTTGAAATACTACCCTTTAACCGTGATTTTTAATAATATCATTAACATCCTTTCTTAGCTATTTCCTCCTATAAGGCAGCATCATAGATTAAGCAATTTATAATAGACATAAGCTGATTTCACATTGTAGTAGAGGCTAAAAATTCCAAAATTGAAGATATGACACAAGACCAGGAACTTTTTGCTGTATTATCCCATGAAAGAAGGTAAAAACAAGATAATAAAGCAAAGAGAGAAGTAGGGAGCAAATACATTCTTTATCTAATGAATACAACAGAATTAATACTCCAAGTGCAAGAAAAATTAAAGCCTAATGATTAGTTTAATACTCCACTCTTAATGCTGTTAATGTAGTAAATAAATTTCAACCTGAGTTTGTCAAGCAAAAACTCTGGAAACAATTGCATATTCAAATAAATAAATAAATAAATCATATATGTGAATGAGGAAAATTACTAGTAACGGGATTATTGTGTAAAAAAAAAGACATACTTTTGCTTTTGTAACTACTGTCAACAGCAATGCCATGCCATGTTATACTTCCACCGTCAGTGATGTCTAGGAAAATCTGTTTACCAGAGTCTTAACTAGCATCACCAATTTAAAATACCATCAACCTGACTCCAGCCATTCAAGCAGGGAGGCTGGCTACAGGTCTTCATCTCTCCCTCAGCACTTCCAAGTCTAATGCCCCTGCTTTGCAGCAAATTACCTGTTGTAGCCCTTCTTCTCTATGCCCCCAACTCCAGTTGATCACACAGATCTTTTCCTCCTAATTTGACCCTCCCCACATACACACACAATGCTTTATCTCAGCAGCCAACACAGCAAGCACTGGAGAAACAAGAGTATCTCTATTTGCAGATGATATGATAGTATACATAAGTGACCCTAAAAGTTCCACCAGAAACCTCCTATCACTGATAAACACTTTCAGCATAGTAGGAGGCTATAATATTAACTCACAAACCAGTAGCCCTCCTATATATAAATGACAGACTGAGCGCAAGGCTTCCTAAATTAGACTGCCAAATAATGGGGCATATAGAGCCCCAAGTAGAAATCTCTTGTCACCAAATGAAGCTTCTTTTAGCAGTACTTGTTTACATTTAATTGAGTTGTTAGTCAAAGGGGTCCTATGTGGATCCCTAAATAATGTGGACTGTTGCCAAGACTATAGGTTGGTATTATCATTACTCAAGACAACACCTACACAACTCATTGCACATGCAGAAGATGAGCTGGTATCCACACAGAGCCTTTACCCCTACTGTTTCTTTGGTAAAGGAAGGTATCTCAATGCTACCAAAGGAGAAGTGTAAATAGCAATACAGGCACAAAGCTGAAAGGGAACAGAATCGAACATGGGATATGGTCATTAATGGTATATTTGTTAAGAAGAAAAAAATTACACGAGAGGCTGATAACCAGATTGGCACTCTGAGAAGTCAAGTCTCAGATGCACTCAGGGACTTGATCTGAACCCCGAAAGAGGGGAGAGCCTACTTCTCAGTTCTTTTATCTCATCCCTTTTGCTACAGGTATGTGGGATTGCTCCCTACAATTCTCCTTCTAGTCTAAAAAAGAGATTTAGACTTGAAACAAAACTAAATAGTGTAAAAAATGTCAACATATGTAAAAGCATATATAAATAGAAGATGAAGGATAATTCTGCCCCAAACATCATAAGTAGAAAGAAGACTTTACACAGTAAGATGAATTGTGATATACAAATTACACATATAAGTTACATCATAGGAGGATCTGTAACAGTGTAAGTTGTCTATAGCTAATAATCACTAAGGTGAATCACAAGAAGATATAATTATCTATCTATATCTCATCCTAACAATCTCTACCCCATCTAAACTCTAAACTCATCTGAAAGAGATATCCAAGTCTGAACACCTCCTTCCCTAAACAAGAGAAAACTAACCCTAAACAGGTATACATTATCCTTTAGTGTCAGCAGTAGGGAAAGGGTCATAGTATTCTCAGAGTTACTTCCTGCTGAAATTCGATAACAAATCTCATGGGATCCTGTAGGAAGAAAATTTTAAGAGTAGTGAAAGTCTTAAGTGGACTAGCAACAACATTTATACCCAGTCTGTGTTTGGTGGGAGATGCTTAATTGAAGTTCTTGACTGAAGTTCTTTTCTGAAGCTCTGGCCAGAATGTAATTAGAAGGTGCATCATCTCAGCTAGTTGCTCTGGAGTTGTCTAGAGCAATGTTGTCGAAACTGGTTTTAGAGTAGTGATCTGTCAGTTCAAATGCATCAAGTTGGATCCAGTGGAATCAATGAAGTAGGGCCCCATTTTCTTTCCAGAGAGTTCAAAGATTGCTGTTAGAAAATTCTTTATTCTCTGTGGGGGTCTTAAACATCAATATCAGCACAGAAATTCCAACTTTTATAGGTGTGCATACTGGGAAGGGCAACAATAGGGAAGATAATAATTATGAGGGAAATTAGGCTTTCAGAGAAAGAATCAAGTATAGTCAAATGACAGTCCCTACATTTTTGTCTTCTTCCATATTATATTGATTGGCTTCTTGATATAATACAGAAACTCTGAATTTTGTTTTAACAACATACTTGGATTTAGAGACGGGGATCCAAATCCGACTCTACAATGGTATCCTGCCTATAACACATGCTAGTAGAAGGGTAGCACAAAGCTCAAGGAGTAACTAAACCAATATCTATCTGATACGACTTAAGGCCTACTCCATGAGATGGAAACCATACCTGAATCTGCCTGGATGATGAACCTGAAAATAGATAGCCCAGGGACACAGAATGAAACCACACAATACTGCTCTAAAGTAAAAATGCACATTGCAATAAGAAGACTCCTAGTGACCTTCTGCTATTCTCAGAGATCACTGCCTTATTCAGCCATCATCAGAGAAGCTTCCTCCTGCAGCAGATAGAACAAATACAGAGATCCATAGCCAGACATGAAGAGAGTTAGAGACCTTGGAACACTCAGCCCTAAGTCAGCTCAAAGAATTCTGAGGAAGAGAATGAAGAAAGGTTTTAAGAGACAGAGGGGTGGATAACACCAAGAAAACAAGGTCTTTTTAAACCAACATGATCAGCAAACATGAACTCATAGAGACTTAGGAAGCATCTACAGGGCCTGAATGTTTGTTCACCAGTTGATGTTCCTGAAACAAAAGAAGTGGACACCAGACCCATTCCCTAACCCAGAAGCCATCTACAATATATAAAAACTTGTAAATGAAAATTTAGTTTCTCCCAAGGGTGGATCACTTGAGAAACAAACTGAAGAGTTGACAGCACGGCCAACAGAAAACTATCTCAATAGCACCTTTGGAGCTTCCTTGTCTCATAATGTTTTCATTTTAATTTCATCATGTTATTTTTACTTTTATTTGATTTATATATTTTTCTTCTCCATTTTTATCCTTCAGGTCTTACGTGTGTGTGTGTGTGTGTGTGTGTGTGTGTGTGTGTGTGTGTGTGTGTGCACGTGCGCGTGTGCGTGCGCACTCACACGATGTACAGATATAGGTAAATGTAGAGATAGATAGATACATACATACACACTTACATAATACATGGATGGATAGATAGATAGAGGAAGATTGGGTGGGTGGGTAGATAGATAGATAGATAGATAGATAGATAGATAGATAGATAGATAGATAGATGGCTTCCAGTTTAGTGTTCTTATGGGATTGTTGAGTGAATGAGTGAGTGGGACTCTGTTTCTTGTGTCTTTTCTTAGGTTCTTTTTCTTATGTTTTTCATTTTGTTTTGTACAATTATAGTGTATCACTTTTGTTTTTATCTTTTTATATTATATTTTATGTTTTTTATTATTATTCCTTAACAACCTGTTTATTTTCTAATGAGAGATAGAAATGGAGTAGAACTAGATGGGATGGGAGGTGAGGAGGAACTGGAAGGAGTAGAGAGAGGAGAAACTGTAACCAGGATATATTACTAGAGAAAGAAATCTATTTTTTTCAATAAAAGAAAAAAATTAGTTTTTAAAGTTATTTTAGAAGTACAGAAATATTGCCATAGTACAGAGATTTTTCATATACCCTCCATCCTCTCTACCGCCTGCTGTTTATAGCTTATGACAGGTAATACATTAGAATTAATATCCCAGTATTGACACATTATTTTTAATAAAGTCCATACATTATTCAGATATTTCAATTTTAACGTAATGTTCTTTTTCTGTTCCAGGAGCCCATCAAAGTTTCTATAGCACATTCAGCTGCCATGTCTCATTAGACATCATGTGGCTGTGACAGCCTGTTAGCATTCCTTCCTAATGACCTTGAAAGGTTTAAGGAGAACTAGGCAAGTATTTTGCATAGTTCCCTCATTAGTTTCTCTCTTAAAAATTATTATATATAGCCAGTGGGTACACTTCCCTTGGTCTCATGATTAAATATGCAAAAATGTGGCATTAATTCACCAATAGGAAGTCCATCAGCAGGGGCTACTTGCATGTAGAAATTTGGGTATTTTTCTATGATTGCTGTTGTGAAACAGTTGTGGAGCTTTTCAAAAACACAGTTTTAGACAAATGTCTTTGTAAACCATGTGGATTAAAATGTCTGTAAAGACAGTTTTGAGACATTAGGTGTCAATGTTCAGGTAGCTTTAGATGCTATTCTGAGTTAAAAGCTTGGCTGTATTGTATGCAATTCTCTCATCTGACAAGAACCCTGCATTGTAAAGGTGACTCTCCTCTCTCCTCTCTCCCCTTCTCTCTCTCTCTCTCTCTCTCTCTCTCTCTCTCTCTCTCTCTCTCTCTCTCTCTCTCTGCTCCCACCTCTCTCTGTGTGTATAAGTATTTTCCACAAGAATAACTTTAAATATAAGTGATGAATATTTACAGAGTCTGTTTCATGGTAGGGTCAGTTGCACCAAAAACTTAGTTTAAGTGTCATTTTCACAAATCTGTTTTTTATTATTCTGCAGCCTCTCTGTCCTCTCTTTCCTGATTAAGTCTCCTAGTAAACCATTAATGATGATGTCTTAAAGAAACCAATTTCAATTTACATTGCATGGTAGCAAAGTTAGATCATATAGTTAAACTTTAACAGAAAGGATCAAATGGCTAGACAAAGCTACCTTTCAAAGGGATCATGATCTACAACAAATGAATACAGGACCTTGTAATTACATCTGTAAGCTATTATATTGGGAATAAAGGTCACACATTGTGTGGAATTGCTTTTATTGTCTTTTTATGTCTGTGGAATTTATTTTTCAAATGTTTTGCAAATGAGGATTTTATTATTTCATAAGTCAGCCACTACTTTTAGTCTCTGTGGCTTTTTCAAATAGATTACACACATGGCCCATCTTATACAATCAATAGACACTATGGCAAAAAGGAGAAAATAGAAAACTGATGTACCTTTGTGTATAATGAAATGTATTCTGCAAGTTCATTTAGTTCTATTTTGTGAGTTTCAGAATTTGTACACTTTTGTCTTACCCTAAGGAAGACATAGAAGTCATCATTTTTTTTGGGGGGGGATAGGTTTTATACAAAGTCTTGTAGTTTGAAAGCATGGAAAACATGAAGAATTGTTTAAACACTTATGTTTCTTTATACCTTTAAGAGACATGTTGTGCAAGGTTAACCAGCTGTTTTCAAAATAATAGTTAAAGATAGACCATCGACATAAAATCAAGAAAACAATTATCTCAGGTCAAGGCCCTGCTCCAAATGATATGACAGACTTTGAAGATCCCCATGGCAGGACTCCCCTCCCTGGGGAGCAGAAAGGGGTTGGACACAGCGGTCAGTGGGGGGCAGGGGAGGAGGGGAGGGAGAGGGAACTGAGATTGACATGTAAAAGAAGCTTGTTTCTAATTTCAATTTAAAAAGAAAACAATTATCTCTTCATCTTGAAAATTATTAGAAATGTAAAATATAATAATTTCAGCAGAAATCCAGTGAGTTTTTTTTTTTTTTTTTTTTTTTTTTTTTTTTTTTTTTTTTTTGTGTGTGTGTGTGTGTGTGTGTGTGTGTGTGTGTGTGTGTGTGGTGTTTCTGTATGGTATCCTGTGACTAGATCTTAAATTATATCCAGCTTAGTTTGAAGTGGGTCTATAAAGATACAAAACTATGACTTAAGCTCCAAAAACCTAAATGGAAGGTCACAAATTAAGTGCTCCAAAGAGTTCGAGGGCAGAGTTTGACTCCTATAGCTATAAGTCATGTCATAATTTTCCTTCTTTAAAAAAAAAGTTTAATTAACTACATTTTTCAGTGAAGCCAGGAAGGAAACAAATTAGGAAAATTGATAACCACCTTTGGAACTCCAAAATAATAGATTCAATCAAACAGTTGAAGAGTAGAAATTCTTTTTAAGAAGAAATAACTGCATTGTTGTGTCATGGTATCTTTCAATAATATGGTAATTATACTAACTAATGGAGTTCATTGTGCCATTTTCTGTTTGATACAAAAATTTTATTCATAAACTTGAGAATTTTATGCATATATACAATTTATTTGTATTTACCCTCAACTGCTCCACCTAAGTCTTCCCAACCACACGACCCCTTTCTGCTTGGATTATTTTGTTTTGATTTTCTTTATAACCCACTAAGTCCTATTTATGCTGCACACAATAACTTATGCTGCCCAAATACTCATGAGTGTGTGCCACCAGGGGTTATCCCCTAGTGTGTGGATGATCCCTCGGGAGCCATATCTGACCATTTTGCCCAGAAGCATCAGCTGCTAATAGCTTCTCCTAGTTGGAGCAAGAGTCCCCCAGCCCCCACGCTAGCATGTTGACTAGCTTGATCTTATACAGGCAACCAGAACTGCTGTGAATCCATGAGTGTAGCACTCCATTCATACCAGAAAACACTGTTTCACTCCAGGCCTCCCTGACTTCAGCTCTTACAAACTTTCTGCCCTATCTTTCCCCAAATAATTCTTAATCACTGTGGGGAGGGAGGGATTCAGATGTCCCATTTGTGGCTGAGCGCTCAATGGAGTCCTACTTCTGTGCACTTTGAACAATTGTGAATTTCTGCATTTACTGTCATCCACTGCTCAAACAAATATCTCTGATAAGGTCTGAGAGCTACACTAATCTATAGGTACAGAGATATGAAACTAAAGGGTACGTGTCCATTTAGCAAAATAATATTAGTAGGCTGACTCCTGGGGTCTGTCAGCTTCCTTAACAGAAGTTTCTGAAAAGATTCGCATTCCCAAGTGTATGTTTTCTCCTGTGGAGTAGGTCTTAAGTCCAAGCATAAAGAAGATGGGCACCTCTGTAACAATCATACCACTTTTGCACGCATGAGCATAACTCATTGTTGTAGCTCACAAAATTCTCAGCTGAGTAAGATCATTGATTACTTTTACCCTCTGTAGCCTGCACAACATCTTCTACTGCTGTGGAAGCTAGCCAATAAGGAAGAAGCTGCCTGGTCAGTACCAACTTGATTTCTACATGTCCTGTGACCAAAAGTTTTAGTATTTTCAGCAACTGGGCCTACCATTAAGTGATAGGGGAAACCAGGAGTATGTAGCAACAATATGTATTATTTTGGGGTCTCCAAGTCATTCCTGACCAACAGGTAAGGAGTATACTAACAAGATAATGAACATTTTATTTGGCAGCCTATAGCTTCTGAGAAGAATATTATTTAATGTGTAGTATAACTCCAATTAAACATGTTATGCTTATTTTCATATAAAACTGGTGTATAAAATTATATGTATGTAATATATATGAATATATTTTATAAAATATGATTCTGTGTGCTTTTTTAAGCATATTTATTGTTAGCTATCCCTCCTCCACTTCTTTGCCCTCCCTAAATATTTTTTCCTCTTATGGGAAAGGAATCATTGGTGTGTTGGTGTGCTTAGCTTTATGTCAAAATTTCACCATCTTGTATCATACCTACATATCTTTATCAGAGAAATACAGTGCTTTAAATGAGATGTCCCTCATAAGTGTAGATATTAGAATACTTTGTTCCCAGTTGTTGCCACCATTTGGAGAGGTTTAGGAGGCTTGTCCTTGCTGGAAGAAGTGTGTCACTGGGAGTAGGCTTTGAAGTTTCAAAAGCCCATGTCATTCCCAATTAGCTTTCTCTGTTTCCTATTTGCAGTTCTAGATGTGAGCCCTCAGCTCTCACCTTCCAGCTCTTGCCCTCCACATCTGCCACCTACCATCCATGCCATTTTTGACTCCAACCCTCTAGAACCATAAGCCCCATTAAAATCTTTCTTCTATAAGCTGCCTTGGTCATTGTGGTACATCACAGCAATAGAAAATTAACTAATACAGAAAGGGTGATTGCGTTCTACATTTACTTGAGTAAAATTCTTCTTTTTTTCAGAAACTATTTATTAGTCAATGTCAAGTTTCTATAAAGAAATGTCTGAGATAATTAAATTATAAGGAAGAAAAGATTTCTTTTCACTCACATGTTTGGAAGTTGTAGTCCATGATGAAATGACCTTACACTTTGGTCTCTGGCAAAGCAGCACATCATGTCTATAGTGTGTAGCTGAGAAAACTTCATGTCTTGTGAATAGAACTACAGTAGGAAGGATACTAGGATATAGCAATCCCTTTCAAGGACATTTCTCCAGTAACCTAATGACATATGAGTGGCCCCATTTCCACGATCTTCTGAGATTCATGCAATCTCTTAATTGCAATCCCCTATAAAATCAAATGCAAAGAAGAGATCACATACTTCCAACATACAATGGCGCAGGATATATATTACTATTACAAAGGGAAAGGAAAGGAGCATAGTGAGGAAATACTGGACCAAAGCAAGACCAGAAACCAGCTGGGAAAACTCCAGACTCTGCATCTCCATGTGTGTTGTCAAAACACTCTTCAGATCTCCAACTTCATTCAGTTTTGTTTACTACAAAACACGTCTTTCTCTTGGGTTGGTTCTGATTAGCAGCTTTCTTTGGCTGGAACCCATGACTCCAAGATCTCTGGCATCTTGGGGTCTCTAAAACAATGCAAGCTTCAACTTCACAGTTTCACAAAATGGGCTCTCTAGGCCTTCATTCAAGGACACCCTTGACACGTGCCTGGCCATAGCAGCTTTCTTTAAGCGTGGAGGCAAATTCAATAACCTTTTTTTCCCCTTAACTCTAAAGCCAGAACCACATGGCTGAAGCTGCCAAGTTCTGTTTCCAATCTCTATGAGATTATACGGGACACTTGCATTAAAACTACCACAGCATCTAAGAAACTCATTTAAAAAACTGGGAAAGATTAATGGCAACTAAAGAAAACACTGGAGGGTATTGCCAATGTCACATTATAATAATATTTGCAATATCAGAATTTTTCTATGTGTCAATGAAAGGCACATTTAAAAAGGACTCAAAAAATGTCAACCAACTTGTCTCTTTTTTGATGTGCCAGAATTATACCAATCTATGATTAAAGTATAGTCAATCTTCTTTAAGTAAAATGTCTTTATTTGGCATTTCCGGCTCTTTCTGTGTTAAAGCAGTCAAGATGTAAAATAATGCATTGTTCACAGGAAAAAAAAAATGCTTTTCTGAAACCATGTTTGTTCAATCTTTGTCCCTCATACAGTTCAAGATCCGGATGCATTGCTTTCCTGCCAGAAGTTAATGCTTGCTTCCATTCATTTTCATTTCCTGTGGCCTCTAGAGCTCCATGGAGAGAAAGTGCTATATCTGCAGTCTCTAAGATTTCCCAGCCCAGCTGTTTATTTCATTAAAAAGATGGCAAAGAAATCTATTTGTTTGGAGCTACGTACATGTTCTTCAACAGGATCTCCTTTATTTTACTTTAGCTTTCTTATAGATGGAGACCTTTAGATCCACCTCTAATCATAGCTGGTAACAGCTTAAACCATGGTTCTGTAATTGACAACACTGGCAATGAGAAAGGTAAACTATAATAAGCATTCTTAATTTCTCTCCCATGTGCATTATAAAGGAAACAATTTCACAAGTATAGATAATCAAATCTAGCCCACCAGTGTAAACTCCATGGTACAAATAACATACACTGTGCTGAAATAATAGCTGACTATGGGTGTAGGTCTCAATATGCTTGGTCTTACAGCTTTATTTTCTGTTTCAATTCACATTCTTTCTCCTAAAGAGTTTTCTCACCTCACAGCTGAAGTACAGCAATTCTTTAAAATACACTATAAGAATATTTGCAATATCAGAATTTTTCTATTCCTTTTTGACAGTACCTTGTTATGCAAATTGGAAAGTAACATAGAACTCAATAAACTGACTAAACCATAAAGTGATTTGCATTGTTACAGTTATCTCTAAACTATAAATGGCACAGGAATATAGTACTCCAAAGAAGAGAAGCAGTACCCAGACTGATAGCTGGGAAACCAGCATAGAACTGACCCAGACCCCCTGAGGGAGTCAGTTAGGAGGTCTTGGCATAATATGGGGCCTCTGGCAGTGGATCAGTATTTATCCCAAGTATACAAATGGATTTTGGGAGCCAACTCCACATAGAGGGATACTCTCTCTGTCTAGGCACACAGGGGGAGGGCCTAGGCCCAGCTCCAAAGGATATGACAGACTTTGAAGATGCCCGATGAAAGGCCTAACCCTCCCTGGGGAGCAGAAACGGATGGCATAGGGGGTCATTGGGGGACAGGGAAGGAGGAGAGGGAGAGGGAATTGAGATTGACATGTAAAACAAGCTTGTTTCTAAATTAAATTTTAAAAAGGAAAAAAAGAGTAGTACTTACAATAAATATTAATGTTAAATGTGAAAATATTTAATACACAATACATATATGTATTATAAGTACATTTTAGCATACATTACTAATTTTGATACATGTGATTCCTATTATAATAAGCTCTAGAATGCATAACCCATATTTTAATTATATAAAAAATTTTCAATTTAAATATATTTTGGTCATATTCTTCCCCTCCCCCAAATCCTTTCTGATTTATCCCCTCCATTCCCACCCAACTTTAAGTTCTTTCTCAAAAAAATAAACAAAAGCCTGTAATGATAACTCTTTCCACCAGCTGCCTGGGTTCTGCCACCCCTTTAGGGCCCCCAAATAACACACAGAGACTTATATTAGTTACAATGCTGCTGGCCAATGACTAGGATTATTTTAATAATTAATGATATTATTAATTATCAACCATAACTACTAATCTATATATTTTTATAAGGACTTATCCTACCTAGGATGCTATCCTTGTGTCCTCTCTCCTTGGGATCACATGGCGACCTCTTTACTACATTTCCCAGAATCCTCCTTCTCTCCTAGTTCCACCTATCTTGCTTCCCTATTGGCCAACAGTGTTTATTCATTAACCAATAAGAGAGACATTTAAATAGAAGGACTTTCCCCATCAAAAACCAAATACAACAAAATCCCACAGAATAAAGGAAACAAAAATAAAACAACCCACCCAAAAAAACAACAAACTATAACCAAATAAAAGCACACACACACAAAACTGTGGAGTCCATTATATATTAGTCATCTACTGAGCATAAGGCTTGTCTTGGAGTAGTTGACATACTCAGTGTCACTCTGTTGGAGAAAACCTTGTAATATGTAGTATTTAACATAATAAAAACTAGTATTTGTGGAAGCTATATCTCAGGACCCATGGTATAGACTCTATACATTATATACTTAAAACATACACTTCCTTAGGAGACACATCTTACTCAGCTTCTTTATTTGCATGAAGAGAGACAAGTGGATTCAATTAACAGCAATGACATAATAAATGGCACAGGTAGGGCACTGTACGTTTACATTTTATATAACCCTATTATACCACCCACCAAAAAAAGACAGTTTAGAAACTATTACCCTGACTTTCCAATTTGGCACTGGGCTTGATTGTACCTTGAAAATTATTCTTAGCATAAGATACTGAAATTACTTGTTATTTTCAGAGCATGGTATTTTCTGAGTGACAAGTTTCAATTTGGATTTGGATTTTAAGTTTTTAGTTGTTAATTCACAAGGCAAATAAAAAGTGTGGAAGTGTTGAAAATCCCACCATGAAAAACTATGTAAATGATTATTTTAAAAGGATTCCTTTTGGTTCCTCTTAGAACATTAATAACATTACTTCAATAGAAATAATTTGATAATAAAATCAATAATTAGTATTGTAATTCCTTCTATAACTATATACAATAAGAAAAGTTAAAAACTCATTTATGGATATTAGACATAGTGTAAAGGATTACAAGCCTACAATCCACACCACCAGAGAAACTAGGAAACAAGGAGGACCCCAAGAGGAAAACACATGGTCCCCTGAAGAAGGGGAAAAGGACAAGAATCTCTGAGCAAATTGGGAGCATGGGGATAGAGAGAAGGGAGGTAAGAAAAATAGAAGGGAAGAAGAGGATGGGGGAGAAGAGTGAGAGGGATCAGGAAGACTGAGACGAGGAGGAATAGAGGAAAGCAAGAAAGTAAATGCCTTAATAGAGGGAGCCATTATAGGTTTAACGAGAATCTGGCACTAGGGAAATGTTCTGGGATCCACAAGGATGACCCTAACTAAGAATCTAGGCAGTAGTGGAGAAGCTGCCTTTGATGTCCTTCTGCTATAATGAGATTGATGACTACATTGGTTGTCATCCTAGAGCCTTCATCCAGTAGCTGATCAAAGGAGAAGCAGGCACTCACAGCTAAACACTGAGCCATACTCCTGGAATCCAGCTGTAGAGAGGGAGGAAAGATTGGCAAAGGATCCAAAACTGTGCTAGAGAAGCACACAGAAACAGTTGACCTGATCTAGTAAGGGCACCGAGACCCTAGTCAAAAAGCTGGGGAACCAGCATTGGAGTGAACCAAGCCCTCCGAATGTGGGTGCCAGTTAGGAGGCTTGGGCATCTATGGGACCTCTAACAGTGGAGCCAGTGTTTATCTCTAGTGCACAAACAGACTTTGGGAGTCAATTCCCTATGGAGGGATACTATTGCAGCCCAGATACACGAAAGATGGCCTAGACCCTCCCCCAAATGATGTAACAGACTTTGATGATTCCCCCATGGAAGACTTCACTATCCTTGGGGAGTGTATTGGGGGGGTGGGTTGGGGGGTTGGTGGGGGAATGGGAAGATGGGAGGGTGAGGGAATGGGGGGATTGATATGTAAAATAAGATTGTTTATAAAATTAAGAAAAAACAACTCAGTTAACTAGAAGTTGCAAAGTAAGTATTGATTATTGATATTGTTTTCTATGTTACTAAAAAAATCATTACACGCACTGAGGATAGATTCTTGTGATAATAAACATATAAGAAGTCAAGTGCTGGATCATTATGCAAAATCCCTAGGAGTTACTTATAATGCACATTTACACTACGGTAGCTAACATACAAATAACTCTGAGGCACTCTGGTGGAGAAAGAGGAAAAGTGGGCCCCAAATCAGAAAATGCAGTTGAGTCCTTTAAAAATTATGTTTAGAGGCTTGTGTTGTGTCTCAGCTGTTGGAGTGCCTTCCTACCATATACCAAGGTCTGACTTAAGCATCCCAGAGCACTAAAGCTAGGTCTGGTTGTGCCCATCAGCACTTGGGAAGTAGAAGCAAGAGGATCAGAAGTTCACGATCATACTTGGATATATTAGGAGTTTGGATGCAGCCCAAACTCCATGAGAGACTGTTTCAAAGGCAGCAAGTATTGGAAATCATATCTGATTTAAACATCATTCAGTAATAAGTTTACTCCAATCCCAATGGCTTAAATGATAGTGTGTCCCTGCATTAACTACCACCCACTACAGTATAATGCTTCTCTGGCAGCTGCTTGGTTCTTTCTTGCCTCCCCCTTCAGCCTTTCCTTCTAGCTATTATCCATTCATTTGTGACACCTGCTAACCTGCAGAGACAGTCTCTACCAGGGACTGCCAGTAACCAGACTAGGCAATGACTCAGAGTGGGAAACAGCAACCACAGAGCAAAACACCCATTCAACAAAGATGAGACCAGGTATTTATGCCATAAAGCACTTCAAGTGCCAAAAGTGAAGATGCCTATACCCCATGGCAAAAACACGAACAACCAAGACAATATTCCTCTGTCAGATGCCAGCAACCCTCTTGAATAGGCCCCGAGAAAAGAAATTTGGTTGAAGCACAAGACAAGGACTTCAAAATGGCAATCATAAATATGTTCAAGGGCATCAAGGAGGTTATAAATAAATGTGTTAACAAAGACCATAAAAACACAGGCAGCTGAATAAAATAATGAAAACAATTCAAAACATAAAAGTAGAATTTAACGAAGAAATAGAACCCCTAAAGAAAAAACAAACTTAAATATCTGGTAATGGATATCAAACAAACAACCAAATAATCTCAGAGATAAGCCTCACAAACTGATTAAAACACAAAGAAGGGAGATTTCAAGTTCTTGAAGTCAAGATAGAATGAATGGATAGCTGGGTCAAAGAAAATGTTGACTCTAGAAAAGAAATCCAGGAACAAAACATCTAAGAAATGAAGAACATTTGAAAAGACCAAAAATACAAATAATAGGCAGAAAGAAAGAAGAAGAAATCTGTGTCAAAGAACAGAAGATTTTTTTTTAATTATAGATGAAAATATGTCCAATCTAAAGAGAGAAAATTGCTATCAGGTACAAGAAGCTTGCAGAACACAAAATAGACATGGCAAGAAGAGAAGTTGCCTATGACGCATAAAACACTAGATATATATAATAAATTAAGAAAAGATATTTAAAGCTCCAAGGGAAAATAAGCAAGTCACATATCAAGGAAGTCCTATTACAATAACACCTGAGTTTTCAATGAATGAAGACTCTGAAAGCCTGAAGAAGCATGTTCTTTTTGTTTTGTTTTGTTTTGTATTTTCAAGACAGGGTTTCTCTGTGGCGTTGGAGGCTGTCCTGGAACTAGCTCTTGCAGACCAGACTGGTCTCAAACTCACAGAGATCTGTCTGCCTCTGAGTCCCCCTAGTACTGGGATTAAAGGAGAGCGCCACCAACACCCAGCTCAGAAGCATGTTGTATAAGCTCTGAGAGACCACACATTCAGACTATTGCATCCAGAAAAATCTTAATCACAGAACTCAGACAAAGAAAAACATTCCACACTAACACAAATTTAAGCAAATGTTTCCCCCAATCCATATCTACCGAAGGCTCTAGAGGGAAAACATGAGCCTAAAGATGGTAGCTATACTCAAGAAGACACAGGAATAAATAATCTCAGAGCAGTAAATCAAAAAGCTGCAAAAATTCCACAGCACAACAAGAAAATAACAGGAACCACCAAATACTGTTCCTTAATAACTCTTAGTATTAAAGTTCTCAGTTCCCCATAAAAAAGACTAGCAGATTGGACAGGAAGACAGGATCCACCTTTCTGCTGAATCTAAGAAACACACCTTATCATCAAGGACATATACCATATTAGAAAGAGAGGAATGGGCAGCTGTATTCCAAACAAATGGATGCAAGAATCAAGCAGGTGTAGCAAGTCTAACACATGACAAAATAGACTTCAAGCCAAAACTAATTAGAAGAGATAGAGAAGGACATTTTGTACTTATCAAAGGAAAATTTCACCAAGAGGATATTGCAACTCTAAGTATCTATATATAAAACACAAGGGCACCTAATTTCGTATAGGAATAACTACATCTAAAACCATCATTGACCCTAACACAGCATTAGTGGGTGACTTCAATACCTCACTATCATTAATAGACAGGTCATCTAGACAATAACTAAGCAGAATCGTTGGAGTTAAATAACATCATAAATCAAATGGACCTAGCAAGTATCTACAGAACATTCGACCCAAACACCAAAGAATATTCATTAGTGTCACCACCTCAGGGAACTTCCTCCAAAACTGGCCACAATAACTATATTGTTGAATTCTTCCCAAGATCCCTGCCTTCTCTAGCCGTGACTTGTGACCATGCTTAAAGTACTAGGCATGATTTCTTTCCTGTAGATCAGGCTTCAAATCCAATCAAGAAAGTAGAAGTAACTAAATGTCCTGCAGTAGATAGCACATCTCTATCAACAATCTCTTCCCAAGACTCAGAGAACATTATCAAGTAGGAACTGGAAAGACTTAGGAAGCTGGAAGATGGAAATGAGTGCTGAACACATGAAATCAGAGCAGCTGTAGGGTTTTGTACACTATCTGCAGGAGAGCCATCCAGCTACAAATTCTCATGAGTATTGGGTAGGGGTGAGTTCCCACCTCTAGCTGAGGGACTATTGGCAGTTGATGGCTGCTGGAAGAAGAAGAGTCACTTTTATTTAGGAGTATGGTACCTATGTTCCCATGGAGGATGCCAGGTCTATGTAGATAGTGGCACTAATCAGACTTGTTGAGTTAAAGAAATTTAAATAAATGAATAAGTAAGTACAAAAAGGAAATAAAGCTAAAAGAGATGTACTGGAGAGTCTTGCGGCCAATTGGAGGTGGGGAGTAAGGAGAATAGATGGTCAAAGACACATTGCATACATTTGTAAAATTTTTCAAAAATAGAAAAATAGTATGATTTAACAATATGGTTATCACCTAATGCCTCAATGCTAGAGTAGCAGTAGTAGTATCAAGGCCATTTAGATAATAGTTTTATTATTATAGATGGCAGCAACTCAAATTTATATTATGGAATAAACTAATATGATTTGATTCCATGTTTTCATTGTTTCATATGTAACACTGGAATTTTTGTGAGTCTAAAATGTTATGACGGTAGCCAGTATGAGTACTGACTGGAGTCACAGCACTACTGAGGTTGTAATTACATTAGAAAACTTTCATATTGTGGAGGGAATTCTTACTAGTAATTACAAATATTTTAGATATCCTAATTTTTTATTTCATATTATCTGAGTGTTTTGCTTACATCTATGTATGTACACTATGTGATAGGAGTGACAGGCTGTTGTGAGCCACCATGTGAGTGCTAGAAACCTAACCCATGTCCTCTGTAAAAGGACATGAGTGATCTCAGATGCTGAGACAACTCTCCAGTCTGATACATACATTTTTCATACCAAGTATTTTCATGTTAATTAGTGACATACACTCTTCACAATAATTTTGCTAACCCAATATAATTACTCCAAAAAAGAGAGAGTTTGTGTCATTGGCCTTTAAAGCATAGCATCTGTAAATGTAGAGAACCTTGCTTACAGAGAGAAATGGCAGCATTCAGTGCAACTGAGAAGGAAACATCATGTTTCCTCTGTGTAATGCTACAGCTTGTCGAGGCTCAGAGCTTCTTGCACTTGACACGTGACCTTTGGGTTTGTTTTGCATAGTACTCACCTTTCTTGTTCTGAGTTGCACTAGTTTTGTTAAAATGAAATACATTAATTACTGCCATTCTTTTGAGTTAGAAATTTGGACACTACTCCCAGAAAAGTCACGGTTTGAAGTGATTCAAAATCTTAGAACTCTGAAAGGTAAAGGAAGTTGTTTTATGCCAAACATGATAAAAGCTTAGTTAAAGGAAATAAACATTGAGTGAATGTTGGACAGACCTAGTTTCCTTTGTGTTCATCTCAAGCATACCTTTGAAAGCCCTATTAACTGTGTTAACTTATGTAACAAATGTCACCACAGAATCATGCCTCTGGAAGTTTTTGTGTTCTTGTAGGCACAATTACACTTTTCAAACTTCAAGGGAAAGAAAGTATGACTGTGTAAAAATACAGGAAGGAATTTTATAGATTTCTCCAACAATCATTCTTATTTTTCTCACCTGTACAGGCAGGCCACTAATCCTTCCTGTTAACTTGCCTGCCTTTGCTTCTGTCCATTGAGTTATTGATTCTTCTCATCTAGCCTGACATTTACATTCCATTGCCCTTAACCCTGCTTGTGCCAGATATTTCTCAGGGCAAGTTATGGCTTTTCCCTTTTTTCTTGCTAGCATGTGACCATTGTCCCTAACCACAGACCTTCACTTCTCTTTCAATATCAGGAAGATTTATTCCCTTCAGTTCTATTTCAGAGTACTCCACAGTTTCCAGATGTGAAGGCTAATTATTACTGGCTTGGTTGATTTTATTCTGTTATGGTCATCTCAAAAGAATTTCTCTTCATAACTCCTTACATTTAGTGTGTGTGTGTGTGTGTGTGTGTGTGTGTGTGTGTGTGTGTGTGTGTGTGTGTGTGCAGAAGTGAATGTGTCATGTGGCACATGGGGTCAGAAGATAACTTGTGGGAGTCAGTTCACTCCTCCTCCGGTGAGTCCTGGGGATTAAAGCTGTCAGATTTGGTACCAATATGCAATCAGCCATCTTGCCATTCCTGACTTCATAATAATTCTTATAAAACCTTTGAACTATTTTTTCTATTGGTATAATTTTATTGGGTTATTTTCATTTTTTCTTTATACTTTCATTTTTTGTACATTTCTTTTTATATTCTCTAAAATGCTATAAGAGAAAGGAAAGATTTAGGAGTTCCATGGCTTTGGATAAAACCAACCGGAGATGAATGGAGATTTAATTAGTAGGACTGAAACACACACTTCCAAAGCTTGAGAACTAAAATCCAGATATAAGGAAACATGTAATATTTGACTTTTAGGTTCTGGGTTACTTTATTCAGGTTGATTGCTCTAGCTCCACCTACTTACCTGCAAATTCCATAACTTCCTTTTTCTTAACAGAGGAATAATATTTCATTGTGTAAATATACCACATTTTAATTATAGATAACTTTTAATTATAGATAACTGTTGCCTTATAAATAACTAGGCTAGTTTCAATTTCTGGTATTGTGACTAAAACAGCAGTGAGCATGCAGGAGCAAGTATCTCTAGAATAAGATGTAGAGTCCTTTTGGTAGATGCCGGTAGGTGACATAGCAGGATCTTGAGGGAGATCAATTTTCAGTTTCTGTGGAACTTTTCATACTGAATTTTATAGTGTTTGCACTAGTTTGCAGTCTGCCCAGGAATAAACGAGTGTTCCTCTATCCCTGCATCCGAGTCAGCAGATGCTGCCTTTTTGTTTTAATTGATTTGACCATTTTGAGTGAGGTGAGGTAAGATAAATTTAGGTAGCCTTGACAGACAGGTGGGAGGAAGGGATAATCAAAGAAATGGGAAACGGAGCACTGTGTGGCAAAGAGATAAAGAAGAAAGTAAAATTAAATGAGGAGAGGGGTGAGAATGCACAGTAAAAAAAAAAAAGGCAAATACAGGAGGGAAACTCACAATAATGGTCTCTTGAAAAAGTTGAATGCAACATACTACTGTTCATGTTTCTTAAATTATAGATATGACTGAAAGAAATTCAAACTGAGTCACCATGTAATGACAGAGACAGTGCTCCAAGGAGACATTTTATGTCACTAAGTAAAATCTCCAGTGCCAGGAAAGGGTTACAATTTGTTGAGTCATTGGCCAAAGAGGTCTAGTAGGTTCCCCCTCCCCCACAAATCACAGGACATTGTCAAGGCAATTTGTTACCTTCCGCAATCTGACAGTAATGCTGAAGACACCACTAACTTGTCATCAAACTTTGAGAAGTCAAGCTGCTGCCCAATTAGAAGGTTCTCCCCTACTGACTTGCACTCACAGTACTGTAGAGTACTCTGCACACTACCAGAGAAAAAGTGTAATCGAGCTCACCTAGTACAAATTCTGTGACCTGTAACCATGGCCCATCTGCAATGCACACTAATGCAACAGTGACATCAATGTTATGGGAGTTACCACCTTGTGTTTTGGTTGGATTTAAGGCCCACTCCATGGTCTGGAAACCATGCATGGTGCTGCAAAAGGGCCGAGGATCTGCACCTAGATAAGTCATGGGTTCTAGGGGAAAGCTTACTATTACTATTGTTCTTCTAAAGGAACACAGCATTACAATGACTCCTAATGACATACCGTTGTACCCATAGATCAGTACATTACTCAGCCCTTATTAGAGAAGCTCATTGTTTCAGTGGATGATCCTTACACAGACACCCTCAACTAAACAATGTGTAGAGAGCAACAGACTTCGGAGCCCTCTGTACTAAATGAGACATCAATATCAAACTGACCCCCTCAAGGCTAAGGACGATATACAGAAGAGCTGCAGAGGTGGTAGACGATGCCAAAAAAACAGCTCTTCCCCACACCACAGAACCAATACAAATATTAACACACAGGACTTTTAAAGATCAAACTAGACTAAATTCAGCACTCAAAGGGGGAGATACAATGTCAGATCCCTACCAAGAAGTTATATGAAACTGGTGACTACCGGATAAGAGGAAATTAGTTTTCTCCAATGAAATAACACTGAGCATATCAACCACACACCAGGCTGGCCCCATGTTCAATAGTAGTTGGCTAACACAAAATGGACTCCATACTTTAGTGTTTGTTTGTTTGCTGTCTTTTGCGGGATTTTATTAATTTTGTTTTGTGGTATTTTTTGTATTTGTTTTGATTTTATATTTTTAATTTTTAGAGAGAGCTAGAGAGAACATGGTCTAGTGGGTATGGTTGTATGGTGGAGCTGGGTGGGAAAAGAATATTACTGAAATATTATATGAAAAAAATTAAATAAAAACACAAAAATATAAATGAAATCCAATTATAATAATGATGCTTGTGCTTTTACTGAGTAAATTATACTCTCATGTTGTTAACCCCTAAAAAATACTCAATATTAACTATGAACCTTATATTTATATTGAATTAGTTTTAAGTAATTAAACATGACTAAAGTACTTAGGAGAATGTGAGCAGATAAAATAAGAAAACTATGTTTTATATGAGAGACTTGTTCATCCTCAGATTTTGGTATCTGTGAAAGATCCTTGAGTCAGTCAATCGATTCTGGACCCCTGAGATGACTGTATATTGTTGAGCTCATTTGCGATAGAACACATGGAAGATAGACCTGAGTATTCAGGGCAATCATTACATTAGTAAATCTCCACTTACCAAAGTTAACTTACTGTTGTCAACATTTAGAGTACAAGTAGTAGTGAGTAATGTAATTACTGCTATATAGGTCAGCTCAGAGCCTGATTGGCACAAATATCCAAATCATAGAACTAAACTGTTGCTTCCAAGGCTAGGATTTTCTTTTCTTTTTTAACTTTTATTTAAATTATATTCAAATTTTATTTGAATTAGAAACAGGATTGATTTACATGACAATCCCAATTCCCTTCTCCCACCCATCCTCCCCTAGCACCACCACCCCAACTAAAACCCTATCACATACGCTTTCTGCTCCCCCTGGATGATGAGGCCTTCCATAGGGTGTCACCAGTGACTATTGTATCCTTTGGGATAGGGCCTAGGCCCACCCCCCTGTGTGTTGGCTCAGGGTGTATTCTTCTATATGGAATGGCCTCCCAAAGTCCACACATATGCTAGGGATAAGTGTTACAATAAATCTGTCCGCCAAAAGCCGCCCTAGCCCCACTGCCACGTGTGAGCTTTATGCCAGCCGCCCGCCCGAGTTAGGGCCCAAATAAATACACAGAAACTTGTACTAGGTACAATGCTGCTTGGCCAATGATTAGGATTCCTTATCTGTTAGCTCAGTCTTAACTATCATAAACCTATATATTTTATAAGACTTATCTTATCGGACGGCTTATCGGCATCCCTCCTTGCCGGTGGATCTCATTGTGCCGCTGGAGCAAGAGCGGAGGGGAAAAAGAGGGGCATTTCCTGTTTCTCCTTCTTAAAATATGAGTCTCCTGGCTATGTCAATTCCTGTCTTGAACACCACTTCTCTACTACATTTCCCAAAATCCTCTTTGACTCCTAGTCATGCCTAACTTGCTGCCATAGGCCAAACAGTATTTTATTCAACAATCAATAAGATAAACATACACAGTACATTCCCCATCAGAGAAGTACTGAACTTCTATAGGAATTCCCATAGATTTCTGAGGTTTCCTCACAGAAACCCATGTTTCTGGGATCTGGATCAGTCCCATGCTGGTATTCCAGCTGTTCAGCTGTTTCTGTGGGTTTCACTAGCCTGGTCTGGACCCCTGTGCTCTATACTCGTCCTTCTCTGAATCTGGGTTTCAGTTCAGTTTGGTGATTAGTTGTGGTATCTGCTTCTACTTCCACCAGCTGCTGGATGAGGGCTATTGGGTGGCATATAAGTCAGTCATCAATCTCATTATCAGGGGAGGGCATTTAAGGTAGCCTCTCCTCTGTTGCTTAGATTGTTAGCTGGTGTCATCTTTGTAGATCTCCAGACATTTCCCTAGTGCCTGATTTCCTGTAAACCAAAAATGTCTCCCTCTATTATGATATCTCCATTCTTGTTATCATCTATTCATCCCCTGACTCAACCTTTCTGCTCCCTCATGTCCTCTGCATCCCTCCTCTTCTCCCCTTCTCATTCTCCTAGCTCCCTCGATCTCTTCCTGTGTGCCCACTTTGCGCAGCATATCTTGACCCTTTCCCCTTCTCCAGGGGACCATGTATGTCTCTCTTAGGGTCCTCCTTGTTTATTAGCTTCTGTGGCAGTGTGGATTGTAGGCTGGAATCCCTTACTCTATGTCTAAAATTCGCATTTGAGTGAGTACATACCACGTGTGCCTTTTTGCGATTGAGTTACCTCGCTCAGAATGTTTTCTTCTAGTTCAATCCATTTTCCTGCAAACTTCAAGTTTCCGTTGTTTTTTCCCTCTGAGTAGTATTCCATTGTGTAAATGCACCACATTTTCTCTATCCATTCTTCGGTTGACGGGTACCTAGGCTGCTTCCAGTTTCTGGCTATTACAAATAGTGCTGCTATGAACATCATTAAACAGATGTCCTTGTTGTAGGAATGTGCTTCTTTTGGGTATATACCTAGGAGTAGAATTGCTGGATCTTTTGGTAGACTGATTCCCATTTTCTTGAGGAGTCACCATACTTATTTCCAAAGTGGCTGTTCAAGTTGGCACTCTCACCAGCAGTGGAGAAATGTTTCCCCTTTCTCCACATCTTCTTCAGTATAAACTGTCATTGGTGTTTTTGATTTTGGCCATTCTGACAGGAGTAAGATGGTATCTCAGAGTTGTTTTGATTTGCAATTCCCTGATGGCTAATGATGTTGAACACTTTCTTATGTGTCTTTCAGCCATTTTAGATTCCTCTATTGAGAATTGTCTATTTAGTGCTGTACCCCACTTTTTAATTGGATTGTTTGATGTTTTGGAGACTAGCTTCTTGAGTTCTTTGTATATTTTGGAGATCAGCCCTCTATCAGATGTGGGGTTAGTGAATATATTTCCCAGTCTGTGGGCTGCCGTTTTGTCTTGCTGACTGTCTCCTTCACCTTATAGAAGCTTCTCAGTTTCAGGAGGTCCCATTTATCAATTGTTGACCTCAGTGTCTGTGTTACTGGTGTAATATTCAGGAAGCTGTCTCCTGTACCAATTAATTCAAGGGTATTTCCCACTTTGTCTTCTAATAGGTTCAGTGTAGCTGGATTTATGTTGAGGTCTTTGATCCATTTTGACTTAAGTTTTGTGCAAGGCGATAGGCTTAGGTCTAGGTGCAGTTTTCTACATGTCTGGCACCAGTTATGCCAGCACCATTTGTTGAAGATGTTCTCTTTAATCCATTGTATAAATC
The DNA here is from genome assembly GCF_003668045.3 of Cricetulus griseus. NCBI lineage: Eukaryota > Metazoa > Chordata > Mammalia > Rodentia > Cricetidae > Cricetulus > Cricetulus griseus. The sequence continues at coordinate 234,649,993 of NW_023276806.1, forward strand.
TGGATGGTTTATCAAAAATCAGGTTTTTGTAGGTGTGTGGGTTAATATCAGAGATTTCAACTCTATTCCATTGGTCTACCTGTCTATTTTTGTGCCAATACCAAGCTGTTTTGAGGACTATAACTCAGTAATAGAGCTTGAAGTCACAGATGGTGATGCCTCCAGAAGTTCCTCTATTGTACAGGGTTGTTTTGGCTATCCTGGGTCTTTTGTTTCTCCATATAAAGTTGAGAGTTGTTCTTTCAAGGTCTGTGAAGAATTGTGTTGGGATTTTGATGGGGATTGCATTGAATCTGTAGATTGCTTTTGGCAAGATTGCTATTTTTAATATGTTGATGCTACCTGTCCAAGAGCATGGGAAATCTTTCCATTTTCTGATATCTTCTTTAATTTCTTTCTTTAGAGACTCAAAATTCTTATGGTACAGGACTTTCACATTTTTGGTTAGTGTTACCCCAAGGTATTTTATGTGGTTTGTGGCAATTGTAAAAGGTAATGTTTCTCTGATTTCTTTCTCCACCAATGTGTCATTTGTATATAGTAGGGCTACAGATGTTTTGAGTTAATCTTGTAACCTGCCACTTTGCTAAAGGTGTTCATTAACTGTAGGAGTTCCCTGGTAGAGTTTTTTGGGTCACTAATGTAGACTATCATATCATCTGCAAATAGTGAGAGTTTGGCTTCTTCCTTTCAGATTTGTATTCCCTTGATCTCCTTTTGTTTTCTTATTGCTCTAGCTAGAACTTCAAGTACAATATTGAAGAGGTATGGAGAGAGTGGACAGCCTTGTCTTGTTCCCCATTTTAGAGGAATTGGATCGAGTTTCTCTCCATTTAATTTGATGTTGGCTGCTGGCTTGCTGTATATTGCTTTTATTATGTTGAGGTATGTTTCTGTTATCCCTGATTTCTCCAAGACCTTTATCATGAAGGATGTTGAATTTTGTCAAAGGATTTTTCCACGTCTAGTAAGATGATCATGTGGTTTTTTTCCTCAGTCTGTTTATATGGTAGATTACATTGATGGACTTTTGTATGTTGAACCATCCTTGCATCCCAGGGATGAAGCCTACTTGATCATGGTGGATGATTTCTCTCATGTGTTCTTGGATTCAATTTGCCAGTATTTTATTGAGAATTTTTGCATCAATGTTCATGAGGGATATTGGTCTGTAGTTCTCTTTCTTAGTTGTGTCTTTGTGTGGCTTATGTATCAAGGTTATTGTAGCCTCGTAACAAGAGTTTGGCAATGTCCCTTCTGTTTCTATTGTGTGGAACAATTTGAGGAGTATTGGTATTAGCTCTTCTTTGAATTTCTATTAGAATTCTGCAGTGAATCCATCTGGACCCAGGCTTTTTTTTTTTGCTTGGGAGACTTTTGGTGACTGTTTCTATTTCCTTAGAGCTTATAGGTCTGTTTAAGTTGCTTATCTGTTCTTGATTCAATTTTGGTAAGTGATAACTGTCCAAAAACTTCCCATTTATATTTTCAAATTTTGTGGAGTACAGGTTTTCAAAGTATGACCTGAAAATTCTCTGGATTTCCTCAGTGTCTGTTGTTATGTCCCCCTTTTCTTTTCTGATTTTGTTAATTTGCCATGTTCTCTCTCTGTCTTTTGGTTAGTTTGGATAGAGATTTGTCTATCTTGTTGATTTTCTGGAAGAACCAACTCTTTGTTATATTGATTCTTTGAATTGTTTTCTTTGTTTCCACTTTATTGATTTCTGCCCTCAGTTTGATTATTTCCTGGCATCTGTTCCTCCGGGGTGAATTTGCTTCCATTTTTTCTAGAGCTTTCAGCTGTGATGTCAACTCTCTGGTGTGGCTATTCTCTAGTTTCTTCATGTGAGCACTTAGAGCTATCAACTTTCCTCTTAGTACTTCTTTCAAAGTGTCCCATAAGTTTGGGTATGTTTTTTCTGCATTTTCATTGTATTCTAATTTCTTTCTTTATTTCTTCCTTAACCCAGAAATAGTGCAATTGTGTGCTGTTCAATTTCCATGAGTTGGTAGGTTTCCTGCACTTTGTTTTGTTTTTGATTTCTAACTTTAAAGCAAGACTGTCTGATAAGAAACAGGGGATTATTCCAAATTTTTGTACCTGTTGAGGTTTGCTATGTTGCTGATTATGTGGTCAGTTTTTGAGAAGGTTTTTGTGATGCTGAAAAGAAGGTATTTTTTTGTGTTTGGATAGAAAGTTCTACAGATGTCTGTTAATCCCAATTGGGTCATAACTTAGTTCCTTTGTCTCTTTGTTAAGTTTCTGTCTGGTGTTCCTGTGAGTGTGGTGTGTTGGGGTGTTGAATTGTCCCACTATAACTGTGTGAGGCCTTATTTGTGATGTGAGTTTTAATAATGTTTCTTTTACGAATGTTGGTGCCTTTGTATTTGGGGCATAGATGTTTAGAATTGAGACTCCTTCCTGTTGGATTTTTCCTGTGATGAATATGAAATGGCCTTCTTAATCTCTTTTGATTGATTTTAGTTTGAAGTCTAACTTGTTAGATACTAGGATAGCTACCCCAGCTCCTTTCTTGTATCCATTTGATTGGAATATCTTATCCCAACCCTTTACTCTGAGGTAATGTCTGTCTTTGAATTTGAGGTGTGTTTTTTATATGCAGCAGAAGGATGGATTCTGTCTTCATATCCAATCTGTTAGCCTATGTCTTTTTGTAGGCGAGTTAAGACCATTAATATTGAGGGAAATTAAGGTCCATTGAGAATTTATTCTTGTTTGTTTTTGATTTTTTGTTGGTACTGGTATTGTATGAGGATTTACCCTGCCTTTTATTTTGTTTTTTGGTAGAGTGGGATTATCTATTGCTGATGTTTATGTGAGTGTAATTTCCTTAGGTTGGAGTTTTCCTTCCAGTACTTTCTGTAGGGCTGGATTAGTGGTTACATATTGTTTAAATCTTGTTTCATCGTGGAATATCTTGTTTTCTCCATTTATACTGATTGAAAGCTTTGCTGGGTATAGTAGTCTGGGCTGGCAACTGTGTTCTTTCAGAGTTGGTAGAATTTCTATCCAGGTCCTTCTGGCTTTCAGAGTTTCCATGGAGAAGTCTGGTATAATTCTGATAGGTTTGCCTTTATATGTTACTTGGCCTTTTTCCCTTGCTGCTCTTAATATTTTTTCCTTATTCTGTACGTTTGGTGTTTTAATTATTATGTGACCAGGGACTTTCTTGTGTGGTCCACTCTATTTGGCATTCTGTAGGCTTCTTGTACTCTCATTAGCATGCCTTTCTTTAGGTTGGGAAAGTTTTCTTCTATGATTTTGTTGAATATGTTTTCTGCACCTTTGAGTTGTATTTCTTCACCTTCTTCTATACCTATCATCCTTAGGTTTGGTCTTTTCTTGGTGTCCCATATTTCCTGTATATTTTGTGTTATGGATTTGTTGGACTTCAGATTTTCATTGCTTGATGAGTTTATTTCCTCTAGTTTGTCTTCATTGTCTGAGATTCTGTCTTCCATCTCTTATATTCTGTTGGTTATGCTTGCATCTGTGGTTCCTGATTTTGTACTCAACATTTCCACTTCCTGCATTCCCTCAGTTTGTGTTTTCTTTGTTGTCTCAAATTCAGTTTTCTGGTCCTGAACTGTTTCCTTCAGCTGTTTAATTGTATTTTCTTGGTTCTTTTAGCTTTCTTGCATCTTGATTTCTTGCATCTTTTGGTTCGTCTTTTCTTCCATTTCCCTGAAGGATTTTCTGATTTCCTATTTTGGATTCTCTCTCATCTGTATGAAGTTGTTTTTAAGGTGGCTCTCTTCTGCTTCTTCTGTCTTGGGATGTTCATGTCTTGCTGGTGTAGTGTCCCTCGATTCTGGTGGTGTCATATTGGTTTTCCTGTTGTTGGATGTGTCCTTATATTGCCATCTTCCCATCACTTCTTCCAGTGGGTATAGGTGGTGTCACTTCCTTTCCTGATGTGTATGGGTCTGGTGTTCTCTTCAGGTTTTGTGCAACTGCCTCTGATATTCTGATGGGTCTCAAGTTGGGTGCAGGCAGGTTTGAGGCACTTGCTCTGCAGGTGGGTGAGAGCAGCACCGGTGCAGAGATGTCAGCAGACTCTGGGTTGCCTGGTCCTCAGGGGTAGAGCTGTCCTCTTTGCAGACCCCGGGTGCGATTTGCGTGGGTGGGCAGGTGGAAGTTGGGCCCAAGGCAGGGGCCAAAGCAGCTCACCTCTGCACTCTCTGCACTCTGCAGGGCCCAGAATATCCCAGAGATCTCAGCAGAGTCAGGATCCCAGAGTCCTCAGGGACCTATTAGTCTGCCTGCAGACCCCAGGGCCTGGGATTTTCTTAGGTAACCTCCTCCCAGTGGATATTGTGTAATGTCTAACATCACTAACCTATAGGCACTGAGTTTGGACCACAGTAGGAATCCCTTATTTTTTCTTTATTAGGAAATGTCAATCATTTTAAGAAGATGTCATAATCTGCTTTTAGCATATGTGATGGCTAATCTTGATTTTTAATTGGCTACATCTATAATCAACTAAAATCCAAGCATCTGGGCATATCAGTGCAGTATTATCTTGATTTGATAATTTGAGGTGAGAATGCCCATCCTAAATCTGGCTTATAAAGTGCCATGGGAGAGGAAGCTTTGTCCTTTGCCTGCCTGCTCTCACTCTCACCAGCAAGTTCATCTTTCCTGCTGCCAAGACGTTATTACTTCAGTGGGATTAGAAGCTTCCTTGGGATTCCAACATAAACTGAAGAACCATTGAAACATCCCCCCTCATGAGCTGAGCAATTACTGGATGCTTAGCCTTTCCATGAAGAGGCACCCATTGCTGGATAAGCTACACAACAGTCTATAAAACCATTCTGGCAATTTCCCCTTTAATGTGTCTAGATTCATTCCAGCAGTCCTTTTCCTCCAGAGACTATGAATACAGCATGTAAAGGGGGAAATCCACATACACTGAAAATTTTTTAGAACATTGGAAGTAACCCATCTGATTCTAAGTATTAGAGCCTCAAAGGGAGATAGTGTAGCTACACTGGAGTGTGGAAACATAAATAAGACTAAAAAAGAAAACTTGAGGAAGGTATAGATTGTATATGAACAAAACAGCATTTTCTTAAGGTAGATATCAAATTCCTAGCAGTGAATTAGAGAGACATGAAGGATTCTGCAAAGCTCTGCTTCCAGGAAAATAGAGTCCCTTTGGGTTTTGTGCCAGTTTCATCACTGCAAGATTACAAAAGACAGAGGTCATGACTTTCTACAGAGGTGAGAAGTTGTTCAAGCTCTGAAATCACAAGTTGATGTATTGGCTTATATTTCAACCTTACTGTAATTCTCCATCGGACCTGGAAATAAATTTTATTTACAATTCCAATAGGGTGTGCTGTGTTCTTCATTTTAAGTATTGGTATTTTATATCTGTATTCTCTGCTGTATAGTCTAGGTCTTATTCAACTTTCAGAGTCAGTGAGAATAAATAGGCTTAAAATGCTTGTGGGTGAGCTGAATTAATTATTAACAACGTTCTTATTTTTTCTTCTGTATTGTAGGCAACATCCACTTATGAAGAAGAAACTCTTTTTCTTATTTTCAACCTCCTGAATCTGACATGTGACTTTTCTCCCCAATGCTTCTGCTCTTTCTCATAGTACCTCCTGTCTCTCTCTGCTATTCTTTCCTTCTACCTACCTTTATGTAAACATAGGTTTTGTGTTTTAAAATAAATGTTAGTGTTTTTATAACAATTTTACTTCTCATAAAAGTTTGCAGTTGTAGAGAGAAGTAGGTAGAAAGAAGACAAAGTTACTTACTGTTCGGATTACCAGATGTGAACATAATTGCTGAGGCATTGTCAACCTATGGATCTTTGAATAGACGGTAAGTACACAAAGTCAATGGCAGCCATCACTTCCTGAGCACTGATCAAAATACTTGCAGAGTATTTACATAATCCTTCCTGTAAAGTCATGATCAGTTACAGGTGAGGAAACTGAGAATCTTGTTGATTAAGGAATTTACTAAATGTGTCATAGACAGTAAGAGTAGAGGAAATAATCAAGTGCCATTGGAATGGTGAAGGTATAGGGGGTGGGATGCCATTACTGTTAAATCCTTTAGTTTGTAGTTCTAATGTTTGTAGAGTAGCATTCATTTAGACTAGTTTCATAGGAAAACTGGGCCAAGAGTATAGAGAATGCCCTTATGTCTTCTCCCACCCACACCATTTGCTTTTTGCCAATGCTGTACACCATTGTGATACATTGTTACAATTTATGGACCAGCACTCAGACATCGTTAGCTCCTGAAGTGTAGTGTGATAACTACTGTTGGATTACACACATATTAAGATATGTGGAGCTACATTTTCAGTGATTCTCCTGTTTTCTCCTTTCCCTACAGCCTCTATAGTTTGGCTTCTGCGAGATGTCAGAACTGGAGCCGTATAGTCTTCCATGGCTTTGGCAGATCAGCTACAATATGATTTTCGTATTCCTCCATGACATTTCATGGTTTGATGAATGACACCACTGTTGAATAAACAACACTGTGGGGAGAGCAGGAGGAGGGAAGGGAGTGGGAACTGGGATTGGTATGTAAAATGAGAAAAGATTGTTTTAAAATAAAAAAAATTTCATGTCCAAAAAAACCTAAAAACAATATTTTTATTTTAATTTGAAAAAAGATGTGGGTGTAATTTCCATATTTGAACATTTTCTGCTTCTTTTGAGTGTGGTCAGAAGCTTATAAAAAACCATGGCAGATTACTTAGTGCAAAAATTTTACAAGGTAATGAAAATATTTAAAGGTGGAACCCTTTAGATATTTAGATATTTCTTCTAGATAAAGAACAATGGGCAAGTAATGGTTGCTGAATGGGGTAGATCAGTTTTTTCAGTAGATAAAACCCCTGATAGTTTATCCAATCCCCACAAAAAATGATCAGTCTTAAAGGAATATACAGATGAGCAACACTAAGTAGAGAAGAAATATATATCCCTGATCATATATACCCATGAGATGTATCTATCAATAGCTGTGACAACTTAAGTCATCACAACTACTCTTCTACAAACATATACTCTCTGGTAGTTATGGACTATAGGGAAACCCTTCACTAGCAATTTGCTTTATAACATTTGGGGAGACTAAAATCCTAGATGAAATATTAAATTGGCTTTTATTGTAATTCAAAGATAAACTGAAAAGTTCAAACTAAAATGAGTGAATACATCTAATACTAGTAAGACATAATTAAAAACAAAAAAAATCTTCTTTTCCTAGGTAATAGAGACAGAAGACTGCTTTTGTTACTGAATACACATTAATCCAGAGTGTGCTGCACTTCACACTGAAGGAACAGAAAGGAACTTCATATCCCTAGTGCTCTAAAATATGAAACCAATAACATTTGTGCCCTCAGTTCTTTTTTTTTAATTTTTTTTTTATTAGTTCAAGTTAGGGAACAAACTTGTTTCACATGTAAGTCCCTTCTAACTCTCCCTCCCCTTACCCCCATCCCTCCTCCCCCACCCCCAACCTACCCCCGACCCCATCCATCCACCAATCCCCAGGCAGAGTAGGGCCTGCAACTGGGGGCTCTGCAAAGTCCACCAAATCTTCCTGTGCTGGGCCTGGGCCCTTCCCCATGTGTCCAGGGCCAGAGTGCATCCCTTCACGTGGGATGAGCTCTCAAAGTCCCTTCTTACACCAGGGAAAAATACTAATCCACTACCAGAGGCTCCGTGGAGTGCAGAGGCCTCCTTACTGACATCCATGTTCAGGGGGCTGGATCAGTCTTGTACTGGCCTCCCAGACAGCATCTGGGATCGATGTGCTCTCCCTTGCTCAGGCCAACTGTTCCTGTGGGTTTCTCCAACCTGGTACAGACCCATTCGATCTTCATTCCTCCTTCTCTTCAACTAAATTCCAGATTTCAGCTCAATGTATATCTGCGGATGTCTGTCTCTGCTTCCATTAGCCACTGGATGAGGACTCTAGGATGGCATAAAGAGCAGACATCAATCTCATTTTAGAGGAAGGGCTTTTAGGTTATGCTCTCCACCGTTGCCTGGATTGTCAGATCGTGTCATCCTTGTAGGTCTCTGAAGATCTCCCTAGTTCCAGATCTCTTCTCAGACCTATACTGGCTCCCTCTAATATGGTATCTCTCATCCTGCTCTCTCTCCTCTATTCTTCCCCCCCGACTCAATATTTATGCTCCTCCTCCATTTCCTCTCCTTTACTCCTCTTCTACTGCTCTTATTGTGGCAGCTCCCTCTCCCCTACCCTCAGGCTCCCAATTAGCTCAGGAGTTCATGCCACTTCCCATTCCTGGGGTCCATTTATCCCTTAGAGTCCTTCATGTTTCCTAGTTTCTTTGGTAAAGATGATTATAAGCTGGTAATCCTTTGCACTATGTCTAAAATTCATATACGAGTGAGTACATACCATGTTTGTCTTTTGTGAATCGGTTACCTCACTCAGGATGGTTTCTTCTAGTTCCATCCATTTGCCTGCGAATTTCAAGATTCCATTGCTTTTTTCTGCTGAGTAGTACTCCATTGTATAAATGGACCACATTTTCTCAATCCTTCAGTTGAGGGGCATCTAGGTTGCTTCCAGGTTCTGGCTATTACAAACGATGCTGCTATGCACATGGTTGAACATATGTTCTTGTTGTAGGAACATGTACTATTTATGTATATACTCAAGAGACAAATGGCTGGATCTTGAGGTTGACTGATTCCCATTTTTCCGTGCAACCGCCATACTGATTTCCAAAGTGGTCTTCCAAGTTCGCACTCCCACCAGCAATGGAGGAGTGTTCCTTTTTCTCCACATCCTCTCCAGCATAGATTGTCATTGGTATTTTGGATTTTAGCCATTCTGACAGGTGTGAGGTGGTATCTCAGAGTTGTTTTGAGTTGCATTTCTCTGATGGCCAATGATTTTGAGCACTTTCTGAAGTGTCTTTCAGCCATTTCAGATTCCTCTGTTGAGAATTCTCTTTTTAGTTCTGCACCCCACTTTTTAATTTAATTGTTTGGTGTGTTGGTGTCTAGCTTCTTGAGCTCCTTGTATATTTTGGAAATCAGCCCTCTGTCAGATGTGGGATCGGTGAAGATCTTTTCCCATTCGGTGGGCAGTCATTTTGTCTTACTGACTGTGTCCTTGGCCTTGCAGAAGCTTCTCAGTTTCAGGAAGTCCCATTTATTAATTGCAGATGTCAATGTCTGTGTTACTGCCATAATGTTCAGGAAGTGGTCTCCTGTGCCAATTTGTTCAAGGGTAATTCCCACTCTCTTTTCTAGAATATTCAGTCTGGCTGGATTTATGCTGAGATCTTTGATCCATTTGCACTTAAGTTTTGTGCATGGTGACAGGTATGGATCTATCTTAATCTTCTGCATGTCTGAATCCACTTGTACCAGCACCATTTGTTGAAGATGTTATCTTTTTTCCATTGCATAGATTTAGCACCTTTGTCAAAAATAATATATTCATAGGTGAGGGGGTTAATATCAGGGTTTTCAATTCAATTCCATTGGTCTATCTATTTTTGTGCCAATACCAAGCTGTTTTCAGAACTATGGCTCTAAGTAGAGCTTGGAGTTAGGGATGGTGATGCCTCCAGAAGATCCTTTATTGTAAAGAGTTGTTTTTGGCTGTCCTGCGTTTTTTATTTTCCATATAAAGTTGAGTATTGTTCTTTCAATGTCTGTGAAAAACTGTGTTGGGATTTTGATGGGGATTGCATTGAATCCATAGATTGCTTTTGGCAGGATTGCCATTTTTACTATGCTGATTCTACCTATCTAAGAGCATGGGAGATCTTTCCATTTTCTGGTATCTTCTTTAATTTCTTTCTGTAAACTCTCAAAGTTCTTATTGTACAGGTCTTTCTCTTTTTTGGTTAGTGTTACCCCAAGATATTTTATGTTGCTTGTGGATATTGTGAAGGGTGATATTTCTACAGTTTCTTTCTCATTGCATTTATCATCTGTATACAGTAGGGCTACTGATTTTTTTGAGTTAATTTTGTTTCCTGCTACCTTGCTGAAGGTATTAATCAGCTGTAGGAGTTCCCTGGTAGAGTTTTTCGGGTCACTAATATAGACTATCATGTTATCTGCAAATTGTGAAAGTTTGACTTCTTCCTTTCCAATTTGTATCCCTTTGATCCCCTTTTCTTGTCTTATTGCTCTAGCTAGAACTTCAAGTACAATACTGAAGATATATGGAGAGAGTGGACAGCCTTGTTCCTGATTTTAGAGGAAACTCTTTGAGTTTCTCTCCATTTAGTTTGATGTTGGCTATTGGTTTGGTTTATATTGCATTTATCATGTTTAGATATGTTCCTGGTATTCCTGTTCTCTCCAAGATCTTTATCATGAAGGGATGTTGGGTTTTGTCAAAGGCTTTTTTAGCGTCTAATGAGATTATCATATGATTTTTCTTTTTCAGTTTATTTATATGGTGGATTACATTGATGGATTTTCATATGTTGAACCATCCTTGGATCCCTGAATGAAGCCTAATTGATCATGTTGGATGATTTTTTCTGATATGTTCTTGGATTCGATTTGCCAATATTTTATTGAGTATTTTAGCATTGATGTTCATGAGGGATTTTGGTCTGTAGTTCTCTTTCTTAGTTGTGTCTTTATGTGGCTTGGGTATCAAAGTGATTGTAACCTCATAGAGTTTGGCAATATCCCATCTGCTTCTATTGTGCAGAACATTTTGAGGAGTACTGGTATTAGCTCTTGTTTGAATTTCTGGTAGAATTCTCCAGTGAAGCCATCTGGCCCTGGGCTTTTTTTGGTTGGGAAGCTTTTGATGACTGCTTCTATTTCATTAGGGTTTATAGGTCGATTTAAACTGCTTATCTGTTCCTGGTTTAATTTTGGTAAGTGATATCTATCCAGAAAACTGTCCATTTCCTTTAGATTTTTAAATTTTGTGGAGTACAGGTTTTCAACTTATGACCTGAAGATTCTCTGGATTTCCTCAGTGTCCATTGTTATATCCCTCTTTTGACTTCTGATTTTATTAATTAGCATGCTCTCTCTCTGCCTTTGGTTAGTTTGGCTAGAGGTTTGTCTATCTTGTTGATCTTCTCAAAGAACCAACTCTTTGTTTCATTTATTCTTTGTACTGTTTTCCTAGTTTCTACTTTATTGATTTCAGCCCTCTGGTTGATTATTTCCTGGCGTCTACTCCTCCTTGGTGAGTTTGCTTCTTTTTTGCTATAAGGCTTTCAGTTGTTCTGTCAATTCTCTAATGTGACTTTTCTCTAGTTTCTTCATGTGGGCACTTAGTTCTATGAACTTCCCTCTTAGCACTGCTTTCAGAGTGTCTCATAAGTTTGGGTATGTTGTGTCTACATTCCCATTAAATTCCAGGAAGTGTTTAATTTCTTTTTTTATTTCTTCCTCAACCCAGGAATGGTGCAATTGGGTGTTATTCATTTTTCATGAATATGTAGGTTTTCTGCAATTCATATTGCTGTTGAATTCTAGCTTTAATGCATGGTGATCTGATAAGATACAGGGGGTTATTTCAATTCTTTTGTAACTGTGGAAGTTCCATGTGGGGCTGAGAAGAAGCTATATTCTTTTGTGTTTGAATGGATTGTTCTATGGTTATCTGTTAAACCCAGTTGGGTCATAACTTCTGTCAGATCCTTTGTTTCTTTGTTAAGTTTCTGTCTGGTGGTCCTGTCTAGTGGTGAAAAGGGGGTGTGGAAGTCTCCTACTATAAATGTGTGTTGTTTTATGTGTGGTTTGAGCTTTAGTAATGTTTCTTTTACAAATGTGGGTGCCTTCATATTTGGGGCATAGATGGTCAGGATTGAGACTTCATCTTGATGGACTTTTCCTGTGATGAGTATGAAATGCCCTTCTTCATCTCTTTTGATTGATTTTAGTGTGAAGTCTAATTTGTTAGATATTAGTATTGCTACACCAGCTTGTTTCTTGGGCCCATTTGATTGGAAAATCTTTTCCCATTCTTTTACTGTGAGGTAACGCCTGTTTTTGAAGTTGAGGTGTGTTTCTTGTAAACAGCAGAAGGATGGATTCTGTCTTCGTATCCATTCTGTTAGCCTATATATTTTTATGGGTAAGTCAAGATGATTGACATTTAGGGATATTAAGGTCCATTGTTTGTTGGTTCTTGTTTGTTTTGGATTTATTGTTGGTGGTGTCATTGTATGTGGATTTCGCCCTCCTGTTTCTTTTCCTGTTTGGTAAAATTGAATTATCTATTGCCTATGTTTTTGTGAGTGTAGTTACGTTCGTTGGGTTGGAGTTTTCCTTCCAGAACCTTCTGTAGTGCTGGATTTGTTGATATGTATTGTTTAAATCTGTTTTTGTCATAGAATATCTTGTTTTCTCCATCTATAGTGACTGAAAGTTTTGCTGGGTACTGTAGTCTGTGAAGACATCCATGCTCCCTTAGTGCTTGTAGGATATCTATCCAAGACCTTCTTGCTTTCAGAGTTTCCAGAATCAGTGATTCTGATTGGTTTGCCTTTATATGCTACTTGGCCTTTTTTCCTTTGCTGCTCTTAATATTTTCTCTTTATTCTGTAGATTTTGTGTTTTAATTATTATGTGTCGGGGTGACTTCTTTTTGTGGTCCAGTCTGTTTGGTGTTCTGTATGCTTTTTGTACTTTCATAGGCATATCCTTCTGTAGGTTGGGGAAGTTTTTTTCTATGATTTTGTTGAATATGTTTTCTGTACCTTTGAGCAGTGTTTCTTCATCTTCTTCTGTACCTATTATTCTTGGGTTTGGTCTTTTCACGGTGTCCCATATTTCCTGGATATTTTGTGTTAGGGATTTTTTGGACTTGAGGTTTACTTTGGCTGATGAATGTATATCCTTTAACGAGTCTACAATAGCTGAGATTCTCTCTTCCATCTCTTGAATTCTATTAGTTATACTCACATCTTTAGTTCCTGATCATTTATCCAGCCTTTCCACTTCCAGCATCGCCTCATTCTGTGTTTTCTTTTTTGTGTCTATTTCAGCTTTCTTGCTTTGAACTGTTTCAAGAGCTTCCTTCACTTGTTTGGTTGTTTTTTCTTGGGTTTCTTTAGATTCTTTAAGAGATTTGTTTATTTCTTGAATTTTTTGGTTTGTCTTTTCCTCCATTTCATGTAATTTTTGCTTGCTTTTTCTTCTATTTCTTTAACGGATTTTCTTGTTTCCTCTTTAAAGGTCTCTATCATCTTGCTGAGATAATTTTTGAGGTCCATCTCTTCTTCATGGTCTGTGTTGGGCTTTTCAGATATTGCTGGTGTGGAGTCCCTAGATTCTGGTGGTGTCATATTGTCTTTCTGTTGTTGAGTGAGTTCTTATTCTGTCTTCTTCCCATATCTTCTTCCAGTGGGTGCAGGTGGGGTCTCTCTATCTCTTCTTGTGACCCAGTGGTTTGTGTGGGCCAGGGATTCAATGTCTGTAGCTCTGGATGGTCTTGCCTCTCCTGGTAGTCTCATCATTCTGAAGGAGTTAGGCCTCCATAGGGGTCAGGTTGGTGATACGGGAAGGAAAAGTGGGGTGTTTCCAGACTCAGGGAGTTCCTCCCTGCCTGGTCTACCCCAAGCAGGTGCAGGACCAGAGAGATCAGGGTGAATGGGGCTTTGGACGGGAATTGGGTAAGAGCAGAGGGTCACTCACCTCTTTATGAATCAGGTTGGTGGAATGGATGCCCTCAGTCTTAAAGAGGACCTCAGCAGAGCTTTTGTCACTTTGACAAAAGTTTCAACATGGGAGTTGGAAAGATTGTCTGAATTGGCTTTCCTCGGGTGAGATTAAACTCATTGCAAATTGGAACAAATTTCCTGGTGGAGTTTGTTTGAAATTTGATAGCTCATAGATCCCTGAGGAAATATTTCTGAGTTGTGAGACTGGTAGAGGCTTGTTTGGTCATTATAAAGATTTATGTATCAGGTGGGTAGGGGAAGAATGTTTTTTGCCCTTGTTATTTTGTTTCTCGTGTGTGTGTGTGTGTGTGTGTGTGTGTGTGTGTGTGTGTGTGTGTGTGGTGTGCATTTTAGGTGGAATCTGCTATATGACCTACTTCTGATTCACTGTGTGGTCCAGGTTGACCTTAATCTTGAGCCCCCTTCGATTAGCCTTGAATACAGTGCTGGGGTTATAGGCATGCACTGATATTTCTAATGCAAATGTCTTATTTTCAGTTTGAATTTGCTTTAGTCCACACAGCAGAATAGAGAAAAAGGAATATTTCACAATGACTAGTTTCCTCTCCCGCTAACCTTTAGAATAATGTGGAGAACTTTCCTAAAGTCCTACCTATTTGTTTTTTCTCTTTCTTTTCTTTTTTCTTTCTTTTTTTTTTCCCTGGCAGTTGAGGTTTAGTCAACTGGTATCACAAATTGACTGCACTGCTTAAAGTTACAGTATGAACTTTTGACATGTGTATAAACCTGTGAAATGATCACCAAGACCAGGACAGAAAATTTGTTCTTCATGCATGAAGAGTTTTCCTTTCATTATTCCCTTGGTGTCACTACCCCTTCCCTCACCAGGCACACACTGACCTGCTGGCTGCCACTATGGATTAGTTTCCATTTTATAGTACTACATAAATGGCTTTCATTCACTGTGCATCCTTTCATGTTTGCCTCTTTATTTACCATGGCTATTTTGAGATACGTCCATGCTATCGCACACAGAATCAGGACTTATTTTTCATTACCAAGTAGCATGGATTTCCTTGTATGCAACAGATTAGTAATACATTTTGGTTAGATTCCATTTGAACAATCACAAACAAAGGCACTGTGTGCACATGAAAATCATTATTTGAGTAGATTTACATTTTTCTTACTCTTGGGAAAATATTTAGGAGAGAAGTTGTTGGATTATATGGTAGTCAATATATTTAACTTTCTAGTGAACCAGAAAACTATTTTCTGGAGTGATGACATCATTTTAAATTCCTACTAATACATGGTATTGTGTCCTACACTTCAGAAAGCCATATTGCTTATTTATATATTAACTTATTTATGTTAGCCAGTCTAACAGGTATGTACTAATATATGATTCTGATTTTCATTTTCATTTTCATGTTAATACTGTCACCAAAAGATGACAATATTGCACTCAAAACTATGCCATTTTGGCATGATTATTTTTCCCCAGTGATGGGGACTTTGTTCTGCATCTGGTTCTTGGATTCTTGACATAGAATCCCTGAAATATCTGAAGAAATAATGTGTTTAAAATATCACTGAGAGTTGAATGGGTTTTTTAAACAATTTAAACCTATTCATACATTTCCCTTCATAAACTAGGGTGGAGTTTCTATATTTGTAGAATTGGTTGGTTTAAATATATGTCATCTAGTGTTATAAGATCTGTCTTCCATATAGTCTCTAGGGAACACTTTTAACTCCAACACACAATTCTAATATTATCTACATTGTTTATGATTTTAGTTCTTTTGAATATTCCATTTACTCATTTAACCTTACACAACATATTTCATTGTGTTTTCTTTTCTTGATCTTATAGTTTTAATGCTCATATAGATCTTCTGTTGTACATTCAGTAGCTGAGATGAGTTCAACAATGCCATATCACTAACATTAACTTACACTATCACATTTCTTAAACACTTAAGATGGGTTTCCACCATATTATCAGTAACCTTCTTCATAGAACTCAGTCAAGGCCTTTTGTCTCCCTAGACATTCTATTCTAGAGGTCTACACATTCTATTGTTTATCTTGTGTAGGCCCCTTTACCACCCTTAGATCCATCTAAGAGATTGTGGGATAGTGGCATTTCAATGGTTGAAAATTTCTGTTTCTCCTTAAAAAAATATTACGCAGTGTCATACATTTTCTTTAGTACCCATAATCCATATGAATCTATTTACCAAGACTCTGAGGATGGGTTAGGGACAACTGACAATTTAGTTAACAATGGAGTCAAGGTTTCTGAACAGACAATCCTAAGCTTTTTCAATTCTTAGTTGTATTTCTCTCTACCTTTTTTATGATTTAAAGCTAATTTGTACAGTTTCTAGAAACATGTTTCTTTCTAATTAACCACTTCTTCCTTAGTAAATTTCCTTTTCCTTTACAGTTTGCTTGTTCATTAACTTTCTCTTCAACTCAGAAATCTGCATTTCTTGGCTGAATGGGTTCTTCCATAATCTTTAAATAAACACATTTCTTCCTCCATCAAATCAGTATAGAGAAAATGAAAGGGTATTTCTGTTCTTAAACAATTCATCTCTTTTTCAGGTTACTTAAAAATATACCTATGTATAAATTCTCTTTTGAATACTGCAGTGAGTACTGAAGGGCCCAATCCCAAATCTTGCAAACATTTTGTTTACCTTCTTGAACATGCTGGACATACTTTCAAAAATAATTTTATTATGCTTTCCTTTATTTTGTGAGCCTGTGTATTTGTGTGTGGAGGGGATGACATGCCACTAACCATATGTAGAAGTGAAAGAACAACTTGAAGGAGCTGATACTGATTAGCTTTTGTCAACATGACACAAACTAGAGTCATCTGGGAAGAAGGAACCTCAGTTGAGGCATTACTGACATCATATTGCCCTATAGGCACATCTTGAAGGTGGGGTATTTTTTATTAATTTTTGATGTGGGAGGGTGTAGTCCATTGTTGGAGGTGCTACTCCTGGGCAGATAGTTCTGGGTTGTACAAAGAAGGTAGCTGTGGTGATTTGAAAGAAAATGCCTCCCATAGGCTCATAGAGAGCAACACTATTAAGAGATGTGACCTTGTTGGATTGGGTGTAGCTTTGTTGGAGGGAGCATGTCACTAGGGGCTGGGCTTCAATGTCTCAGAAATTCAAGCAAGGTCTGGTGGATCAGTTTCTTCCTGCTGCCTGGAGAACTCTCAGCTACCTACCTCTCCAGCACCTGCCTTCATGATATCGTGTTTCCCACCATGATGATAATGGACTAAAAGCCAGCCCCAATCAAATGTTTTCCTTTGTAAGAATTGCTGTGATCATGCATGCTGTCTCTTCACAACAATAGAAACCCTAACTAAGATAGTAGCTGAGCAAGCCATGTAACAAAAATCCAGTAAGTAGTCTACCTCTATGATCTTTGCTTTGGTTCCTTCCCTGACTTCCCTCAGTGATGGACAGAGATGTGGAAGTATAATAAACTCAGGATCAAATACTTGGAGTAAGGTAACCCCCACACAAATTCCTATAACTGAAAGGACAAGGGTCATTTTGGGCCAAAGAAGTACACATCATACTGGAATTGTTCCAATAAGCCTCTGTGAACTTTGTGTCCTTGATTCTTGTTTACAGATTTTTTGCTATTGGATGGAACCAGGACACTTATAATACTTTTGGATGTCTGTTATAAATTTGATCATATCTTAATGTTTTCTCTTCTGGTTGGATATTTAACAGTAGTTTTTTTGAATTCTAGCTAACCAATCTGACCACTGACGACATTTTGGTTAATGGAGATCAAGAGTGTATTGCTCAATTAATGGAAAGAGATTTGTGGCACCTCACATAAATCCCAAGGAATTCTAGAAACCAAGCCAAACCAACCGATATGTGTGTGAGCCAATAATAAGAAAAAATAGCTCCTTATGCCATAAGGCACTACTTGGCATTGGATAAAGACAATTTGATTTATATTGACCTTTTGTTTTTATAACATCAAAACACCTTTCATATGAGTTTATTTTCAAGTGTACTTTGATGAACAATGAACAATATCTTTAAAATGATTTGAGAAATGCTGGAATAAGCAGTTATGCCAAATTACTGGAAGCAAAGATTAGAGCCCTTTTTCTGCCTCCAGCTCTGTTTTATCCTTTGATCTCAACATGCCATTTTCCCCCTCTAAACATGTAAATTAAAAGTATTTAACTATGTCATAATAAATGAAGTACTCAGTGGCTCCTCCAATTTTCCAATTTATTCCTGTTGAGTTTTTATTTTTGCACAATGCTGTGCATTTGTCCTTGTCTGTTCTACTACTGGAGAATAACAAAGACTAGATAACTTATAAGCACATACATTTTGTGATTCACAGTTCTTGAAACTAAGAAGTCCAAGATCATGTAGCTAGTAAAAGTCTCTGTAGAGTTTAGAGGTTGAATGTCAACCAAAAGACCATTCATCAAAGGTTTGGTCTTCAAATAAGTGCTGTGGGAAGTGGTGAGGCCTTTGAGAGGTGGGGTCTATTGGGAGGTCTCTAGATAAGAAGGAGTTTACCCTTGAAGGGAATTGTGGGACCCTGTCCCTCTCTTTCCCTCTAATTCTGCAGCCATAAGATGAGAATATTTTTGTTTGTACATATTCTTCCTTCCATTACCATCTGGCATCCCATCCCTGGGTATAAAAGTTACATTTGCCTTCATCATTAAGTGGAATCTCTAAATCTCCAAGTTCTACAAATAAGGCTCTTCTCTTTATCAAATGAATGTTTCAGACATTTTTTGTTAAATGTAGTAAAAAGCTAAAGCAGGCTCTTACTTTATCTAAAAAAAGGTTTTGTAATCAAACTGAGCAAGCTTTAATCATTGATGTATCATAAAAAAACAAAGGGTAAGATTATACTTAGGTTTTTAAAATACGAAGTACTTTGTGCAGACTAACTATGGTCTCGATTTTAAATGATAATCTGATTTACCCAAAATGGCATATGTGCAGGGCATTTCCCCATGGTGTTCCATGTGCCCATATCTATTCCCCAGAGAAACACATTGTCAATATCTGAGATAACTGAAAGTATTTTCTTTTCATATTCACATGTATTATACTACTATTATTATTTAATATTAATGTCTGTATAATATATAGAGACAGAAACAGGGAGAAAAGTTTATATTAGTGATTTAGACTACCTAAACAATTCTTGATGTTAACTCCCCATTGTCATGCACTGTATATGAAGTAGGTTTTGTCTGCTCACTTCCTCTGCTGTCTAGTTGTGAACATGCCTATAGCTAATGATTTCCCAAGTAGTCTAATTTGACAAACACCTGCCAATGAATTTGAAGAAGGTCAAATTAATCAAGCTGCATCTTAGTTAATATTTCCTCCTCTGTGTGGACTACCTTTCCAAAACATCCTGTCCATCTCAGGTCAGAAAGTTCTGTTCCTAGGAAGGGAAAGCTCCTGTTCAACAATAATTAAAGCAATTATCTATAAGAGAAATGTTAATACCACAATCTTTATTTTCAAATGGTCTCATCATAATATTGAACAGAAAATAGATAGACTGTGGGAAATTATTTGCAACTTATCTTACAAAGAATATAAACAAAGACTATTTGAAGAGCTTCTAGAAATCTGAAAGGAAAACCTGGGTCCCTCATAGAATGGGAGGGAAAAATGATGCCAAGGACATCACAGAATTTGATACCTGAGTGGCCAAAATATTTATGAAAAATATCCAAACTGTTAATGATTGTGTCCATGTACATTAACATCAGAGTGAGATACTTTGACCTATAGAAGATAGTCACCAGTGAGACTGATATGCCACATGTAATGGTTTCTTTACATCAGATGGACTGACACTATTTGAACTTAAGTATAGCCCCAGTACTTTGAATGCAAATGGATACACTGTATTTTATCTAGAAACACTAGCCCGAAACCTTAACATTGAAATTGATAACAATATCAAACATGGGCAGTAATGTGGGACAACTGCAATTCTTAACCAAAGCTTGACAGAATGGCATTTGATGAAAGCCCATTTTGGAGGACCATTTGTAAAGACTCATTAAAGCTGGACGTGCTAAATCTTAAAACTCAGCAAGATTTCTTCAAGAACTGTTCTTCCCCAAAACACACAGGAGAATGAATGCTGCAGTACCCTTGGAATTAATACTGTCAAAGGAAAAAACAAACAGACTCAGGTAGCCCTTTAAAATGTAATGACTAAGTAAATTATGGTACAAATATAGAATATATCAAATATCAATAGGAGATTATACTATTGCTAGATTCTATGCATCAATAATACTCTGAAAATTAATGTCCAGTGGGAAAAAGCCAGACACAAAATAAAACATTTAAAGATAGACAATTCATCTGCAACATTAGAAGCAGCAAATGAAGAAAAGCATAATAGAAGGGAGAGCTGAAATGTTGATGGAAATTTTTTAACTTGGGTGTTGTCTTCATGGGAGAATTCATTTTGGAAAATCTTCTTGCTCTATTTCAATTCAGGGATTTTTGCATAATATGCATCAATGGAAATTTTGTTTGAAGCTAGGACTCAGTAAGTAGAGTGGTGGCTCAGTATTCATAAATTCCTAGTTTGATTCCCCAATACCATAAAATAAATGTTTCCTGTTTGTTATGTCATCACCTTTATGGTTCATGTTTGTGAACGCTTAGAACTACCCATTAGACTGTCCAGAATCTGCCTGTATATGCCGCCTTGTTCTGGTTTTTGGTTTGCTGTTTCTGTTTTTAAGAAATTCAGAGAAAACTAGAAACATCATAGCACAGATAAATAACATTATTCAGTTATATAACTGTGGATGCTGTCTATCTCAAAACAAGGAAACAGGGATGTTGATATTGAGATCAAGCTTTAGATATAATTATCACAAACCATAATAATTGTAATAGTGATAATATGATATGTTCTTGTTCCTGGTTTGTGTCCTGGGACCTTACATGGTGAAAGACATTTACTGGTCTTTTGTTGGTGCTTCCTAGACTTCATGTTGATTTTTTCTTTTTTAAAATTTAAGTTAGAAAGCTTGTTCTACATGTCAATCCCAGTTCCTCTTCCTCCTCTCCTCTCCTGCCCCCCATGTATCCCGTATCTCATCCCCTTTCTACTCTCCAGGGAGGGTGAGACCTTAAATGTGGGATCTTCAAAGTATGTCATATCATTTGGAGCAAGGCTTAGGCCCTCCCCCTTGTGTCTAGGTTGAGGGAGTATCCCTCTATGTGGAGAGGGCACTGAAAGTCCATTCTTGTACTAGGGATAAATACTGATCCACTACCAGAGGCCCCATATATTAACCAGACCTCTAAACTGACATCTTTGTTTACGGGGTCTGAAACAGTCCTATGCTAGTTTCACAGCTATCAATCTGGGGTCCATAAACTCTCCCTTGTTCAGGTCAGCTGTTTCTGTGGGTTTCACCAGCCTGGTCTTGACCCCTTACTCCCTCTCTGCAATGGGATTCCAGAGTTCAGCTCAGTGTTTAACTGTGGGTGTCTGCTTCTTCTTCCGTCAGCTACTGGATGAAAGCTCTAGGATGGTATATTAGGTAGCCATAAATATCATTATCGGAGAAAGGCATTTAAGGTAGCCTCTCCACTATTGCTTAGATTATTAGTTGAGGTCAACCTAGTAGATCTCTAGACATTTCCCTAGTGCCAGATTTCTATTTAAACCTCTAATGGCTCACTCTAATATGGTGTATCTTTTTCTTGTTCTCCTCTATTTTCCCTTGACTCAACCTACCTGCTCTCTCATGTCATCCTCTCTCCTCCTCTTCTGTTTCTCCTAACTCCCTCTGCCCTCCCCCCACGCTCCCAATTAGCTCAGGAGATCTTGTTGATTTTTGAATGTAGGAATAGACTTAATTTTTCTGTCTTCTCTGTGATCCTTGCATCCCTGCAAGCTTCAATACAAATCCCCTGGAAGATGTGCTCTTTTCACATAACAGAAAGAATATTTCATAATGAGAAAGTCTTGTTTTTGTACACAGGCTCCTCAATTTATAAATCAGGATAACTAAGCAACTTCCCTTTAAACCTCCATTAATTCTGAAGTTGCAAATAGTATTGATAACTTAGAGAGAACCTAGCTTTGTAGTTTGATTATATGAAGCATACAGTTACTGTTGCTGATTTAAAACAGCACAGACTTTCAAAACATGATTGTTCCTGCTCCTCATCCTTTCTCTCCCAGCTCTCTTGGTACTTTCTCTGTTTATCAAGTCACCCCTAAATCGGTGGGTCATGTCTAAGATACATCAATCACTGCATACATTCATTTTCTAGAAAAATACCACCCAGTGATGATCTTTGAGCATCTTCTTTGAATCCCGTGGTGAAAAATAAGCACACAGAAGTGTGTACATGAGAAATACTGAAGAATAAGATCCTATAGTAAATTAAGGTACATTTACGGGGTTGTGGTGACATATTATTTATTACTTATTAAAGCTTTCCTGAGAATTCAGAAAGCAAAGTCAGCCACAAGTTATAGAGGTCAGGCAATGGTGATAAACACCTTTAGACCCAGCAGCCATAAAACTAGGAAGTGGTAGTACACACCTTTAATATCAGGACTCAGGATTAAGAGGTAGATGGATCTCTGTTAGTTCAAGGCCACACTAAGCTACACAAAATTGATCCAGTCCTAAAGAGACACAGCTCACACAAAGATAATCTCAGCACTTGGGATCACATGCCTTGAATCCCAGGACTCATGGGAGGTATATAAGGCAGGAGCAAGGTCTTAGATTAGGCCATTCATTCTCCAGCCACATTGAAATCTCAGGATTCTCCAGCCACCACTAACAAGAGTCATCAGTCTGAGGTTTGGTGGAGCCAGGATCACCTTTCAGTCTGAGGTAGACTAAGAGCTAGTGATTAGCTTCTTTGCTTTTCTCATCTTCAGCTTAAAGCTTGAATTTCAATATCAGTCTCTGGGTCATTTATTTTTCGTGTTACAGAAGGTAGTGTAAGTGCAAGTTAGAATAACCTAAACTACAAGAAGGGCAGTTTTTAAATCAGGTAGTTCTTTTTCTAATCCTTCTTAAGAATCTATATAAAATAGTATAGTTCAAAATTTTACATTATAATTTTATTTTTCTCAGATATTCTCCTTCTGATCCCTCTCAATAGCAGATATACTCACAAAATTATAGATGTTTATTACATTTATTTGTTAAATAAGTAAAATGAATGAATACAACAGTAATTAACACATGTATAAAAAGTATTTGTTACTTGTTACTTGTTACATGTTAAAAAGTATGTATTTGGGGGCTTTTGTTAGTAAAACACACGCCCTCCAAGAATCAGATCTACATGAATCCAATCCCTAGAACCAATATGAAAAATCTGTGTATCCTTACCCCAGGAAGAAGACCCAAGAGGATCATGGATATTGCTGCTTTTGTAGTCTATTCAGAGATGTCCAGGCCACAGAGAAATCCTGTTTGACAAACAAATAAGCAAACAGACCAAACAAAAACAAAGTGGTCAGTCTCTGAGGAATTGCTGGATTTAGTGGTAGATTTACTCCCATTTTCCTGAGGAACCGCCATACTGATTTCCAAAGTGACTGTACAAGTTGGTACTCCCACCAGCAGTGAAGGAGTGTTCCCCTTTCTCCACATCCTCTCCATCATAAACTGTCATTGGTGTTTTTGAATTTAGCTATTCTGACAGGTATAAGATGGTATCTCAGAGTTGTTTTGATTTTCATTTCCCTGATGGCTAAGGATGTTGAGCACTTTCTTATGTGTCTTTCTGCCATTTTAGATTCCTCTATTGAGAATTCTCTGTTTAGTTCTGTTCCCACTTTTTAATTGGATTAGTTGGTGTTTTGGAGACTAGCTTCTTGAGTTCTTTGTATATTTTGGAAATCAGCCCTCTGTCAGATGTGGGGTTGGTGAATATCTTTTCCCATTCTGTGGGCTGGCATTTTGTCTTGCTGACTGTGTCCTTTGCCTTACAGAAACTTCTCAGTTTCAGGAGGTCCCATTTATTAATTGTTGATCTCAATGTTTGAGCTACTGTTGTTATGTTCATAAAGCAGTCTACTGAACCAATTTGTTCCAGGGTACCACCTACCTTCTCTTCTAAGAGGGTCAGTGTAGCTGGAGGTCTTTGATCCATTTGGACTTAAGTTTTGTGCATGGCAATATGCATCTATCTGCAGTCTTCTACACACCAGCATCCAATTATGCCAGCACCATTTGTTGAAGATGCTTTCTTTTTTCTATTGTATAATTTTAGCTTCTTTGTCAAAAATTGGGTGTTCATAGGTGTGTGTGTTAATATCAGGGTTTTCAATTCGATTCCATTGGTCTACCTGCCTATTTTTGTGGCAATACCAAGAATACAATATGTTTTCATGTGAAATTTTCCTTGCATTTGATAAAAAAAGGCTTTGTAATAATTTCAGCCTAGTCATTTACTGGATAAATTCCTTTTCCTTGTTGTCATTTCCTTAATTTGAAATGTTTTTACTGCTCTTTATGGGGTTTATGTGACTAGTTTATTGCACAAGCAAAAATATGATGAGAATAACCATGAAACACCTTTGTTCTCTCTCTCTCTCTCTCTCTCTCTCTCTCTCTCTCTCTCTCTCTCTCTAAATGCTCTATAAGATGTGTTCCATCTGTTCTATCAAGTTGTTCTCATCTCTCCCTGGGCAAAGATGCCCCAGCTTTCCAGCCATTCTCATAAGTTAATAAATGGTGTCAGTTTTCAGAGGACCTGCAGTTTCCTGTAAAACTGTCAAACCCCCAACAGATTTAAATCTTTTTTTTTCTCCTGAAGTTCAATTATGTTGGCTGAGGGAGGATACTGCTTGGGAACGGGGTTGGGGGGTGATATGGCACTTCCAATTCTCTAGCTTCTACTTCCTTGCCCTCAAGTTTCAAGCTCTGACCCTGACCCTTTAAGAGTTGGGTGGGAAAGTCAGGATTGTGCAAAGGAATGTTGAGATACAGGCCTTCACACTGAATGAGACAGTTAGCATGAATAGGTGGAATCCTCTGGGGTAGCAGTTACCTAGTGCTAATTATTTCAGAGACAGTCTTTGTGAGTTGTTTCATAAGTTCCTTGAGTGATGATCTACATCCCAACTCACCTTCTTATGACTGCCCTTGGCCTCTGGTAGCCATTCACAGAGAATCTCTTGCTTCATTTACTTCTAGTGCTCTTGAGAAACTCCTTTCCAAGACAGCGCATGTCCAAAGTCTGCACAATGGAAAACATGGCTAAGCAGCCACAACAGGGCAGGCTATGGGCAAAGTAATTTCTCTTTCCTCTTTGCTACAGGTTTCTTTAGTGAATATTTTCCTCTAGATTTTTCAAGTAAGGATCAGGTACAAGAGGTAGCATTATCTAAATTTAGGAGGTCATTCTTTTCATTCTTTTTGCTTAGCATGGTGAAGCTTACTAATCTCTTATAGGCACTCAAGAATAGGCAGCAAACTTGATCTGTAACAGCTTAAAAATAACACTAACATGCCAGGTGGTGGTGGTGTATGCCTTTAATCCCAGCACTTGGGAGGCAGAGGCAGATGGATCTCTGTGAGTTTGATACCCGCCTGGTCTACAAGAGCTAGTTCCAGGATAGGCTCCAAAGCTATACAGAGAAAACCCTGTCTTGAAAAACCAAAATAATAATAATAATAATAATAATAATAATAATAATGATGATGATGATGATGATGATGATGCTAT
Source organism: Cricetulus griseus (assembly GCF_003668045.3). Lineage (NCBI taxonomy): Eukaryota > Metazoa > Chordata > Mammalia > Rodentia > Cricetidae > Cricetulus > Cricetulus griseus. The sequence goes on from NW_023276806.1 coordinate 234,675,440, forward strand.
CATAGTGTCTGTTAGCTCAAGGCCACATCCCAATAAGGCCATAAATCTTCTTTTAAAGGAGCTGCCTGAGAAATCACCAGGCTGCTATTGTGGTTTAAATGTGACTTATCCCTGAACTTACACAGTTGAGCCAATAAAGTCACACAGTATGGTATCAATGATGGAAATTCAATCCAATTGTGGTAGGTTTCAGAGGTGTGAGCTTTTAGAGAGTTACTAGGTTTAAATAAGGTTGCTGAGGTGAAATATACCATGGTTAATTCTGGTAGCTATATAAGGAGAGTGGCACGAGCCAGACACAGACACTTGTGAATCCTATCTCTTGCTATATATTGTCAAGGGCTATGTCAGGACTCTGCCAGAAACAAAACCAGCACCAAAACTAAGCCAATACCAGAGGCATACACTTGAACCTCCAAAACTGTAATATTTCTTTTCTTTATAAAATTAGCTTACTTTGGATACTGTGTTATGTTACATAGTGAACCACTATCTAAAAAAAAAAAAAAAAAAAAAAAAAAAAAAAAAAAAAAAAAAAAAAAGAAAGAAAAGGGTTACCATTTAATCTGGCTGATTTTGAATGGATGTATCCAGTTAGCCTGTTTCCATGGGAAGATAATTTTAAGACCATCTGTTTGTGGACAGGGTTGCCCTGAGTCACAGTACCAGACTGTGGTTTTCTTTTTCTTGACTCTATCAACCGCTCCCTCTCTCACCTACTCCTTTTTGGCTCATTATCACTTTAAAATTCCTGTTCATCTCCATACAAGTTGGAAATCACTTCAAATTGGATTTCTGTCACTGTTGCCATAATTACTGCTGGCTTAAACTAGTTCCTATCACTTTCACTTCTGTGAGGCTTTATCTTTGACACCGAGTTCAAACTCAAGTTCTATTCTCAGTTTTATGGCTTTCACAATGCACTTTTCAGGCAATAATTAATTATGGACCCATGGGACTTTTGTTTTTCACCTGTTAATGATTCCACATCAATGCTGGTGCTTGTTTTCAGACCATATAGTTTATTGAAATCCTTTATCCTGTGCTGTAGAGGCCCTGCTGAGCGGAAGACAGCAAATGGACATTAGATGTAAATTTTAAACCTATATGTACATTAATTATAATTTATTTGAAATCTTACCATTTTAAAGAGGTATTAAGTTTATTAAAAAATACTTGATGAGCCAGGCAGTGGTGGCACACCTCTAATCCCAACCCTTGGGAGGCAGAGGCAGGTGGATCTCAGTGAGTTCAAGACCAGCCTGGTCTACAAAGTGGGTTCCAGTACAGCCAGAGCTACACAGAGAAACCCTGTCTCAAAAACAAACAAACAACAACAACAAAAACCCCAACCTGATGTGTATTACTTGTGACACTAACACAAAAATAGCAATGTTATATCAGTTTTTACATGGGCTATATTTTTCTTCATTTTTTTAAATACTGGGAGATCATCCTTTCTGTTAATGTTACTATATTTAGGTGAATTCTCATGGTATTCCTTTGTGGAAAAAAAAAACTAACTTATTAAACCAAGGCTTCTTTGTCAGCTGTAATTATCAATATGATCAAAATAAGCATTGTTAGACAGTATAATCATGTCAACTCAAAAGTGAATTGTAATAAATCTTAAAATAGAGGGCTGGAGACATGACTCAGCTGTTAAGAGCACTGACTATTCTTCCAAAAGACCAGGGTTTAATTCCCAGCACCCACATGGCAGCTTAGTGCCAGGGGATCTGACATTCTCACACAGAGAAGCATGCAGGCAAAACACCAATGCCCACAAAAAAATAAAATGAAAATTATCTTAAAACACATTGAATTCCAAAAGGACATGTTCATTTTAGAAAATTTAAAAATACAAGGCTAAAGTTGAAAAGTATAAACTATATTGTACAGTTCATGTGTAGATTGAAATCAGCAGAATTCAGAAAAACTACTGAAGTTGTGTGTGTATATCTAATTTGTATATTAGTGAATATTTTTTACCTGTTAATAAACACATATATCTGCAATTTTGGTTTAATATTATACTCAGCAGTAAATTATGGCTAAAAGGAGTAAGTGACAATAACTCAAAAACAAAAAAGTGTCATTATAACAACACCATATTCCATCATAGCTTTTTCAGTATTCAAAATTTATAATTTTGAAGTCTGAAAACTGGCCCCAAGCCATGTATATTACCTGTTCTACCTGTGACTGAGATAAGTTTTTGACTTATGCCTGGAGAGTACACTCACCCCATCATGGGATGGAGGCTGATGAGGGGGAACTTGAGACAGCTGCTCACATTGTGCCCTCAGTCAAGAAGCACAGAGAGGGCAATGCTGGGTCTCAACTTTCGTTGTCCTTCTTACTCAGTATAGAACAGGAGTCCATGGAATGGTACAGCCCCACAGGGGCCAGGTCTTCCCATCCCTAAGGTTATTTTCAATAAATAAAATATATATAATCCCTCATATGACAATCCTATATAATCCCAGTCTATAAATCCCAATCTATATAACCCTTCATAGGCACACCCTGAGGATAAACTAATCTAGGAAACCCTCCAGAGGCATACCTATTGTCCTATGTCCTCAGTGAGTCTAGACCCCATAAAATATTCAAGATCAACCCTTAATAATCTGCCTTTACAAGACACACACACACACACACACACACAATGAATAAACAAACGATTTAAAAATATTGTCAGCATCGAGTATCATGATCTCTTTTCCCAGGACCTGTGGCCTACTTATCATTTCTTTTGTGAACAGGATTTAATTAATTTCTTCTTTTTATACAACATAATTATTTGATTCTTTGGAAACTTAACACCATACATCCAAATTCCATTCACTTCCCAGTCTCTCCATATCCTCCCCTCACCTCTACAGTATCTACCCCCAGCTTCCCCCAAAATAATTAAAAACAAAATAAACGAACAAACAAAAAACCCCACCTCATCACCTCGCTCCTCAATCATTCCAACACCTCGTTATTCATCCTAGTGACATTGGATGCTGCTGTGGTGTGTCATTCAGTATACCCTTTTGTCCAATTAGCTCCACTGACAAAATGCTCACTGCAATGAGTCATTGGTCTGGTTCAAAGCCTCTGGCACACCGTCATCACTTGACCTTCATGGAAACTCCTCTAGGATAAACTGTCATTGCCTTGAGTCATGGGAATCTGCAGTTATAGTCTCTTCACACACTATAGCATATCATCTATGGGGTAGATGTTAGGGTGGGTCAACCTAAGGCCCAGGATGTGGGTCCAGGTGGTAACTGTTCTGGTCTGTCTGGGTCACCCCCAAACCCCCTCAGACAAGAGGCAGAGCCAGATACTAGGTCCATGGTGAAGTGTGGGCATCTGCACTTTTTGGAGCAGTGGGGTCTGGGGGAACTATTCTATGGGGGCAGGGCCAGCTCTCCTGCTGCAGTGACCAGCGAAGGTCAGGGCCAGCTATCCCAGGGCCAGTGAGTAGTGGGGCTGGCTCAGCACACCAGATTTCAAGATACTTGGCTCCTATGACCCCCTGTGGCAACAGGGCCATGAACATCATCTCAAACCCCAGCTGCAGCAGGGACAAGGACCTAGACATAGCTCTCAGCAGCAGCTCTAGCCCAGACTTCACCCTAACTTATTATAGTTCTGGCCCTGCTATTAGCCATTCTACAGTTCCATATACAGACAACTTTTCTCTGTCTTGTGTCACCCTTTGATGGGGGAAGGCTTACCTTTGTGTGGCAAACTTAAGAGGATTTTACACACAGTTAACAGATTTGTGCATTATTATTACTTTCTCTTTTCTGTTGGCTGGACACTAATCCACCTGTTCAAAACCAACCACAGAATATATGCACAAACTTACAAGTACACCACTTAGCTCTCAAAAGGTCAGGGTGATGATATTTGTTGATGTTCAGGATTCTATGATTTAGATATAGATTTAGATTTAATTGTTAAAAGTAATCAAAATACATTGAGAAATCAAACTAAATGCTGTATATAAGCTAAAAGAAATTATTAAAATCTGGGGGGATTATTGTTGAGAAAACTAATGTAAGCATGATTTCAGGGGAAAATATAAAATAGAGGAAATGTTTTTGGCAGTCATTCATTGAAATAAATTCTACACACTGGAGTCTCAGAAATGTAAGTGATTCTTATAATGGATAAATAATTTAGAACATGGTGATAGTTTATTCATTCAATATTGAATTTTCTAGATTCAGCTTTACTTTTTCACATGGCCTAGGTCATTTCCCAAGATGCTGTAAGAATTTATGAAAGAGCAGATAGGAAAGATGAATTTTAATCAGGACCAGCCTGATGTACAACTTGTGCTTTATGACTAAGCTTTGTCTGGTCCAAGTGTTCTAACATCGTCTCATAGTGTCTTGGGACATAGAAGAACTAGATCAAAGTTATTGAATTAGATAATGCTTGGCATTCTGGGACTGGATTTTTAAGTTACAGAGCACCAACAAGCTTTACTGGGAGAGGGTAAAGTCATGTTTTGCTTTGACAGTTGAGAGAAGTCACTATCCATTAAGGGAATAACAAGAAATAGAGCATACTAAAAGAAGTACTCCTAGGGGACTGCTGTCCTGAAAGCACTTATCACCTACTAATACGCAGGAATGGGAAATAAGTACCTCTGCAAACTGGTGAGGAGGAACAGTGTTAAAAGCAGCTCTTCACACAAGAACAGGAAGTATTCCAGAATAAAATGTTTTATAACAGAAAAATATAATATGCACATAGGTATGAGCAGATCAGAAAATTAACAAATGCTGGTACATATTTAGATTTATGCTTTAGTTTCTATGCTACACTAAATAGAATTTATGAATCAAAGTTTCTGGGGAGTTTTTCTTTGTCTCACTGTTGATTTGGAGATGGGAAAAGACCAACGATAGAGAACTAAAATTTGTATTGGTGATTATTCAGTTTGGTTGTCAATATATTTAAATCCATATCAGAAGTAAAGATATGGCATTATCAGTAATGCTACTGAACATTTTTCCTCCATCCAAACCACTTCCAGCCATTTTCCACATTCTTTTCATGAAGCATGATCCTAATTAGTCTTAGCAATACAAACCTGAAGTCAGATATAGAGGTAAATGCTGAAAGGTCAAAGAAGCAAAGGAGCAGCCACAGTCACTTCTTACCTCTCTGAATCCTCAGAACAAAAGGGCCAAGATACTATCTACCCCTGCCTTATCACTTCCTCTCTCTGCTCCATATTACTTCCTGTTACTTCCTGTCTCTTCTCTGTACAGACCTCCAGACCTCTATCGTTAACTTGTGGCTAGCTCCACCCTCTGATCTCCAGGCAAGCTTTATTTATCAGAACTCAAACAAAATATCATACAACACTTTTGTTTGTTGTTTTTCAAAACAGGGTTTCTCTATGTAGCTTTGGAGCCTGGCCTGGAACTTGCTCTGGAGATCAGGCTGGTGTCAAACTCACAGAGCTCTGCCTGCCTCTTGCCTCCCAGGTGCTGGGATTAAAGGCATGTGCCACCACCTCCCAGCCAACATTTTTTTTTATTATTTCAAATTAGAAACAAGCTTGCTTCACATGTCAATCCCTTTTACCTCTTCCGCCCCTCCCCCCAATCCCTCACCAGCCTCCACCTCATCCCCCCTCTGCTCCTCAGGGAGGGTAAGGCCCTCCATGGGGGTTTCTCAAAGTCTGTCATATCACACTTGGTAGGGCCTAGGCCCTCCCTCATGTGTCCAGGCTGAGATAGCATCCCTCCATGTGGTATGGTCTCTCAAAGTCCCTTCTTACACCAGAGATACTATTAGAGCTGTTACTTCACAAGTTCACGGTTGAAAATATCAGGACCCAGAGACATGAAAATGTTTATATCATGGAACAAATTCTTACAGATGGTTACTTTTGGGGTTAAATCTTGTTTTCTATATAGTTTCTATACTCCTTAGCTTGTGATTTGTGTAGCACAACTTGACATGCATTTCACAAATTTTTTGCAACACTACGTAAAAGATTGCATTAATGGTTATCTTAAATTCTAACAACCCTGAGAATATGATATTACTGGTTCATTAGGGACATATACAGAAATAAGGGGCTGGATCACTATTTAAGACAGGTTGCTATATGGGATATTCTGTGCCTGGACAATTTACCTTTGGTTATAAACCACACTGTAGAAAGAAAGTAAGAATCAGAGATTGAATGAGTAAGACAGGCTCAAGCCATCCTTTTCCCCTATATGTTTTAGTTTCTCAAGTCTAAAGTTAAATGACATTGCTCTCAAATTGGAACATCAAGCAACTCTACGTAGGGTGTAGAAATTTCATTAATTGCAATAGCATGGAATCAGGAATGGAGTGATGTCCAGGCAATGCATAAATACAAGAATTTCAATGCTGAGTTTGATGTCTGGCTGCTTATTGGAAGCAAACACACACACACACACACACACACACACACACACACACACACACACACACACACACAATTTACAGTCCTATCAGAATATTGTGTAATATTTAATTATATCTGATATGCACATTAAAAAGCTACGATTTAATCCATTTCTTTATTTTTCCAGGTATAATAAAATAAAGAATCCTTTAAAATGAAAAAAAATTCACTGGCCGTCCCAATAGGTTACTATTATTTTGTTTATTTGCCAGTTGCTTATATTACAAAATAATTTTAATCTTAGTGAAAATAAGTTTCATTTTAATATTTTTTTCAGTTACTAAGTGAAAACTTTATGCAAATACAATTTTAGTGACAATTTAACTGTCTCCTACATATATGTTAAATACAATTTAGCATATACAGTAAATATTTGATATTGGTTGTAAGCTATAATTTAACTATTAGAAACAAGATTTTCATTTTCTTATTATATGAAAAGCTTCTATAAATATGTTTTGTTCCTATATCATTTGATATTCAAAAGTTTTAGGCTACTGAGGACATCAGACAAAAGATGCTAAGTAGGAATGGTTCTAGAGCTTTAAATTTAGTAATACAGTAATATCAAATTAGCCAAAATAAATTAGTTACAGTTGCTAATATAGTTTTCAGTTGAATTTGTGCTTTCCCCCTTTTCAATTATGTGTGTGTGTATGTATGTATGTATGTATGTATGTATGTATGTATGTATGTATGTATGTATGCATGTATATACTCCATGGTGCATGTGTGCGGGTCAGACACAGCTTAGCAGGGTCAGTTCACGCTGTCCCCCATCTGGCCTCTGTGGTCCACCTCAAGTGGTCCAGTCATCAGGCTTGGAGGCAATGACCTCTAACGTCTCGGCCACATAACTGTATCCTGAGCTTGTCTTTTCTTTAGCAAATGCTTTGAACAAAGATTGGTAAAGGGCAGGAGGCACTTCAGGACATTTCTATTTCCTGTCTCCGATTTCTACATTCAGACAGTTTTCCCCCAGTGGTGGGCCATAGGTAAATACAGTAATTGACCACTGTGGAAATGAAAACAGGGCAGTGGTGGACCCTGAAGTCTGTGGTTTTGTGAGACGGGATACTAGCTAATTCAGCATATGAGCTCAGTTCATGTGTGAAAGGGAAATATAACGGAAGCCAAATTCTAGGGTAGGTACAGGAAGCAGAGGTAAGATAAACAAGTTTTGTGTTTTCTTCACACTCTGAGATTCCATCCCCAGAATAGGCTAAAAGAAGTAAAAGGGGGACTATGTTATTGGATGTATTGTGTGTATACATATGTATGCACATGGATGTGTGTTTGGGGAGTCAGAGGATGTTGGCAAGTGTCTTCATCTCTCTCTACTTGCTTTTATTTATTTAGACAGTTCTCTCACTGGATGTGGAATTCACTGATTTGGCAAGATAGGTGGCCAAGAACACCAAGAATACTCTTATCTCTGACTCTCCAGCAATAGGGTTATAGATTAGTGTCATTGTGCCTGGCTTTTTCCACAGATACTGAGGATCCAGATTCTCAGCTTCTCATGTTTGTGCACAATTCACCAGGTGAGGCATTTCTGCAGCCCTATTGGCTGCATCTTAACATCCTTTTTAAGGTTTTTTTTTGTATTTTTTTTTATTAGTTCAAATTAGGAATAAGTTTGCTTCACATGTCAATCCCTTCTCCCTCTCCCTCTCCTTCCCCCACCCTACCCCCAATCCCCCACCTGCTCCTACCCCATCCACCCTCCACTCACCAGGCAGGGTAGGGCCCTCGATGGGGCTCCCCAAAGTCCACCACATGATCCTGGGTTGGGCCTAGGCCCTCCCCCATGTGTCCAGGCCAAGAGTGCATCCCTTCAAATGGGATGGGCTCTCAAAGTCCCTTCTCACACCAGGGAAAAATACTAATCCCCTACCAGGGGCCCCCTGGAGTGTGGAGGCCTCCTAATTGACATCCATGTTCAGGGGTCTGGATCCTTTGTAATGTTTATTTTTATTTTTTTCGTGTGTGTGTGTGTGTGTGTGTGTGTGTGTGTGTGTGTGTGTGTGTGTGTGTGTATGTGTGTGTGTGTGTGTGTGTGTATGAGTGTCTTTGCCCTCAGGGTCTAGAAGAGAGTGTCAGACTCCCTGGAATTGGAGTTATAGGCAGTTATTATTCACCATACCTGTGGGCTGGGAACTCTACACAAGTCCTCTCTGCAAGAGCAATGTGTGTTCTTACCCTCTCACCCATCTCTCTACCCCATATCTTAAACATCTTTAATTGCTACTGAAGTATTACAGATGTGGAAGGGAAGATCAATTTTTATTCATTGGGGGTGATTTTTTTTTTCTTTTTTTGTTTTTTCTAGATAGGGTTTCTCTGTGGCTTTGGAGGCTGTCTTGGAACTCGCTCTTGGAGACCAGGTTGGTCTCGAACTCACAGAAATCTGTCTGCCTCTGCCTCCAGAGTGCTGAGATGTGCCTACCATGTGCCACCACCGCCCAGCCAGAGGGATGATTTTTAAAGCCTTGAATCTGCCTGTTCTTGGCAATCTTTGAAGAACGTTATTATTTTTGTCAGTTTGTCATCAGTTCAACTTCAATCCGAATGACAAGATGATTTTATGTTAGTTCCAACTCTCAAATTAAGTATACACAAATACATATTCATTTAATATTAATACAACTTATATTGCAAATAAAACCATATTGCTATATATACCTTGATATATATATGTATGCATATATATATTGTGTGTATGTAGATAGTAATATGATGATGTATATATTAATATGAGAATATATGTAATATTTATGGCTTACATCAATATTTTACAAAAAAGCATCTAGTAATTTCTTGCTTTTAAGATAATTTGAATTTTCTGACTGTAGTATTTCTCAAAAAGAGTTTCCATGGGTTTTTGAAAGTAAACTTAAATAAGCCCTGAAAATAGGAATTTTATTAAAATATCCTTCCAGATTCTCTCTTGACTCTTTTCAAAACAAAAATTGAAACTTTTTTTGACCTCTTGTACTGTGGTATTTGCCGTGTATTCCAAAACTAAATTACATTATCATCACAAAAGGCTTTCAATAAAACAGCTGCCATGGAAAACTGATTTTGAATGGGGCATTCCACCGTGTACTGTTATCATCCACATCAGAATCAGATAAAACTTGAGCTCTTGTAGGAACTTGGTACTCAAATTGGCAGTTTTTATATGTGTATATTTTACAATTTCTGTGCCAATTAAATTAGTGTTATTTAATGGAATATTAAATAAATCATGCTGTTACCTAAATGAGTTTTGACTAGCATATTTTTCTTTTGAACAAAAACAACAAGGACTTTTTTTTAAATCAGTCAATGGCACAGGGAAGCATTTGAAGCCCACCCAAATGTACTCCTGTAGGTTTCCATGTGTTCGACCAGAAGAGACCCAGTAGTGATTTAACATGCACTGAGTTGGCCTGACCCTTTCCTGTGTCTGAACAGTTGCCATGCTCAGATTGCCTTATATCACAGAGGATGATGGGTCCCTGATGGAGGAACTTAAGCTCACAGGGTGGCTTCTTCAACACTCAATACCTGTGTTTTCCTTAAGTCTGTCAATGGCAAGTTCAGAAAAGTAGAGTTTATGGCTTATGGGGGCCATACGAGTTTGTTGCTTTGAAAACATTACCCCTGGATGACCAGACAAAACTGAACATGAGTTCATTTTTATTGTTATGTATTCATTTGTTTTGAAAGATTTATTTTGTGTATCAATTTTCTGCAAGCATGCATGTGCAGAACTTGTATTCATGGTGTCCACAGAGGCCAGAAGAGGACTTTGGACTTTGGAGCATCCTAAACTAGCATTGCAGACATTTGTTTGTCCCCATGTGAGTGCTGGGAACTAAGTTTGGGTGATCTGCAAGAGCAACAAGTGCTCTTACCTGCTGACCCATCTCATCAACCTATGCATATTTGTTTATTGGTTACATTTGTTTTTAGACAACTTCATACCTCCATAAATACATAAGAACAACTCTCTTCTCCCTACCACTCTAGCCAACCTCTCTTGTTCCCATAAATCTCCCTTTCACATTCATGATTATTTGCTGTGTTTTGCAGCCCACTGATAATACCAAGGGATGCCTGTGTGACCATGGGCTTGGAGCTATGTGTGGGAGCCTGGTGTGTTCAGCAGTGAGTAGAGAGTGATTCTCCCTCTTCAGGACATTATCACTAGCCTGTAGTTCAGAAGCAGAGGAGGTGGACCTTATAACCAGTCCTTTCTTGACTTACCTATTGACAGGACTGGCTTTGTGTGGGCCCAAGCATGTAAATAATAGTTGTTGTGATTTAATTACTGTAGCAGTTGTACAGAGTGTAGAGAATTACATTTCATCAGGCCTTTACAGAAATTTCTGTTTTTAAATAATTCTTACCATGTCTACTGTAATATCCCCTGAGCCATGGAGGGAATTTTATTTAGGGCTGGGAATAATAAATACTGGTTCTCTGCAACATGGCCATTCATGAGTTCTCTCCCTTTGCCACCATTCTTTCTAAGGAAAGGTTTCTCTGATTATGGCTGGGATCTGCTTTGAGAGATACTTCAAGAAGACTGTTGCTTTGGCAATTTAGTTACACATTCATAGTATGTTCCCTTTCTGAGTCTTCTACCTCCCCGGTCCTAATTTGTTAGAGAGGCTTTCATTACCAAACATGCTCATCCCTGATTTCCCATTTCCTGTAGAGACTCAAACCCAGTCAGAGGAGACTGTGCTACTCCTAAAACAAGCTCAAAGTAGCTTAAGAAAGTGGCTGTAGGTCACACAGAGGGAGTGGAAATGAGATGCAAATCCAGGTATCAGTTTAATCTGACACATTAGGATGATTGTTTTTGATATTTTGTACCTCTTTCATAGGGATTTAAAAATTCTTTTTATTAAAGATTTATTTTACTCTGTGTGTGTGTGTGTGTGTGTGTGTGTGTGTGTGTGTGTGTGTGTGCGTGCATGCACCAAGAGGGTGTCAGATCTCCTGGATCTGGAGTTATAGCCAGTTGTGTGCCATCTAACATAGAAGGAAGACATGAAATCATCCTTATCAATCTGGACACAACAAAGACAGGAGGAAATTAAAGAAAATATTATAAATATTGGTGTTATTCCCCATTTGTGAGCAGATGCTTGCTATAAGAGCTAATTGATGTTTGGTGGGCCCGTACTAAATGAATACCAAGGAAACTCAAGAAGAACTAAGGTAAGTAAAATGTTCTCTTTGAGGAAAGAAAGCTATGAGAAGCCTATATACACAGGGGCCTCCAACTTTCCATTTTCCCCTTATGATGGAGGTATTATTACATTCCTGACTAATAGGGAGTAATTTCTAATCATTCTACAAAAAGTATAAAACTTGTTGAGATTGATTGGAGTCATTCATTAATGCAATGAAGAATTCTTTGACAAGTATCATGAAACAGTGATAGGACATGGCTTAATTTTTACTTAGTGAAATTCTAGGACTCTTTACTTCATACCTCATTATTTTTTAACAGGGCAGTAGAGCAATAAGTTGGGTGATTTATTTAATCTCTCATCAGCAGATCCATGGGAGTGGCGGGTGATTTTAAAGAACCCTGTCTACTTAGTTGACTTAAATGCTATATTGGGTGCAACTGAGATTTGGTAGAGTGGTGTTTGCTATCCCAGCATCCATTCTGACTGTGCTATGTTTCATAGTTTTTAATTTGAGTCCTGTGACCTTCAGTTCAACCCACTCCCTAACCATCCAATGAGAATCAGCACAATCCTATATTTCACTGCCTCAGTGAAACTCCAGCAATGGTGAAGTAATCTAGGAGGAAATTAAGAAGAAATCAGTTTCCTCAAGCTTCCCAAGAGTTACTAAGCATGCCACAAATAAGGAGCCAGTTTGAATTGAATTTGAGGTTTTTTATTATTACTGCAAGCATCACCTGCCTTGCCCTGCCATTGTCTTGCCTTTAATATGAATGAAAAAAAAATGTAGCATGCACATATTTGTCTATGTAAAAAGGATGTTGAGGATGAAGCTGATGTGTGGAAAACTATATAAGACCTACAAAATTGTAAATACTTGGAATGTGATCTTTGATAAAAAAAAGCTTAATGTTGCCCTCTAGGCCCTTTAGTTACATGAGTAATATATTGCTTGGATTATTTAGGCTGGTTTCCTGATCGTTTTTTTTTAATTACTTCCAGCAAAAAGCATTATGTTATAAGATAAGAATGCCATGGAGCATTTTGTCCATAATAAGCATTATATAATATCTTGGGTAAGAAACTTTAGATATTTTTTTCAAAGAATTTGAATATGCTTTTTCATCAATACGTAAAAGTATTTTCCAGCAGCAGTATGCATTTCTGTGACCCTGACCTTGAAAAGAAATTGTGATACAGAAATGCTGTGCATACTGACAAAATTCACTCCCTAGGTATGCACAGTTAAAAAGTAAGGTAAGCTATGTAGAAAGATGGAAAGCTGAAGAGCAATAAGAATTTGCATGGAGAAAAGACAAATGCATGAAAAAACATTTTATTTTTTCTCTTGTTACAAAGATTAAGAAAAATATGGAGATAAGACCTTATACTTGGAAAGAATATGTGTATTTATTTGTTTAGTCCTACTGTACTGTTTCAAATACCACTGCAGTTAGGCCCTTAGAAGACTTAATGTGTTGAAATCAGCAGGGTAATATTTGTTCAGTGAAAGGGGATGCTGGAGATGAAGCTGTCACATAAAGAACTGTATAGCACCCCCAAAATTGTAAACAAATAGAGTATGGTATAATGGTCTGAAAGATAGCAAGGCATTAAAGGGGAAAGAGGGGATTTCAGCAAGGTGGTAAGAGGAGCTCACGAATAGCATTCTACTTCAAATCTTTAGTTTTTCAAATGCACGTATCAATAAAGAATAAATATTAATTCACATTTTTAATGATGTGCTATCCAGGTTACTTAAAAGACTCTTGTTAGGAAGTGATGTTCAACCCCAGCTTGGAGTTTGACTAGGGGCATTCCTCAAAATTGCTGAGATAGGCTTGTATTAGGGGCTGTGTCCATCAGAGTTGACATTCATCTTTGATCTTTAGTCACAAAGCTACTCATAAAGCAGGGTGAGGTTCAATTCATTAGCTCAGAGCCATTCTGTTTGCTAATGTCTGTTTGGAATTGGACAAAATAAGAGCTCTCAATCCCACCTGAGTTTGAAGACTGGGTTACCATTTGAAGCTCAACATGTAGGCAAACTGGTGTAGCATGAAATACTTTCCAGAAAACACAGAGCATTTTGAGACCTATATCTTAGATGCAAAGTATTAACTTAAGTCTTTGGTCATTGTCTGAAGTCCTATCTGAGTGCCTTAGTATTCCATTACAAATTTTCCCATCTTTAATATGATGGGTCATTAATTTTATGGAAAACTGTTTAGTTACTAATAAAAAAAAATTGTATTGATTAATCATCTGTCTTTCTATGTGCCTGTAAAACAAAAGGTACTGGCTCAAACATACCACTGTCATTAAGGCCTTTCATGTTTGGTTATTTGTCATATTGAGCCACAAAATTAATGATGATTAAAATAACTTCAGAGTGATAACTAGATCACCTACTACATTACAACTATTTGCCACCTATGTACATTCAACCCTCAAAGTAACTGTGTAGAATCATCTGAAATCTTGTTCTGAAATACTGTTTTGTTCTCCAAATATATACAGACACTAGAATTATTACCCTGGACAAGAAAGCTAAATTGTATCACTACATAAACATATGGAAATATGTTGGTTTCTAGTTTTCTTTAATCTACTTTTTTGTTTTGGTTTTGAGGATACTATTACCATACAGCAAATACTTTGTAAAATGCAATCACCTTAAAAGCCAGCCACATACAAGCTTTGGCCTATATTGGATGAACTTTTTAAAGAATGTCACAGATGATATGAAAATGTCATACTTTGTAAACAACCTTACTGTTGTCTAAATTTTCTCATTAGCAGACAGTCAGAAACAAGCAGAGCAAGCTATGTGACCTGAGGTTTCAAGACTATATTTATCCAGAGTTCAGCTCAGTGTTTAGCTGTGGGTGTCTGCTTCTAATTCCATCAGCTACTGGATGAAGGCACTAGGATGGCATATAAGGCAGTAATCAATCTCATTATTTGAGAAGGGCTTTTAAGGTAGCCTCAAGACTATTGCTTAGATTGTTAGTTGGGGTCAACCTTGTGGATCTCTGGACCTTTCCCTAGTGCCATAATTCTCTTTAAAACTATAATGGCTCCCTCTATTATGGTATCTCTTTTCTTTCTCTCTCCTATTCTTCCCCTGGCTAGATCTTCCTGCTCCCTCATGTCCTCCTCTCCCCTCCTCTTCTCCCCTTCTCTTTCTTCTAACTCCCTGTCCCCTCCCCCTATGCACCCAATTAGCTTAGGAGATCTTGTCCCTTTCCCTGTCTCTGAGGGACCATGTATGTCTCTCTTGGGTTCCTCCTTGCTTCTTAGCTTCTCTGGTGTTGTGGACTGGAGGCTGGTAATCCTTTGCTCTAGATCTAAAAATCTATATATGAGTGAATACATACCATGCTTGTCTTTTTGTGACTGGGTTACCTCACTCAAAATACAATTTCTTCTGGTTCCATCCATTTGCCTGTGAATTTCAAGATTCAATTGTTTTTTGTTTTTGTTTTTTTCTGTGTAAATGCACCACATTTTCTCTATCCATTCTTCAGTTGAGGGGCATCTAGGTTGCTTCCAGATTCTGGCTATTACAAACAATGCTACTACGAACATGGTTGAACAGATGACCTTTGCTATATAAATATGCATCCTTTGGGTATATGGAATTGCTGGATCTTGTGGTAGATTTATTCCAATTCTCCTGAGAAACCACAATACTGATTTCCAAAGTGGCAGTGCAAGTTGGCAATCCCACCAGCAGTGGAGCACTGTTCCCCTTTCTTCACATTATCTCCAGCATAAACTGTCATTGGTGTTTTTGATTTTAGACATTCTGACAGGTGTAAGATGGTATCTCAGAGTTATTTTGATTTGCATTTACCTGATGACTAAGGATGTTGAACACTTTCTTATGTGTCTTTTAGTCATTTTAGATTCTTCTGTTGAGAATTCTCTATTTAGTTCTGTACCCCATTTTTTAATTGGATTAGTTGGTTTTTGAAGACTAGATTCTTG